>NW_008344186.1:1927626-1938158 GCF_000622305.1 Nannospalax galili | reverse complement strand
TCCTGAGAGCTGGGATTGGAGGTTTGGAGGTGTGTGCTACCACATCCTGCTCAAGGTCTACCTTTTCCTTTTTTTTTTTTTTTTTTTAAGACAGGAACTCTCATTGGCATGAAACTCACCAAGTAAGCTAGGCTTGCCAGCACTTTTTCTGTTTTTTATTTTGAGATATGGTCTTGCTTAGTTGACCAGGCTGGCCTTGAACTTGAGAGCTTCCTGCTTCAGTGTTTTCACTAATTGAGATTGCAGATCTATGCCAACAGGCCCAGCATGAAATTCTCTTGTTCTTATCAAGAATGAGTCATTTCCTGTGCTACAGTGTGTAGAGGGGGCATTGTATCACATTTGGAACTTGAACTATAAAGGAAGGCCCAGGCTCACACCTTGGCTTTAACATTTATCCATGATGTAACCAAGTACTTCCCTTCTCTGAACCTCAGTTTCCCCATGATGATGAAAAAATACCTTTTTCTAGACAGGCCAAGCTTCAGAATAACTGCTAAGCCTCTTTCCCAGTCAGAAATTTCCATGTTTCTTTTGGATAAGTTGTACTGTGAGTGCTTTGTAGTTCTGAGGATACACTCTCTGAACCAAGGACTCAAAACCCCCATGAACCCCCCATAAGCCCATGGATGTTCATAGTAACCACTATCTAGGTGGGCAAAGTCTACTTGTAGGACCTAGAGTTCTATACTCATGATCAGCTCTGCTGTGACCTGAGCACACTGAGGCCTGACTGCTGAGCACATGAATTCAGTAGGAATCCTCTGCCCTGGGGTCATGTAACCATTATGTCAGCTACAGAACACTGGGGCACGGATTCCTCTGTGCCAGGGGTGGGGATCATGGTCATTTAGGTGCAAAGCTGCCCTGAAAGTCACCTGAAGCCTTACTCTGTTGTGGGCTCAGTGGTCTGACTTGTATCCTCACTGCACTTTCTGTTGTAGCAGGGAACCCATAAATACTCTCCTCTCTCTCTCTCTCTCTCTCTCTCTCTCTCTCTCTCTCTCTCTCTCTCTCCATCCATGACCCAGCACACAGACTGAAGTTAGAGCTACCAAAATGGGCTGAATAAACTTTGTTGTTATTAAGGCAGCGGGTGGCCTCTCTCTTGAAAACAGTAAACAGGTGTCCTATGGCTCGCACTCCTGGATGCAGAGTTTTTCGTTTTTAAAAGCTCTAATCACAAAAAAGCACTGTCCTTGTCTGCCTCTATGTCCTACGGCTCACCAGGAGGAAAACACACACAAGCAGGGAGCAGGTGGGCAGCACTGGAGGCAAAGCCTCAGGCCCTCCAGAGGGGTGAAGTCATTGTGCCAAGCAAGGCCATGCCAGGGACTACTCAAAGGCTGAATTCAAAAGTTTGTTGCAAGAATTCTGCTCAAGAAATCTTGAAAAAAAAAAAAGCTTCAATAAGTTAAGATTACATTAATTAAATAAGTGATATAAAAAGCACTTAATATAATCAAAATACAATTATATACATGTATTAAAATGTCACAATGAAACCCATTGTTATGTATAATTAGCATAGGCCAATAGAAATGTTAAAATATTACATAAGATCCATTCAGAAGTATGAAAATAATTTGAATGCTAAGCATGTTAACACATGCTTAGCAAGAATTTTATCAACTTACTCAATTTTATTATGGAGACTAAATTTTAATTTCAAAAATGGTTTATCCTTCCTATGATTTTATCCAAGTATTTTCTCTTTTTTTTTTCACTTACATTTTAACACTCACACTATTAGATACTAATTATACCTAAAGATATATTTCAGTTATCCTGAAAATGTAAATGAAGTGCCAGACACAAGATCTTTTCCAAAAGCAAAAGATGTTGATGTCCTATAGCAAAACTAGCAGGGATTGGGTGGCTGGACTCACAAGGCCTTGTTCTTGTGTTCATATCTTCTCTCTTGTTTGGAATATTCCTTACTTAACTTTCTAAAGAAACTTATTTTCACTTCCTGGCTTTTCCTGTTGGAGTTAGGTCAGTTCCATAGAGGTATTTTGTTGTTCTTATTAGTTTTTTGAGACAGGGTCTCCCTGTAGCCCCAGCTGGCCTGGAACTCACTATATAGACCAGCTGGCCTCCATCTCACAGAGATCCAACTGTCTCTGCCTCCCGAGTTCTGGGATTAAAGACTTGTACTACCACTCCTGGCTCACGGAAGTATTTTTTAAACCAAGGCAGTCTTAGTTTACATAGGTCTAGCAATCAGTTGTTCACTTGGTGGGATATAGTTGAATGGTATGTAATGTTCTGAGCTCGTAGTCTCCTAAAGGAAGGAACAAAGCCACAATACTATGTTCCCCTGAGTTAAAAAGAAAAAAAGAGACAGGTGAATCTGCTGTTTTGTCATTGTTTGTTTTTAAGACAGGGTTCCACTGGCTGGCTGGCTTGAAACTTACTATGTAGACCAGGCTGGTCTTGAACGCACAGAGATTCACCTGCCTCTGCCTCCCTAGTGCTGGGATTCAAGGGGTGCATCACCACACTGGCCCAAGCCTGCAGTTTTTAAATCTTAAAATTTCCATGATTTTATAGCAGCTCCCAGGATCTTTAAAAATTATAACATTGTAATTTAAATGAATACTTGCAGCAGAGTTCCACAAAAAGGCAGAACTCAAGGTTTTCCTTTTGACATCTTCTCTAGCATTCGTGCAAATACCTTTCCATCTTGAGAAACTTCCTGAGCACCAAGCTCCATGTGATGCAAGGACTCAAAAGGTGGCTTCATGTGGGTGTGCCTCATGCTCCCACCTCCAGCTGTTTCCAAAACTTAGAAGATGCAAACATAAGCACAAAACAAAAGGCTTGTTGTTTTTGCACGCAGCCTTCTTGTTGCCATGGCGATGTGGATCCAGAGCAAATGAATTTGGGGCCTTGTTTTCTGCTCCAGGCTTCACACTGAGCTGGTTCTTCTGGAAGGGTCACTGATTTTCAATGAAACCAAATGGATTCATGGAATGTGATGTTGTACAAAAACAAAAAAATGTGATACACATAAAATACTTGAATTCTATAACCATTTGCCAAACCAGGGCTTCCTGGACTCACAGCACTCAAACTGGGTAAATGATTCAACCTGCACATTGGACCTTAGTGTCTCTGGCTCAGAAAGACACTTCCATCCTCTGTTATCAGGTGCTCTTTGCTTTCCCTGTGAAGAGTTTTGGTCCTGAAAGTTCCAGGTTCTTCTGATAGACAAGAACAGTAACTTTCATAGTATTAATGAGTATCAGCTGAATGCATAAGACACTTCAAGCTACATATATGTGTTTGTGCCACTTCACGTGTGTATGTGTAGATATATACACTACCCTAACAACTTCAGATGGTGGCTTGAGAGATCTGAGCCTGGCTCTGAGATGGCAGACAGCCTTGTTGTGGCTCCCAGGCCTGGCAGTAGTGTCCTGCTGGGTAGGAAGGCAGTTGGTCTTCATTGTGCTGACTGCTCTGCACACAGGACCTTTTGTCTTTTCCCCCACTTCCTTCAAAACACAGGTCCCCATTCTCCTTCATGGTCATCAGCCACTGTAATCAGCCTTGTGAGCAGCTTGGTGGTAGATCCTTTGTGTGAGAAAACAATGCTGCCTTTCCTACTGAAAAACATCTCAAACCAGGGTGACCTCTTCCTCCCACTAATTAATCAGAGACGGATTTGCTGAATGTGTGGGGGTGGGCTGAAGGGAGAGGAACTTCTAAGCACTGGAGACCACATCCTAAGAAAGCTGCCTGCTGACCTGTCAAATCAGTCACCTAGATGGAAAGTGCTGGCCCAGGAGGCAAAATCCCTTCTCCAGCATGATAGTCCTGGACTGTCCACCATACAGTCTGGGTATCTGAGAACCACCTCCCCCCTACCTCCCTAAGTCAGCATCACCTCACTACTTGGTCAGAGGCCACAGGCATCTTTTACAACTTGGCATCCAGGCATGTTGTAAGCCAAAGTGGGATTTGAGCCTCCATCACTGGCTCAAAATGTTCCCCAAAGTGCCACAGACCGAATCTGGGTCAGTTTTCGAACATGCTATTGTGAACGAAAGTTCTCAGAAAAACCTTATATCTTCAAACTGGACTTTCTTCTGCAAGGCTGATTAACTGATTAGAGCTCCAGAGATTGTGGAGAGTCTGGAATGTTACAGGTCCAGAGCCTAATTGCTGTTTATCTCAGGCTATCTTTAACTTCTAAATAGCCATTTCCTTGCGCACTTCTGTTTCTGACCTAATATCCCATGACTAACAGATAAAAAACCTTTTTGAAAGGTATTTATTAACAAATCATCAGTTCTCACCGAAGAAAAAGCTAAGAATGTCATCAGATAGCATCTGAGACTGGTAGTAGAATCCCCTCCCCTCCACTTTATTAAATATATCCATCAATGTATTTGAAAAGTGTCTTGATTTATGACTTTTTTTTTTGTTCTGTTACTATAAAAACTTCATGAAACTGCTTCCACACTGGAACATGGAATTTGGGGTAACCTGGATCTGTGTTCCTGGGCCATGGTCTCTCATATTTGGCTCCAGAAAAAAATATCTCTTATCCCCTTTGAGGGGAGAGTTATGCTTTTGTGTCAAGACTCTGACTACTAGCCAAGTGATGACTTTGCTAAATGACAGCAATGCTCTCCACTTTCTTCAGCCTCGTGTGTGGTCCATGGTCCTCTTGGTCTCCACTTCTTGGCCAATACCCATGGTGAGCTTGGTCAGAGCACCAACTCCTGGCTGGCACTCTGCCTCCTAAGGCATTTTATTTGGGTGAAAGTATACATTTCTTTTATAAATGGACTGTTTGTGTTTGCAAAGTTTTATTATATATGTTTGGTGATTTTATATATTCAGAAAAATAACTTCATTTCTGGTTTCAGGTCTAGCACACAGGAGCCTGGAAATCACCCCTCTATACACGAGTGAGAAGCTGAACAACCCAAGATCCTCCAGACTCACCAAAGAAGTATGAACAAAAGTTCCCAGAAAAAAACACCTGTATTTTCAACTGAACCTCCTGGAAGGCTGGTGAATTGATAAGTACCTCAATGATTCTGGAGAGTTTAGAAAGTTGCTGGTGCGGAGACTATTTATAATTTATCTTGGGCTATCTTTAGTCCCCTAAATAGCCATTCTTTTTGCGCCTCTGTGTCTGATCTAATGTCTGATTATTAACAGATTAAAAGCCTTTGAAATGTAAACTTTGGTTTCCACCAACCAAAAGGCTAAGTATCACTAGATACTATTTGAGACCTGTAGCTGAGATTTCTCATTGCTGACTTGCCACCAATGTATTTGAAAAGTGCCTTGATTTATGAATTTTCTTAGTTATGTTACTCTAAAAACTTCATGAAACAGCTTCCGATTTGGAACATGGAATTTGGGGTGACCTGAAGGCCATTTTCACTCATATTTGACTCCAGAATAAATCCTCTTTTATTCCTGCTTAAGGTGAGAGTTGTGCTTTTGGTCAACAGAAGTGAGGCTCTGCAGCACACTGCTGTCCCCAAACTGGAAAGACAAGCAATACAGAAAAATTGCAGCTTTTTTTAAAAAATATTTTTTTTAATTTTATTTATTATTTTATTTTATGTGTATGAGTGTATTACCTGCATGTAGATAAGTGCACCCGTGTAGTGCAATGCCCATGGAGGACAGAAGAGGCTGTCGGATCCCCTGGGACTGGAGTTATGGACAGTTATTAGCTGCCATGTGGGTGCTGGGATTCAAACCCAGGTCTTCTGCAAAAACAACCAGTGTTCTTAACTGCTGAGCCATCTCTCCAGCCCCAAAATCATAGCTTATCTGAGCAGAAGCTTCCTGGTTCTGGGTTACGGTGCCAGGACCCTGAAGCCTGAACTGTCATTGACAATCTGCTGGAGGCTCCTTGTGGAAAAGCTTGTGAGAAAAAAAAGTTCTAAGAACACTATGCCCAGAAACAAAGATGAGCATACTTGTGTCTGTCAGGCTGGAGACCAATCAGGCCACAGCAGCCTCTTTCTTACAGTTGCTGTAAAGGAAGTTGATACAGGGGAGAAACAGGGTCTCCTTCTCTGGTCATTAGTCTCATTCATAAAAGAATTTAAGAATGAACTCAAACAGAAGCTTTAGGACAATTTTATTAGAATTTAAAGATAAATCCTCAGGGCAGGCAAGCTTTAAATTGCAGCAGCTGCCGTGAGGAGAATGGAGGGGAGGGGGGAAAGCCATGAAGTCATGCCTGTTTAGAGCCAACATGGAGGTCAGACAGAGATGGCAGACTAGCAGACACAAGACAGGAGAAGAGAGCTTCAGAGAAAAAATAAATACAAGGAGACGTGAGTCAGAGTCAGAAGTATTGCAAGTTGAAAAAGACCCAAATGAGTAAGCAGAATAAGCAGATTTAAGCCTAGTTCTTATAAGCACAGCCTCCAACAATGGACCCCAGCTGCAGCCCAGATGAGTGAACCTCCATCCCCTGAACCCCAACAATGGACCCCAGCTGCAGCCCAGATGAGTGAACCTCCATCCCCTGAACCCCTCCCTCTAGGTCTTCATAACTTCAAGTATCTCAAGGACCAGCACCTTGTGCTCAAATATTTCAAGATGGAACCCCACCCTGACTGCAAGGCTTGCAAGGCTTGCAAGGCCCTGTCTACCAGACTGAACCTGGAGGAGGAGCAAGTTGAGACTTGGTTCAACATCCACAAAAAGAAGCCTGAGTAGCCAAATGCCTGAGGGTACCTCCCCACCTGGATCACCCTCCTGTTCCACCAATACCATAACACCCACTGCTGCAAATCTGAAGACCGCCAGATCAGATTTGACTCCAGCCAAGAGCACAGTTCTGACATCTTGTAGCCCAGAGAGCCAGAACAAAGAGGGTGACCACCATGTGAAGTTGGAGTCCCTGCCCTGCCAGGATCATCCAAGCTGCCCACCACACTGGAGGCCTTCCAGAGACTGTCAGCCTCTGCTTCTATACCCTGGGACCAAGATGACGCTGAAGACCAAGATGGGGATGAGGACTAAGATGAAGATGGAGACAGCATAGCAGACAATTAACCAGGCCTGGGATTCTGAATCTAGGGAGTTCTTCCCCTAGACCCTGTGGGGATGAATCCTAACCCAGCTCTGCCTCCGCTTAGTGATTTCTGCCTCTGTCTGAGCCAACCTCCAATCTACTGCAGGTGGGCAGTTGTAAGTTTCCTTGATTTTTTTTTCCCCTGGGAGGTCACCTGAGCCCAGGCTATCCATCAAACTTAATACATAGCAGAACATGACCTTGAATTCTTCAGGTCCTCCCAAGAGCTGGGATTACTAGCATTGCCTACTGTGTACCCATGTTTTCTTTTTCTTTCTTGTTTTATGGCTTGTTTTCTGAAACAGGGTCTTTGTAGCTCAGGCTGGCCTGGAACTTGGAGTGCACCCATCTCTACATGCCTAGTGCTGAGAGTAACCAGCCTTCGCCTATAGGGATTGTGAGATTTCTTTAACATTTATTTTGTGCCTATATGTGGTTTGGTTTGGGTTGTTTTTTTGTTGAGGGTAGAGTTTTCTTTGGTTTGGTTTTGGGTCTTTTTAGGCTGAGTTTCATGTCCCACCATTCCTGAGTGTTAGCTTTTTTTTTTTTTTTTGCTAATTACTGCTTTTGTATCATTGAGTGACAGATTGATAATAAAATAAAATTATTAATAGAAAAAAAGAAATATGAGATATTGGAGAAGCCCAATGCATTAGGGAAAGCATTGTTAGAAAAGAGATATAAAGAGGAAAAGGAGAGGTTACACTTTTCTGAAGAACTGAGAAAAGTGGACAGACGTACAGAGAACCCATGTCTGTGACCAGCTGGATCCACAGGAACTGCACTACCTTGCAAGGATGGGGGGGGGCCTCAACATCTCATTAACTAGGCATTCTGCCCATTCCTTTAGGGTAATTTAAGGTGAACCTGCCCTCCTAGGGTGGTCCCATGACCATGAGGTCTGGCAAAACCGGGAAGTTGAGTCTTCATCTAGGCCAGAAATTCTTACACTTTTCACCAGCTTTAAGATTTTTTTATTTTTTGCTACTGTAAGAAAATGACAAGCCCCCTACTGTCTGTGAATCCGTAACCCCCTAATAAACTCCCCAGATGCATGGATTCCAGCAGAATAGCAAGTGTTGTGCCCAGAGAACGGACCCCCAAGAATAACCACAGAATCCAGAGGGCATGCAAGAACAAAGAGGAGGGCATGCAAGAACAAAGAGTCTTTATTCGGGCCTAAGCTTGGGCTCTCAGACCTCACCAATGCAATGAATCTGTGCTGAGAGCCCTGATCACAGGGGGTGGAAGCATTTTATAGGTTTTAGACAAAGGGAGGAGGGGAATAACAGAGTCACACTTTGATTGGCCCAAGGAGCCCACACGCACCAACACACTTTTGAATTGATTGGTTATAAGGGATGCAGTCTTTGGGGGCTTCTCATTGGTGGGTGCTATCCTCAGAGCTGTGGAATGTGCTGACTGTTATCTGTAGAGCCAGAAGTCTTTGTTTCTACCTTATAAGGCTGCTAATATGTCTGGGCTTGCTTGACCTATAGCCTCCTGGGGTGGGGGTGGCAGGTGGAGATTATGACATGCCTGGGCATGTTCAGGCTTGCCTGAAACACCTAGTCAAAATGGAGTCAATATAGTTTGTCCTTTCAATCAAGCAATCAAGCAGTTTACAGAAGCGAAAAAGAGCAGTTAGTCCTAAAGAGGGGCAGGGGTCTCGTTGTAAGAGTGAAACCACAGAGGACAAGTCAGCCTTCGGGTTGCAACAGCAAGAGGTTTATTTAGGACACAGGTACCTGTGGGCACAAAGTCTCCTCGGGGGACTTGCGCGCCTACAGGCTGGGGTTTGGCACTTTTATAGAGCAGAAGCGGGATACAGAAGCAGAAACGCGGTTATTGGTTAGTTTAAACTATTACAAAGTGCTACAGGGAGAGCGGGGAGCTTACTTATCACTAAGCCAGATGTCTCAACCATAAAACTTATTTATCAGTGAGTTGGAGATGTCTCGGCCATGAAACTTACTTATCAGTAAGCCAGATGTCTCGGCCATAAAACTTACTTATCGGCACCAGTACGCGACCTGCCTGAGAGACTTCATGGCTCCTGACTTTTATTTTTTTTTTTTCATCGGGAGTCCAGGGCAGGGAGCCAAGGAGGAGGGCTTCACACAAGCACCACAATTCTCATTTCCCCAAGGATGTTTACAGGCTAGCAGCCGTCAAGACATCAGAACGGATAAAGCCATTGCATATCCCCCACTCACATAATGGTATTGTCTAAGACTGACATCCGACAGCTGCCATCTTTCTAAGCTCTGTTGTACCTGCTTGTCTAAAATCGTCACAGCTGAGCATGTTAACTATTCACAACCAAAAAGAATGGAGGGGCAGGGAGTCACAGGCCCCTCCCCTGAGAGCCTAACCACACCTCCCAATTGTGTCCTAGTTGCAAGTAGCCTGGGGGAGAAGCTAAGGTTATACCATCTGGGGAAGTCTAAGGGAAGTGCGCTCTTTCTCTTTCCCTCTCCCTCTCCCCTCCTCCTCCCTCCTCCCTCTCTCCCCATTTTATGTGGCTATGGGGAAGCCACAGTCCAGGTCTAGGAGAAGACCTTCCTTTGTGGTCTTAGTAGGGGAGCACTTTCATTCCTGTAAGTAAACACTCACCCATTGCTCTGTAAGTAAACCCAATAAATTCACTAGTTTCCCAGACTGCAGTTTGGCAAAAATCATACCTTGGTTTGTCCTTGAGACTGAGAGAAGAGGAGATGACCCTTGTTTACACCCCTCCCTAGGAATTTTAGCAACAAATGGGTACACTTTAATTAAATGGGCCCCTCCTCCCCCACATCCTCAGACTCACACATTCCGTCCCCAGAATATAGAACTCCGTTCCCTGGGAATCAAAGACAACTTGGCTCCCTTGCTATTAACTACTTATTAACTATGTAGCATGAAACCTCTCTTCGTCTGAAACCTATAGGGGACCTCCACTCTCCTCAGAGCCCCCACCATGCTGTCTTAATTAAATGGGCCCCTCCTCCCCCACATCCTCAGACTCACACATTCCGTCCCCAGAATATAGAACTCCGTTCCCTGGGAATCAAAGACAACTTGGCTCCCTTGCTATTAACTACTTATTAACTATGTAGCATGAAACCTCTCTTCGTCTGAAACCTATAGGGGACCTCCACTCTCCTCAGAGCCCCCACCATGCTGTCTATTGATGGAATCAAACCAAGTCCCCCCAGACCAAAAGAAGAATATTCTGGGAAACTGTACAAGGAAGTAAGATGTAAATAATTTTAACTGCTGAGAAAGAGCGGACCTTTTCATGCTCCGTGCACAAGATGAAAATCACCCGAAACTTCCCCCTCCCACTTCTACCGCTTCTGCCACTTACCTGAAACTAACCCCCCTACTTCTGCCGCTTCTGCCGCTTACCTGAAACTACCCCCTCCCACTTCTGCCGCTTGTGGCTTGTGGTTTTTGCCTTTTAAAGAAGCCTGTAAACTGAGCT
>NW_008344186.1:1921898-1926877 GCF_000622305.1 Nannospalax galili | reverse complement strand
TATATATTTTTCTTCTAGAAATCCATTATTCCCTGGACTTTCCAGCATTAACTCTGCTTAATCACTTCTCACTATGTCTAAAATATCTCTCATTAAAATATCTTTCATTAATAATGGTGCATCTGGACTAGAATGATTAAAGTATTTCAATAAAAGCAGTGATAACGGTGCCAAGGACACCAGGCACTTTCTGAGCCCCCAGAAAGCCCAAGATACAGTGACAGTTAGAAAATTAATAGCAAGTAAGAGTGTGCCAGGTACACAGCATGTTTCTTATCACAACCAATTCCAAGAGGCAACCTTCCTTGAAGTTCCAGCCTCAACCCACAGAAGATCTCATGCGGGCTTCATTGGAGATGGCGTGACAACCCCCTCCCACTTCTGCCGCTTGTGGCTTGTGGTTTTTGCCTTTAAAAGAAGCCTGTAAGCTGAGCTCTTGGCTGCTGCTCTCTCTGAGTGAGGCAGGAGCCCGTCTGCGCAAACGATTAAATCCTCTTGCTTGTTGCATCTCCTGGTCTGAGGACTGAGTTATTGGGGTGCAGCCTCCCGTGGACGTTGGGTACCCCAGCCTGGGGGTCCTACACAGTCTCTTGAACCATCTATGATAGTTTGAAACTGAAATGTCCATTGCATGTTCTTGTGGTAAAGACTTGGCTGCCAGCAGGTGGGCTTTGGGGACGTGATTACCTCCTGAGGGTTCTGACTTGGTCAATAGACGAATCCTTGGTGGGTTAATACAGGATGGTGTTGTTAGCAGTGGAATACTAGTAGGTTGGGTCTAGTTGGAAGAAGTCATTGGGGGTATGCCCTTTACAGATAAACCTTGTCCCCAGACTCTTCCTAGCTTTCTCGCCAAGAAATTCTCTGTTCTGTGTATTGTCTGTGTCTGTGTTCAGGGATCCCAAAAAGTGAAAATGGTGGGTGCACCGTGTGTCTGAATGAAAGAAGGACCGGTCCATATGAATGTGATTTAATGTGGTATGTATGCTTGATGGTTGTGTTAGTTACATAAAGGAAGGTCTGGTCTTGTAATTTTCTCAATACTTTGTATTGTAAACTCTCCTTTCCTCCTTCCTTTCATTCTCAGTCTGAGTCTTCGCGTGGGACCATTAAAGGCAAAGGAGCAATTAAGGTTTTCTGGTCAGGGCTACTCCCTGATGTAAGCCAATGGCTCTTAGCCCTCTTAGCAGACCCCGACTGCCTGCATGGGTGGAGACAAGATGGCTTCTCTGTATCTCCCTCTCCTCTCCGTTTTTCTCTCTCTCTGGCCACTAAAAAAGCCCCATGGGCAGAGGTCGAGCAAATAAAAGCCATAGGGCACTCGCTGCTAAAAGACTCCCGTGGAAGGATAAGGGGGTCCCAGGCATGAATCCCAGATAAATTCACGTCCCCTGCAGAAAAAAAACTGGGCAACGACAGGCACCCGTCCATAAGCACACCCACAGGCCATCATTGTTTAGAGTGGCATCTTTATTTCTCCCTTTTCATCTCTCTCTCTCTCTCTCTTCTGTGACCTCCACCATGGGCCAGACTCAGGCCACTCCTAAAAGTTTAATCCTCTCTCACTTCTAGGAGGTGAAGGAACGGGCTTTGAAATTGAGCCCTAGCATCAGGAAGGGTAAGTTTGGCACTTTCTGCTCAACTGAATGGCCCACCTTTGGAGCAGGTTGGCTGACCCAGGGGTCCCTTTCCCTGGACACCATCAGCAAGGTCAAGGCTGTCATTACCCGGCCTGACCCAGAGGGCCACCCAGATCAACTCCCCTATATCCTTTTGTGGGAGAATGGGAAGACTTGGCCCGGAACCCCACATCTTGGGCACGGCTGTTCCTACCTCCTAGGGGAACTGAAGAGACTGACCAGGGGTCTCCTGTCCCTTCTGCTCCCCTGAGTCTTACTTCTTCCCTCCTGCCCCTTCAGTCTGCCCCTGAGAAGAAGTAAAAGCCAGTCCTCCCTGAGGACCAAGTTTCCCTAACCCTCCTTAATCCTCCACCTCCCTATCCACCTACGCAGGCACCTCCACCCCAGGAACCTCATCCCTCTCCTGATTCCACCAAACCCGACCAATCCCCCCCTCCATCTAACAGACTCCGCTTAAGGAGGGATAGAGGGGGCCCCTCTGATGGAACCTGGACTGCCCAGGTTTTTCCCCTCTGAACTATAAGGGATCAGATCCAGTACTGGCCTTTTTCAGCCTCTGACCTGTATAATTAGAAGACTCATAACCCCTCTTTTTCTCAGGATCCTCAGGCTCTAACTGCTTTAACAGAGTCTATTCTCACCCACCAACCCTCTTGGGAGGATTGTCAACAACTCCTCCAGGCCCTTCTAACTACAGAAGAAAGACAGCGAGTCGTCCTGGAGGCCCGGAAAAATGTCCCCAGGCCGGATGGGAGACCCACTCTTCTCCCAAATGAAATAGACGCAGGATTTCCTCTGACCAGACCCAACTGGGACCCTGAAACCATGGCTGGTAGGGAGCGTCTCCGTCTTTATTGCCAGACTCTGTTAGCAGGTCTTAAAGGGGCCGGAAGGTGACCAACCAATTTGGCAAAGGTACATGTTATAACCCCCCCAAAAAAATAAAACCCCCGCAGGGTTTCTAGAACGCTTAATAGAGGAATATCAGATGTACACCCCTTTTGATCCCACAGCCCAGGAGCATCAGGCAGATCTTATTATGGCCTTTATAGGACAATCAGCTCCTGACATTCATGGTAAGCTCCAACGGCTGGGGGGCCTTCAGGGGTACTCCATACAGGATTTAGTAAAAAAAAAATTAAGTCAAATTTTGGCCACAGTAGTTCAGGGAACAGGACCAGGACCAGGTAGGAACCTGGGAGACAAGAGAAGGCCCCGAGTGGATAAAGACCAGTGTGCCTATTACAAGGAGAAAAGACATTGGGCTCGAGAATGTCCGAAGAAGCTGAACGGACTTCAAAAGAAAACAACCCCAGTCCTGACTCTAGGGGACTAGGGAAGTTGGGGCCAGGAGCTCCCCCCTGAGCCCAGGGTAACCTTAAAGACAGGGGGGCAATTGACTACCTTCATGATAGACACAGGAGCTCAGCACTCAGTCCTGACAACAACTGAGGGACCTATGAGTTCCAAAACAGCCTGGGTCCAAGGGGCTACCAGAGGAAAAACATACAGATGGACCACAGAAAGAAAAGTGGACCTCAGCACAGGACAAGTTTCCCACTCGTTCTTATTGGTCCCCGACTGTCCATACCCTCTTCTTGGGAGAGATTTACTCTCTAAGCTGAGAGCCTACATCCACTTCACTAGAAAGGGAGCTACTGTAAAAGAAAAAGATGAAGCTCCACTACAGGTATTAACCTTGCGGCTGGAAGATAAACATCGGTTATATGAGGGACCAATAGCAGGAACTCCTGGTATATCTGATTGGCTAAGTAAAATCCCCTCAGCATGGGCTGAGACAGGAGGCCCAGGACTAGCACACAACCAGCCTCCAGTAGTGATTATACTAAAACCATCTGCAACTCCGGTTTAAATCAAACAGTACCCTATGAGCAAAGACGCCCGAGAAGAAATCAGGCCCCACATTCAGAGACTTTTGCAAATGGGCATACTTCACCCTTGCCAATCCCCTTGGAGACCAGGGGCCGATTGCTCGGGGCAATCGGATGGCAGATAAAACTGCCCGTCAGGCAGCGGAAGGTACTTGTATTCTCTACACCCATTCAGACCTTGAGGCTAAAATTAAAGCACAAACAAAGGAGGGAGATGCTCTTTTCACCTACACTGAGCAGGATCTGGAACTCGTTCGGAGGCTCAATGCTACTTTAGACCCAGAATCTAAAATGTGAAAATATCAGAATTGAATCATATTGCCCCAAAAGGCGGCCCTTGAGTTAATCTCCCAACTTCACCAGTGGACGCACTTAGGACACAAGAAACTAAAGACACTACTAAAAAAAAAAGAACAAATCTATTATTTCCCAGACCTCAACCAACTAGTCCAGAAGGTAGTGGGAGACTGTGTCTCATATTCCCTGGTAAATGCTACCAGATCAAAGGTCCCATCTGGTAAGAGAAAAGAGGGACATGACCAGGGACTAACTGGAAAGTAGAAATATCTTTTAGTGTTCATAGACACTTTCTCAGGGTGGGTTAAAGCTTTCCCCACCCGGAAAGAAACTGCCCAGATGGTGGTGAAGAAACTGATCGAAGACATTTTCCCTCGATTTGGACTGCCTAAGGTAATTGGGTCTGATAATGGCCCAGCCTTCGTCTCCCAGGTAAGTCAGGGAATGGCCAAAGCACTGGGGATTAATTGGAAATTACATTGTGCTTACAGACCCCAGAGTTCAGGACAGGTAGAGAGAATGAATAGAACTATTAAAGAGACCTTAACCAAATTAGCTTTAGAGACTGGCACTAAAGACTGGGTGTAGCTCCTACCTCTAGCTCTATTTCGAGCTAGGAATACTCCTGCTATACACAGCCTAACCCCCTACGAAATTCTTTTCGGAGGGCCACCTCCTGTTCTCAATGTAACTTTGTCTCCCTTGCCCTCTTCCTTTGATAACCCCAGCTTGAAAACAAGACTCCAAGCCCTTCAGATCATCCAGAACCTGGTTTGGAAGCCTTTGGCTGCTGTCTACCGGCCTGGGAATCCACAAACGCCTCACTCCTACCAAATTGGAGATCAGGTGTACGTGAGAAGACACAATGTAAAGACTGTTGAACCACGATGGAAAGGACCCTACACAGTTCTCCTGACTACGCCCACAGCCCTCGAAGTCCTGAACACATAAACCACTCTGACTGGAAATTAGACGACTCCAACTGGGAATTAGTCGCTATCATCCTCATCTCTGTAGCCTTGATCATCCTTGTTGCCATCATCACATTGGTACTCACTGATCTTGCTGCTATGATGCTTCCAGAAAATCCATAGATTTTATGATTAAAATCTTGCCATAAGAAAAGGGGGGAATGATGGAATCAAACCAA
>NW_008344186.1:1911314-1921643 GCF_000622305.1 Nannospalax galili | reverse complement strand
ATTAAATCCTCTTGCTTGTTGCATCTCCTGGTCTGAGGACTGAGTTATTGGGGTGCGACCTTCCATGGATGTTGGGTACCCCAGACTGGGGTTGGGGGCCCAACACTATGGCATTAATAACTTTTCTAATAAATCTCTTACTCAAAACAGCAATCTGCCTCAGTGTCCCTGCTTGAGCCCCAAACTTAAGACCTTTCAGTGCTTTCCCACAACTAAGAATTTCATTGGGAGCAATTTGCCAGATACTCTTGATTTCTTTGATAGCCCTGGCTGGGGAAAACCCAGGTTCTTTTATTTCAATCTGTTGTACCTCATCCACTGGACCCCCAAAAGACCACCTGTAGAACCCTGAGACCCTCTTCATTCACCCGCTACCCCCCAATCCCTCCAGACCCCCACTAATTGCTCTTTTAGCTTCTGTAAAATGCTTGGCTGCTGCTTTAGACATGCCTAAACATGCCCTGGCATGCCCTGACTCCCGCCTGCTATTCCCTCCCTCTTCCAGGAAACTATAGATTAAGCAAGCCCGAGCATAAAAACTGCCCTATAAGGTAAAAACGGAGACTCCTGGCCCCACAGGTAACAGTCAGCACATTCCACAGCCCTGGTCTCTTTGGGGTCCAGTGGATGGGGTACAACACACTGAGGACCCAACACACCAAAATGCAAAAGCAAAGGTTTATGGTTTATTCGGGCTTAAGCTCAGGCTCTCAGACCTCACCAACTCAATGGATCCATGCTGAGAGCCCAGAGTAAGGGAGTGTGGAGCCTTTTATAGGTTTTTAGACAAAGAGAGGAGGGTTTTTACCTTATAGGGCAGTTTTCATGCCCAGGCTTGCTTAATCTATAGTTTCCTGGAAGGGGGGTGGGGAATAGCAGGCAGGGGTCAGGGCATGCCAGGGCATGTCTAGGCATGTCTAAAGCAGCAGCCAAGCATTTTACAGAAGCTAAAAGAGCAATTAGTGGGGGTCTGGAGGGATTGGGGGATAGCAGGTGAATGAAGAGGGTCTCAGGGTTCTACAAATCATAATTATTGATATCAACTATCCGATCACACACACATGCACATCCACTCTTGCACACACAGTTTACAAAATAGTCACACAGACTTAAAGAGGGAAGGAGTTTCAGAAGCCTAAGAGGCTAAAGCTGGGAAAGACAGAAATGCAAATGGAGGGATTGGGGGATAGCAGGTGAATGAAGAGGGTCTCAGGGTTCTACAAATCATAATTATTGATATCAACTATCCGATCACACACACATGCACATCCACTCTTGCACACACAGTTTACAAAATAGTCACACAGACTTAAAGAGGGAAGGAGTTTCAGAAGCCTAAGAGGCTAAAGCTGGGAAAGACAGAAATGCAAATAGCCTCTCTGTGGGGGTCAATTTACAAACCAGTTCTATGGAGAAGTTGCAGCTGCTGTTGTATAGTTTGAGTCCAGCTGCAGAGGCAAAAGGGCAGAACTGAGCACAGACAAATCAATGGGTAGATGGATGAATAAGAGAACAGACACACAGCAATTTGAAGTCATGTGTGGTGGTTTGAATGAGGAATGTCCTTCCTAGACTCCAAGTGTTGGATAGGCATCCTCCAAAAAGCTAGAACTGAATGGGTGTGGGTCTAGAGACCAAAGCCCTGGGAAAAGGGGAGGAGCCATCACCATTTTGGAAACAGAGTGGGGAGACCACAGGTGGGATGTGCTGGTGGCCTGCATTTCAAATATGGGAAAGAAAAAGCCTATGAGAATTCATGCCTTTGTAAGTCAACCCCTCCCAGATGTCATAAACTATGCAAACCCAAATAGAATGTATTCTGTTTTGTCAGCCCTGGGACCTCAGAGGGTGCAGTGGGTCTCCCCAAAAGGGGCAGGAGAATTTGGTGTAACAATTGCTGTAGTCAGCAGCATAGACAAACTACAGAAGTCCAGGAAAAACAATGGGGTTGTGGGCCTCAGAAAGTATTGTGGTTCCAGCGGTGTCTGGTGAACCAGTCAAAAGGAGTCGGGCTCAGATTCCCAAATCCAGAAGGGTGGAGATGGGCACTGCAAGGCATCCTGTGAAGTAACATGACCAATCCAGGAGAAGCTAGCAGGAACTCAGGGGAGAGTGTGCCCCCCCATACATTCAATGGGGTTAGCAGTGGTCATATGGGTTATACAATGAATAACAGAATTTTTAACTAAAATGACACTGGCCATGCAGATACAGATGGACTCAAAGGGGAAATCCCCAGGTTGTCACCATCCTTAAATGTTGCAGAATAGCTCAGTTGCTTGAGAGATGGAGGCCACCACCACATGTGTCCAAAAAGTCTCTAAGTCCAAAAAGTCTCTAAAGATTGTGGAAAGCCTAGAAGAAATTTTACGAGCCTTGGACACAAAGGGGGGATCCAGAGAGACAGCCTGGCCACTTCTCTGCATAATTAGAGATTTGTCCCCTGCAAAGGCAATGGCCCCAGTGGAGGCTGAAAAGACTGAGTTACTGACAAATTCAGCCTTGGCCTCAGAGCTTGCAAATAAGCTGAGTATACTGTGGGAGAGAGAAAAGACCCAGAGAAAAAGTCAGGTAGTAATGAGAAAGGAAACGACCTAGATATAAAAGTAGCTAAAGCTGCCCCTCAGAGTCAACCTTTAATACAAAAAGAGAAAAAAATTAACAATACTGTAGCTAGAAGAAAATAGTCCACACTGGAGCTGTTGGGACTAGGAAAGACTTTCAAACAAGCAATTAAAGAGCCCCTCACTATGTGGCTCATGAGGGTATGGGAAATAGGAGAAAATAATATCAGTTTAAGTCCTTCAGAAGCATTTTAGCTGAGTTATATAACCACCCATCCATCCTTAAGACATAGGCCATTTAACCCAGGCCAATACAGGGGGGAGGAGTCCCTAATGGAATGGCTAGTGCACAGCATTAAAGATACATGGTCATCACAAATGGAGGCTCCCATAATTAGCAGGGGCTAGAGGATCATAGAAGAGGGACAGGCATTACTGAGGGAACTAGGTATAAGGAAGGCAATATATGATGCCCAGTTCACTGGGCCAGATAGGGCTGTGTTCACCAGAGATATAAAGGAAAGCTTAGTTCAACTGGGACCTCAAAAATGGTATGGAGCATTAATGGTTTTGCTAAGTCCCTTAATGGGACAGGATCTTTGTAAAGTGAGGGAGACTTTGGCAGATCTAAGTGACTCAAACCAGTGTGTAAAACATGTCTGTAGAATAATGGAACAACCTACAAGAGATATAAGAAAGACAAGACAGAAAAAGTGGTCTGTTTGGGTTACTCAGAGATAAATGTGGCAAGATTTATGTCAAGCCCAAGTTCTTAAAGAAAAAATTGATAGAAAACCAAATTTGGTACTAAGGAGTTTCTGGAAGGCTTTAAAACATGAAGAACAATTCACAAAAGGCATTCAGAGGATTAAAACTGTCCCAGGGGGTGGTTAAGGATCCCCAAAGATTAAATAAGACACATTTCTCTCCTGAGAAAGGCTAGGCTAGGGGTGGAAGCAATTTTTCACACCAGGACCTCTCCCAGCAGCCAGTTATGATCAATAAAGAAACGGCAAATATGGCTAAAGCCAGGAGGTGGACCCAGGGCCTGTCTGACTCAGGGGACCAGCAGGTGCAGCAGGGACAAGAGGGACCCTCTGCCTCCTTAGCCTGGTGCAGGGTCAGGCAACCAGAGCCAGCACCCATGAGTGTATCAAGGATAAAAAGATACAAAGAAGCTCCATGTAAAGTCCCTAGAATGTGGAATGACTCCAAAGGAATAACTAAAGATAGTAAAGAACCAAGTTAATGCCTCTTACCCATACTATTGTACCCAACAGAGATCTATGGAGAAAGCAATTAATGCAAATGGATAAAACCTTTCCACGCTGTGTTAGACCTTGTCTATGATTGATTTAATGTATGATGTTAACCTTTGAGGGTTTTACAGACATGAAACCCATTTGAAAGATATCAAGTACACCTGAAGAAACAAAGGCCAGCTACACCTGTAAGATTCTTGGGAGCTTTATTGTTGGGTAAGACAAAAGTAATACCTACCAGAATGGTTGAGGCAAGCCTATAACACCTAATCCTATATAAAACAAAGGCTCCCAAAACTGTACAACTGTTAAGAAAAAAATTAAAGTACCAGGGGTGAGTTTCCCCCTTATGAGCTGTTGGCCAGAGAGATCCTAGAAGTCCTCAAATTAACGCACGCTATTGCCATTAATGTCAGTTGTACACTAGAAAAGGTCAGTAAGGCCATGTTGCTGAAGACACTGCATGATGTGAGCATGGGAAAAGGGGAGACAGAGCCAAAACTAAGCTGAAAACTCCATGCCACTGGATGGATGGCTTTCAAAGTGCCAGAAGGTTGGGGGACAAGGATCCCCTATGATTCTGCTCGATGATGGACCCACGTGCTGCACACTATTGACATGCTAAGCAATGCCTGCTGGTGCAATAATGGCTCCATAACATACATACAATTGGCAAATTTTTAATTGGATAAGGCCTGCTCCTAGAGGTAGAACACACATCTGGTGCTATAGAGCAGCCCAACCCTCTGTGTCAGGGAAGGCTATAGGCCCCAGCAGAGAAACTGCTTCAAGTATACTGTTTGATGAATATGGTACACCTGCTGGGATATCTTCTTGGCACCTGTATTTGCACCCATGTTTGTTTAAATATGTCTGCTTCCTTCCATTTGTCTCTATAGTAGGGGAGACACCACTGAGATGGATCAGTAGCCATGTCTTGAAGACGAATAATGGGAAGGCCTAACAGGTCAATACCTTGCCCGATACAAGAAAGTTTGTCCTGCATCTGTCACCCTCTCCAAGGCTCAGGGACCCTTCCAGAAGGTTGATGGAAAGATTGTGAGAGCCAGAGGAAGGGGTGGAGTGTTGGGTAGGCATCCTCCGAAAAGCTAGACCTGAATGGGGTTGGATCTAGAGACAAATACTGAGAGATGCTCAGTGCACTGGGAAAAGGGGTGGAGCCATGGCCATTTTTTAAACAACAGACTGCGGGTAGACAGCACACAAAAAGCTGGCAGAGACCATGGGCAGAACGTGCTGATGGCACGTGTTTCAAATATGGGAAAGAAAAAGCCTATGAGAATTCATGCCTTTGTAAGTCACCCCCTCCCAGATGTCATAAACTATGCAAAACCCAAATAGAAGGTATTTTATCGGTTTTGTCAGCCCTGGGACCTCAGAGGGCACACGCACGGGTCTCCCAAGAAAGGGAAGGGGAATTTGGTGTAACACCAAGTATTTGAATACTTGGCCCCAGTTGGTAGCACTGTTTGCAGAGATTTAGGAGGTACAGCCTTGCTGGAGGAAGTACATCACTGGAGGTTGCTTTGAGAGTTCATAGCCATGTCCCATTTCCAATTTCAATCTCTGCTTCCTGTGCATGCTTGAAGAGGTGAGCCCTCAGTTTTCTGTTCCAGCCACCTCTACCACCATGACTTCTCACCATGATGGACATTCTTATCCTTCTGGAACCATAAACCAAATAAACTCTTCCTTGTCTTGGTCATGGAGATTAATCACAGCAACAGAAAAATAAATAATACACCATGTCGAGCAGGGAACCGAGCTGAGCTGAAACTCCTGGGACATCTGCCTGTAGGCCCTGATGTACACACTAGATGGTCAAATGACTGGTCTGTGGAGGTCATTGCCATCATGTTGTTAGGTATCTACCTTTTTATGGGGTCTAGGAAGAAAGCCACATACTAGCCTTGGTCTGATATGTCCAACCATTTGAATATGTTCATATAGGCCTACAGTTTGAATTCACCCCAATAAATTTATAAGGTGACAGTTTCCAACCCATCTGGGAGTAGAGACTGAGAATTCTTTTTATTCCCAGGAATAAGGCACTTATCAGTCTGTGTCACATAGATGATGCCAGAAGATGGTGCAATTCACCTGTCCACCTAAATGTAGTCATCCTCCATCCCCAAAATGAAGTAAAGGGCTGCAAGTAAAATGGAGTCTCTTAGGTAAGAGAGAGCATGAAACCACCATTTTATTCAATGTGAAGTAACTTAGGGCAGGGGATAGCCTGATCACAACAAAAACCCATGCATGGGGTTCTACAATTTTGTGAGTTTTAACTAAAAGAAGTAAAGGATGAAGAAAAATTCCCTTTTACTTCAACACAGGGAGGGGGAAAGGAGCAGTTTTGAAGTACAACACAGCATCTGTCTTTAAAAGGCCTATCCTCAGGAGAAACTATTTATCACAGCCCAACCAGCCAGATTACAGCAGAGCCTGGATTTGGTGAAGAGACATGTCAGTCACATCCAGTCTAGCCCTCCCTGAGATCCAAGAAAAATAATCTAGTTTCCACCTCACCTGGGAGTAGAGACTGAGAAACACTGTGAAGCTCACAGTCGGGGCACAGCCTCATCAAACTCTGAAGTAAAATCCCAGAGCACAGGCTCTGGTCCCCATAGTTTACCATCAGTACTGCTGAGGTCTGGATAGGATCTGTTCACTCAAAACCACAACTCTCACCGCAAAAGGGATAAGCAATAGTTTATCCTGGAGCCAAACATGAGGGACCATGGCCTGGGAACATAGACTTAAATTACCCCAAGTTCTGTGTACCAATGTGGCAACCATTTTATGAAGCTTTTATAGTAACAGAAAATCATAAAACAATACAGTTTTCTTTCTTTTTATTTGTCTTTTTGAGACAGGGTCTCCCTGTAGCCCCTGCTGTCCTGGAACTCACTATGTAGACCAGGCTGACCTTGAACTCACAAAGACCTGCCTGCCTCAGCCTCCCAAGTGCTGGGATTAAAGGCGTGTGCCACCACACCCAGCTATAACAACACATTTTTCAAATACAGTCATGGAAACATCAGGTAGCAGCAAAATGGGGGAATCTCTGCTATAGGCTTCCAGTGCTAGTTGATAACTTTCTTTGGTTTTTGGTTGGTGGAAGCTGGTGGTCTGGTAATGTGACAGTAGCAAGAAAGGCCCCTTAAGGGCCTGGGTGGAGACTCAACATTCCAATTCAGCCAGGTCAAGCACCTGGATATGGGTCCACCCCTAAAAAGGCAGGATCACCTTAAGTCATGCTAAAGAGATAGAATAACTAGTGCGTTAATGAGATGGTAAACTTTTCCTGCCCAGAAACCCCCGATCCTAGGGCAGTAGCTTGTGAACTGGCAGCAGCCATGTAGGTCTAATAAATCTATATGCTTTTCTAAATTCTGAAACCACTGTTTTAGACAATATGGAGTAACTCAGAGCAGGGCATAATCTGATCTCAACAAAAACACATACACAAGGCCCCAAAATTTTGTGCTTTAACTCTAGGAGGTAAAAGGTCAGTAAATTCTTTTATTTTAGTAGTTTATTATTTTTGTTTTATGTGTATGAGTTTATTGCCTGCATGTATGTAACTGCACTTGTGTCATGCAAAGCCCTCGGAGGTCAGAAGAGGGCATCGGATTCCCTGGAACTGGAGTTCCAAATGGTTGTTAGCCACCATGTGGGTTCTGGGAATCAAACCTGGATCTTCTGAAAGAGCAGCCATTGCTCTTAACTGATCAGCCATTTCACCAGCTGCAAGGATGGTAAATTCTTTAGAAAAGTATAACCTCTCCTTTTTTTCTCTTTTCTAAGCATGGTTACCCTAACACTGAACTGCCCCCAACATTTTGGGTTTCTTTACTTTCTCTACAGCTCCCCTCTCCACCATGTGGCTGCTAGTTCACCATGTCTTGACCTCCATTCTGGCTTTAACACGGCTTGACTATTTTCTTTTTCTCCTCTTCAGGGAAGATGCTGAGATTTTAGCTAGCCTGAAGGTTTTTCTTTTAAATTCCAATAAAATAGTCCTTAAACTTCCATTTGAGTCCATTGTTCAGTTATTTTACTAATTTTACTAAGAGGGGACCCTGTTTTCCCTTGCATCACTAATACATTCCAAAATGTTTCACTTGATAGTCACAAAGATGTTAGGTCAGATACAGAGGTGGGCAAAGAATGGCTCTTAAGGGAGCTTTAGATAGCCCAATATAACTGCAATTAGGCTGTGGACCTTCAACATTCCAACCTCTCATGATCACTGAAGTTCTAATCAGCTAATCGGCTTATAGAAGGTTCAGTGCAAAGTGTGGCTTCTTTCTGGGAACTTTTGTTCACAGGTCTATCCTTTAAAGCTTTGTTGCTCAGTCTTTAGTGTGGCAAGGTGAGAAATGGTACACCTTTAAAAGATGGGGCCTGGTGAGCACTGCCCTCTGAAGGGATTAATGGTGGTCTTTTAAGAGTCAGTTCTTATAATCTGTCCTGCTTCCTGTCTCATCTTGTGTTGCCTCTCATACAAGCTTCTGCCATGATGCCATCACCCCGTGATGAGACAGCTATTAATGGGGAAATTGGGGTTCTCACCTTTGGGTTCTTAGTCTCTTTAACAAAAGAATTTAGAAACTGATTCAGATGGAAGCCTGAGGACAATTTTATTTAGTTTGAGAGAACAACAGAGCAGGCAAGCTGTTAATCTTAGCAGCTGCCAGAAGAAGGGCAATGGAGGAGAGAGAAAGCCATGAGATTTGTAAGGAGTCACATGGCAGACAGGTGCACGGTGGAAGGCAAAGGGAAGCTTCAGAGAAACAGCGAAATCCCAGAGTATCCAGGAAATCATTCCCAGGCATTGGCCAGCATGTGAAAGGGAAGAAAAAGGAAAAGTTACACTATTCTGAGTGTGCAGGCTCCCCAGTGTTTTATAAATGAAGAAGGATGTTCATTGGGGTGGTTATTAATGATGAACTAATGGGTGATGGGCTAGTCATAGTGTGTTGGAGAATTGGCATAGGTCAGCATGATGTCATCTTAGGGCTCTGGAGTAGGTGGCATGGGCAGAGCAGTGCTGGAGAAGGTACACAAATGCATAGTTGAAATGCAGGAAGAAGTCTCTCTTGTCAAGGTGTTGTTTTCTGATATGGCTTTACCAGTCATGTGAGACACGAAGGAAAAAACAGTTGTGGTGCCTCAGCCCCAATTACTAAGAGAAACCAGATCCCAGCCATTAGTCAGGTCTTAACTTAGTTTATATAAAATCAGGAGTTATGAAAAAACTTTTTAAACAGCATTTTATTATTTTTATTTTATGTATATGAGTGTATTGCCTGCATGTATGTAAGTACACCTGTGTCATGCAATGCCCGCGGAGTCAGAAGAGGGAGTTGGAGTCCCCTGGAACTCGAGTTATGAACAGTTGTTAGCAACCATGTGGGTGCCTGGAATCAAACCCAGGTCCTCTGCAAGAGCAGTCAGTGCTCTTAACCATTGAGCTATCTTTCCAGCCCCCAATAAAACTTATTTTTTAAGATGCTTTTCCAGCAGATGGTGGCAGGGAAGTAAGAGGAACAAGTTAAAAAAATTCAAGGTATAAGTTTTTTTAAAAACAGTTAAAATGTAATTTGTTCCTGAGCAGTTAATCCTTAATTTCCCTTTTGTTTATGTATTGAAATTTTGAACAACAAATGAGTATAATTATGGCTTATACTTGGGATGATGTAGAGCATGCCATGAGAGACATGAATGTCCCAAAATTGACAAAAAGAGATAAAAGTTTTAGATACATAAGCAGGACAACTGTTGGACTTGTATTTTAAACAGCTGAAGCAGATTCTTCTTACTCTATCAGTAATGAAATAAAATCTTAAAAAATATTAACACATATATGAGCCAATTTAAAAAGACCAAAGAGCTGGGGCTGGAGAGATGGCTCAGCAGTTAAGAGCACTGACTGCTCTTATAGGGGACATGGGTTCAATTCCCAGCACCCACATGGTATAGCTAACAACCATCCATAACTTCAGTTCCAGGGGAATCTGATGTCCTCTTCTGACCTCTGCAGGCATTGCACAACACAGGTGCACCTACCTACATGCAGGCAATACACTCATATACATAAAATAAAAATAATGAAACACTTAAGAGCACTGACTGCTCTTATAGGGGACATGGGTTCAATTCCCAGCACCCACATGGTATAGCTAACAACCATCCATAACTTCAGTTCCAGGGGAATCTGATGTCCTCTTCTGACCTCTGCAGGCATTGCACAACACAGGTGCACCTACCTACATGCAGGCAATACACTCATATACATAAAATAAAAATAATGAAACACTTTTTTATTTAATAACCATATAATTAGAAGCATTTCATTACAACAGCATTGACATAGTCAATAACAATTTCCAGAGCTAAGATGCATTTCTTTCTAAACTGGCTGTATAAACCCTATAAGACATAAAATTAAATGAGGTTTTAACCTTTTGAAAAGA
>NW_008344186.1:1860764-1910790 GCF_000622305.1 Nannospalax galili | reverse complement strand
ATCGCTTGTCTGGCATTGTTGCTTGTTATGTAGCCTTTAGCTCTACATATGGACTCGTATGAAGTTATGTTGGCCCATTTAATCTTTGGTTATACTTTCCTTTGGGTGTTTAAGGCCATACAGTTGGTCCAGATAAACTGATTTATTTTTACTCTTAAGGTCATTTGAGGATCTGTTCCTCAGGGGTCACATGGGCTTGGGAGGAGCCCCTGGCTCCTTTCTTTTACCAGTTCCGCCTATGTGAAGATAAGTCAAAGGTCCTGCTCGACCATGGTTGGCTTCGCTTGGAAGTATGGAGGAAGTGATTCCTCTGGAAACACTTTTTTTTATAAAGACCAAAGAAACTTATGTAAGTTACTTTTATTTGCCAAAGTTTATTAGGACAAACACCTGGAGTTTGTTTTCTTTCAAGATGATGATGCCAACTGATTGGTAGTCAGGACAGGACTGTATAATTTGTTGAGTTTGTACCTATGATAACTGAAAAGACAACTAGACAGTATGATGATTTCCTTCTGTGGAGGCCAGGTAACTGTGTACGGGATCAAATGCTTTGGAATAAAAATGGGGTGTTTGTTGTTGAACGAGATTTTAAATAGAAGGAAAAATTGATAGCCATATACAGTGCCTTAGGGCTAAGCAGGGAGCTGGCTTGCCTCTTATTGTTTTATTTTTTTGTTTATTTATTTTGTCTTGAGGCAGAGTCTCTCTGCAGCCTCAGCTGGCCTGGAACTTGCTGTGTAGACCAGGCTGGACTCAAACTCACAGAGATCTGCCTACCTCTTGTTTTAAAATAGTGGCAATTTTAAGGGCATTTCCTCTTCTGTTGCCCAAGGGATAGACATTAGAATAATAACTTCTGTTGGTAATATCATATTACTGTTCTCAAGGGCATAATATTTTTATTATAGAGCATTCTTGACCTTTCAGAAGACATTTTGAAATTTAAAAAGCTTAGATCTGAAGTAGGAGGGCCAAATTCCACCTCCAGAGCCACCTTCTCCATTAAGTTCAAAACAGCACAGAATAATTTACTAATATTCAAAAATGGCATTCGCATTGGGAATAGGAAGTGAAAAAAGTCAGAACATTTGATTTTGAAGAGTCAGTCTTTGGTACCTCTAAATTTTTATAAGTTCATGGCCATGTGTCAGTAGCACTCATAATCAAGGAAAATCAAGCCAGTGAAAGTATCTCCGTTTACTATTGTCTAACTTGAATTTCTTACTGGCTATATTTAGGGTGATGAGATATTTGAAGGCTTATACCCACAATTAGTTAGTTTGTATCTATAAATTGAGGCAAACTAAAGTACCGTCTCTCTTACAATGATATTTTTCATTAGAGGCCATCATTTATATTCTCTGGTTAAACTTCAGTCCAGGCTTGAATGTAGATCAGAGATCTAAGTCATAGATACAGGCTAGGGGTGTCTTGCTACCCATCTAAATTTCTCTTGTTCTGCTCTCTGGAGCTTTATATTTCTCCCCTCATGCACAACCATGATGAGTGAGGCCTTGCCAGATTTAACTGCTTAATCTCACTGAGAAGACCTGAATTTTCCCATATCTCATCCC
This sequence comes from Nannospalax galili, assembly GCF_000622305.1. NCBI lineage: Eukaryota > Metazoa > Chordata > Mammalia > Rodentia > Spalacidae > Nannospalax > Nannospalax galili. The sequence continues at coordinate 1,909,213 of NW_008344186.1, read as the reverse complement.
TTTTTATTAGCAACTGTAAAAGTAGCCTATTTGTAATAGTCATGCTCATCAATGTGATAATACACTATGAACTTAATTTTTGCCTGGTTAAATTGATACTTTCAGCACAGGATCCACCATTACTTATATCTTGTGGAGTAAATATTGGCCTTAGATGTATTACGGAAGTCAATCAACTTCTAATGATTGTAAGTTAAGGACAGTCTTGACTTCCTTGTGAGCTAAATTATTAAAAACCCCTTAAATGGTTCCTTCAACTTTTTAAAAAAGTTATAATGTGTAGGTAAACATGAAGAGCACAGGATGTATTCCTCTTTTAAGGAGGGAGCATTATGACACAGACAAGATGCTTGATTTAGGAGACCAGAAAAGGATAGAGTTTAGAGTTTAGGAAATAAGAACCAGAGCCAGACCTGCAACAGGCAAGAAATGTGTCCTTTAAATTGAAAAGTGAAAAGCAGGTTGTCTTGGGAGGGATATATGAAAGAAGAGTATAGGGATTAAGAACCACAGGGAAAGTGGGGGCTATAACTTCACTAATTTTTTGGAGGTCTTGGACTAGGCAGAAGGACCTCTTAGGTTTCTTAACTCCCAGGATTAGAGTGTTTGTGGGGAGTGAGTAGGGATTAACAGTCCCACTGAGAGAAGATAGTCTATGAGGGGCTTGAGGCCTCTCTGTGTGTATGGGGTTAGGGGTACTGTTCTTGAACAACGTAAGACAAAGGATTTTTTATGGTGATAAGGATGGGGGAGTGATGGTGTGCAACGGAAGAGTTAGTGATGTCCCATACCTGGGGGTGAATGTTGGGTAGTAACAGCGGTGTGGCAAGGGTGTCCTGAGCCTTGGAAGGAAATGACATGTCACCTGAGTCCAGGGTTAGGAGAAAGATAGAAGTTGTCTCCAGGGGAGGGATATGGATAGATATTTTTAATTTGGTAAAGAGGTACCTTTCCAGAAGGGGAAGGGGACATGACTATGAAGGAATGTGTTAGAAAGATGCTGCCCAAAGTGATGTAGGTCTGTGTAGGTTTGTTATGACATATAAAGGATGAAACAAAAATAAAATACACATAATCTTAAATTTTCTAAGATTATAGTTTAGTCAACTAGTTTAAGGAACAAAATATAAATCTAGTCAAGGTTTATCTGAGAATATTTTGTTTTTTATCCAAGCTTTATCTACATAGAACATGGTAACTGAAAGTACCAGACTGGTGGAACTAACCTTCTTGGATGTTTAACAGCCATACTTTGAGGCCTATACTAATCTGGTCAGAGGGACCTAAAGGACAATTTTTGCCCCTTGCCCTCCAAGGTCAATTAAGTTCCAGGGACTATGGAACATCTCTCAAAATGTCCTATAACTGTGGTGAGCAACCCATCCTCTTGTTCAGGGAGGCCATGGGGACCCACAAGATGAACTTGAACCAGTATCCAGCCTACAAAGAGGGTCAACTCAGAGGAAACATCTCATTCATGTTCCCAAGAGAAACCAGACATGGTCAAGCAGGACCTTTGACTTATCTTCACACAGATGGAACTGGGAACTGGTAAAAGAAAGGAGCCAGGGGCTCCTCCCAGGCCCATGTGACCCCTGAAGAACAGATCTTCAAACAACCTTAAGTGTAAAAATAAATTGACTTATTTGGGCCAACTTTATGGCCTTAAACACCCAAAAGGAAAGTATAACCAAAGAGTAAAGTCATCAATGTACTTCTTTAAGAGTACAAGAGATTACATTTCCCAGACATTAGGCTTAAGTCCATATAAAAAGTTATTCAGACAACTATTTCTCATTGGTGATTTTGTTCCTAATCAGAAAGTGTTGCTCACATGTAAGACTTCAAAACTTGGTCTGCAATACTGTAGTGCCCACGTGTAGTTAAAGGAGACAACCAGCTATTGTTCTAAAATGGGTAAATTTGTTTTCTCCCCCTATCTAGAAGCCTTTGAGAGGAAACTGACACTGAGTCTAACCATTCCAACAGCTATCGAAATACCTGAAAGCAAATTCTGAATCCATCACTCTCAAGTCCAGCGTTGGCAGACAAAAGAAAAATGAGGAGGAACCCAATAGAGGGATGCTTTTGGAAGCCCTTGTCAAGAAATTCCAATGGACTCTCATATGAACATTTTAAAATTGCCCTATTCTGACTTTTTTTCTAGTTTCCTGTCTAGAACTTTAATGCTAATTACTCTTGCCTTTACTTCTTCATGCACACAAAAAAAAAGTTATGCAAGCTGGGAGTCTTTTAGATAGACCCACTGAAGGGGTACCCCAATTGCCTCACCCTGCATACCTGTTCAGCATGGAAGAAGCCAGAGCTGTCTGCATCCCGATTCCCTATCCTCAAATTGGGTAACCTCTTCAGAGGATGGTGATAAGAATAGGAGGTAGACTTGGGGTAAAAAGACCCCAAAGAAAAGTAGCCAGTTTCTTGGCTAAAAGTCACAATGTCCTTGGGCCTCTTAGCAACACACCCCGTTCCAAAGGCCAAAAATATCTAAAGTATTTGGGAGCTTTTATCTAATCCTTAAAAGATTTTAGGGTAATCTCTTGGGGGAGGGGAAATGATAGAGGGGCAAAAAGATAGATATGGCAAAAAGCCCCATAAAAAAAGAAGAGTACATGAAGTTATCAGAAAAAAGTGATGGGGAGATATGGGAGGAGTTGGAGGGGAGGGAGTGGGCATGGATTTGATCAAAACACCTTATGTGCATGTATGAAATTCTCAATAAATTATTTTTTTTTAAGATGGTGCCAAATTGGCAGGGGATAGGTGGAGTGCTCCTAGGTTGCTTGAGGACACCTGAATCCCAGTTATTGTATAGGAACCTGGAACCATATCTCCCTGTCATTCTATTAATAAAGAGAACATCATCCCACTGTCCAATGTGAAGACCACTTTCCTACCAGACACCATACCAATAACTGAGTTCACACGAGCTGGAGTGTTGCAAGCAGGGCCTCCTCATTGTATTAGCACCATTGGTGGATGGGGACAAGGAGAGTTGCCAAGGGGGGCTCCAGAGCGTCCCTACGGGCATTCCTATTTCCAGTGTCCCCATTGCCCACAGTTAGGGAATGTGCTATTAGGAGGTGGGGGTTAGGATATTCTGTCCCCCAATGCCCTGATTGCTGACACCTGAAACAGGGTCACGGAGGCAGCTTGCATCTATCTGGGTGCTGGGACAGGAGAGGGAGGCAGGTGTCTGCTTTGGAGTGCAGAGGCTAGAATTGGAAGAAAGCACAGTGATTTTTTTTTTTTTAAATGTGTATGTGTGTATTGCCTGCATGTAGGTAAGTGCACCCATGTCCTGCAATGCCGCAGAGGTCAGAAGAGGCTGTCGGATCCCCTGGGACAGGAGTTATGGACAGTTATTAGCTGCCATGTGGGTGCTGGGATTTCGAACCCGGGACTTCTGCAAGAACAACCAGTGTTCTTAACCGCCGAGCCATCTCTCCAGCCTGAGCATGGTGATCTTTGCGATCTTTTGTTGTTATTGTTGCATTTCCTTTTGTCTTTTTTCCTCCTTGTCTGGTGTCAGAGGGCCCTTTTCTAACCTTTAGTTTATGTCTAATATCTGGGGCTGACTGTCCCATAAAAGTGAAGGAGGAGGGTGCCCTCTGGGGAGTCTGGATCTACATTAGTATATTTAGTGACCACTTCTAAGATTCTATTTAAGAAGAGGGCTGGGTTTTCTACCCATCCTTGTGTAACTTCTTTGAAGTTTTCTAAGTTAACCCTAGAACAGGAATTCTGTTGCATGCCCTCCACCAAGCAATTAATCATAACCTGAAGGTCTTGGGAGCCCCTACCACCAGTTTGGTCACTCCAATTAGATTCAGGAAAAGAAAGGAAAGCAAAAAATATCAGAGGGGAGAAGTGAATAATTAGGGAAGAGGAGAACCAAGGAGAGGCTCTAAGTGAAAGAATGTCCCTACCCTCTCCTAGGAATGCCAAAAAGACCTCAAAACAAAAGGCCTGCTCCCCCTATGTAGGCTTAGGCCACTAGGACCTCAGGGGTCCCCAGTCTTAAAGGGTATCCATTTAGCTTGTTAGTAGGCTGAGAGGGCACCTGTGCTCCTGTGGGGTCGGGTCCCAAGATTGGGAGGGGACATAATTGAAAGCATTGGACAGGCAGGTCTACCTGTCAGGTGGGCTTAGACGTGTTCAGCCAAGGTGCCAGAGCTGCCCAATGGCCTTTGGTGGAGGTCTGGAGAGGGTTCAGAGCCACTGGGGTGGGGGTCCAAAACCCTCCCTGTAGAGGCCACTAAGTATGTTAGATTTAGGAGAGCAGAAAAGTATGGAGTTCAGAGTTTAGAAATAAGAACCAGAGCCAGACCTGCAACAGGCAAGGAACGTGTCCTTTATTCAGGTATCAGTGAAGGGTAGACGCTCTGCCATGGGAAGAAAGCATCTGTATCTAATGAAAGGTGGGCAGGGTTGGGTTTATATAGGAATTCTACTGAAAACAGCTGCAGGACTTTTCTCCATGCCAGGGTCTGGGGTCCTTGGGTGATTGAAGGTCTTCCTCGCAAGATTTCTCAGGCAGCAGGGCAGGCAACTATCTAGGGCACTAAAGGAGACAGGTTGGCTCCACAGTCTCCTTCAGCCCTAGGAGTACCAGAGAGGAAGGCCAGTCTGCGAATTTAGGGCCAATTGGCCACTTCAAGGGATTTACAGTTTAAGGTTTAATGGCTTCCCTAATGAGGCTTATAGCTCTCCTGCAATTCACACATTCTATCAAAAGAAAATGAGTTTCAGATTGGGGGGCGGGGACAGGCTTGCAGATGCAGAGCAGAAAGAGTTGGCATTTTCAGCCTAGCAAAAACAAGAAAGTACAATGCTTCTAGCTAGTTTCTTCCATAGCCTTTTGTCCCAGAGAAGGGAGCTCCTTGGAAAGCAGGAAAATTAGGAAGTTCATGAAGTTTTATAAGATGCAATTCTTTTTGAAAGTATACTTTTTTAGCCTAGATAAGGCTGCACATCTACTTTAATTTGGTTCCAAACAATTAAATGCTTTAATTGAACTGTTTCTAAGCAGTGGCTTACTTAGTCATCAATTTTTTCCCAGTATTTCATATTAAGTGTCCCATGGTTGGGCTACCAGAGAAAAATCTCTCTGAATAACATTTAAAGATTCACAAATTTGCTCTGATGATGCTTTAGTTCCTTTAAATAAATTTATTAACTGCTGTGCATGTGTACAAGATTTAGGAGACAGATTTCCATAGTGAAAATGGAAAGATGAATGAGAAAGTGAGAGTTTGAGCACAGTTCCTTGCAATTTGGGCCTGATAAAGGAGAAAAAGAAAGGCAGAAAGTGGATAAAGTTACTGTGTGCATGTACTTCTTGTCGTATCACCTCACTTACCCTGTGTACAGCTGGGAATGCCCAAACATTCCCTTTTTCCTCAGGACTTTTCCAGGTATCTATCCATGAGCACTCTGGCACAAGCTATCAAGGAAAACCTGGCTCTCATTGCCATTCAATTCTATGTGAGACAGAGATAGTCCACATTTTCCTTTTTCTTTAGGACTTACCTGGCAACTGATCTGTGAGATCAGAGTACAGAATTTCTTCCTTACATGGGGCACCACAATGCAGAGTGCCAACATAATAATCATCTGAACAAATAGACTGACTCTTAAACTATGTTTTTAAGAGTGGGCTCGAACTTGGAGGACTCTAGTTCCCCTACCTATTAGAACAGTCTATCTCCCAGAACGGTGCCAATAGACATCTCTTATCCTCTCATCCTGAACAGGTGAAATGGGCTGTGTCCTTACCCTGTGCCAATGGATCTGTCCCCAGAATCCTGTTTTTCCCCACTGTGTCCCCGTCAGGCCAAGCTCATAATTTATTCAAAATGGCTTCCCCAGCTTCATTGGGGAAGTACAAGTTCAAATTCAGCCCCAATTTTAGTCTTAAGTGACCATCTGGCTTTTTCATCCCTAGTATCTCATTCATCCAAGGTCATGCATCCTTTCCCAATCTCCACTGTTGTCCAATGAAGATGGGTGGGTGTGATGCTTGCAGTGCTTTGCTATATTAATTCTCAAGCATATCCACATTCATTCATTATCTTTTTGGGTGGAGTACCAAACTGACGTTGCCAAGATGTTCAGATCCTCATATCCAAGAGTTCATGGTTTTGCTGGGGTTAATTAAAAATCATTAGTCCAGATTATGTCCATTAATAAAAGTCATTTGCAAGAGATGCATCTTAGCTCTGGAATTATTATTGAATGTGTCAATGCTATTGTAATGAAATGCTTCTTCTAATTATATGGTTATTAAATAAACAATTTTTTTAAAATAAACAATTTTTTTAAAAAGTCATTTGCATACTATAGGCCTTTTTCACAAACGCCTCATACTTTCTTGGGACTTAGGTGACTTGGAGGTCCTCATTAACCCTGGCCTCTGAGTATGGTTACTGAACACTCAGAAGATCAGTTATACTAGTATTAAAGAACAAATTGTGGTTTAAAATTTAGCTATTGTATAACACTTAGATAAAACTTGACAGGGACAGGTTTTTAAATAAACTTGACTTAAGACAGAAACTATAAGCGATTATTTTGAAAGAGGGTTGAAAGCATGGGCTCTTTTTCTTTTTTTCTTTTTTTTGTCTTTTTTGAGACAGGGTCTACCTGTAGCCCCAGCTGGCCTTGAACTCACTATGTAGACCAGGCTGGCCTTGAAATCACAGAGATTTGCCTGCCTCTGCCTCTGTCTCTGCCTCTGGAGTGCTGGGATTAAAGGCATGTGCCACCACACCTGGCCTAAGTCATTTAAAAAAAAAATTTTATAGTCTAGGAATAGCAGGGCCTAGAGAATCATCTCTGATGAGGGTGATTATCCACAAGGGTGAAGCTATGCCCTGCAGCAGAAGCCACCATGTCCGTCCAGAGAGCTAGTCTATTTTTCAAGCAACAGAGATCTTTTTCTAGACCTCTTGTAGAATGAGAGTGAGACAACTAACCAGATAACATCTTGACTAGTACAGTTTATCTATCTGGGGAATTTACTGTTGTTCTTTTGTTTTGTTTTAAATTTTTAATTATACTATGAACTAAAAGGAATTTGGGTTAACTTGGTAGAGCTGATTAATGTGCACCATGTAAACATAAAAACACAAGCACATGTAAACAATATGTATACACAGTCATATATAAATTTAAAACATACCAAAGATTTTTGTATGATTTATTTTAGGTTAGTTAGTTGGTTATATCATATTTTAACAGCATTAGCAATTCTTAATCCAATGATTTATAATATAAAGAAGACTTGAATTTTAAGGACATAGAGACTAACCTGATTACTTGATAAGGCTGTTAACAGGCATTAAGAGCTTGTTTTTAACATTTTTTAATCTTTATTCATGATTTTTATGTGTATGTGTATATCTGAGTGAATTTATGTGTACTGTGTACATGTAAGAGCCCCCAGAGACCAGATGAGGATGTCAGATCCTTGAAACTGGAGTTATAGGTGATTAGGAGCTGCCATGTCAGCACTGGGAACTGAACCCAGACCCTCTGCAAGAGTAAAGTGCTCTTACCTACTAAGCCATCTCTCCAGCCCCCAGCTTGGTTTACAAATGACTTGCCTCATCCCAGCTTAAATTAGACAAGAACTTTGAAAAACCTGCCTTTGAAAGAGGACAGCACAAGTAGATAGTGCTCTTGATGTTAGACATTAAAATTTGTCTCAAAAAAATGTTAAGATATCAGTTATTGTAGTTAAATTAATACTGTAAGAAAGAAGTCATTAGGACGCATTTTCAGTACAAAGTGAATCTAAAGCTTATCAGAGAATCACAGAAAAGAGGCATGGGTGGAGGACCCTGTCATCCTTAGATGGCAAATAGCCACTGCTTATCTAGGTGCTCTTAGTTCATCTTAGGGTTGGAAAGTTTCAGACAGTCTGTACATGACTGAGCCCACATTATCAGAAAAAGGAAAGGGAATCCTGAGCTCCAGGATATACATTAGATAAAGCTTTATGTCCTGAACCAATAGGATGGGAAATTGGGGGAAGGGACAGTGCTAGACACCAGGAAGATTGTACCTCCCTAAAGAATTCAGCCAGTGAAAACTAAAGGGGAGAGAAAAATGCAATTAGGGAAATAAAATCCCTCTGCTTCAGTTCCAGGGGAATCCAACACTCATCTGACCTCCTTGAGCACTGCACAACATGGGTGCACTTACATACATGCAGGTAATACACTCATACACACAAAATAAAAATATATATATTTTAAAAACTGTGATTTTTTTTAAAAAGTGTTGGCTGAATGAACTCTGGAATTTTCATGACCCATCTTGAAAAGAAACATAGAGCCCAAGTGCTAATCATAAAGTGATGATGTAAAATTGACTATAAACTCATCTAGAAGGCTTTTATTACTTTTAGAGTCCTCAGGCATGAGTAAGGAATAAACAAGCTGACTCTCTTCTAGATAAATGCTTGGTCTCTTTGCTGTTAGAATTTTTCAGTAACACTATACCACCTCTAATGCACACTTATAGAGAGTGAGCAGGCAGACTTCCTGCTTCTAACAACAGACCCACCAGCTGCACAGGTATCTCTGTGTAGTTCCTTCCACAGATACTCTGAACCTAAGGGGCAAAAGGACTTGTGGATCAGCTATCTTCTGCATGTGTGAAAAACTTGGGACAATGTTTCTGTGTTATTTGTCAATGGTCTGCCCACTTCTGGACAAGAACCCATACTTGATTTCATCTGATAGTGCAAGTGTGGTACTGCTGAAGAAAAACATTGGAAGCTTACACCACTTGCTGGGTTCATTTTGGGCCTTGATGATGGGCACACCATCTTTTCCCTCTGTGAAATGAACATTTGGGCGGGCCATTTCCAAAGTACATCTGGCTCAACTCGTAACCTTTCACCCTGGTCAAAGAGAGGCCTAAGACACATTTCTTCTCTTCTTAACAAGGGTTTTCCATAAACACAAGTAACCAATTTAGTGTATTCTAGTTCCTAAAGATACTGGGTCCAGAAAGGAGCCCAGGTATAACCACTGTGCAGCACTAATGCCCATAGCATGTCACACCAGCAGGAGAGGGTCAGATCCAGGAAGCTGGCAGGCAGGAAGATACCCAAGGAGCGGCCTTATTGGAAGCCAGCCATGGCCACAGTCTCCTGCACTCAGCATTAGAAACTTCTAGTTCTTGGCTGTTTGAACCAATTAATCCATGTCTCGCCCCTGTTCCTACCCCCAATCATGCCTTTGGACTAACATCAATATGTAAGTTTTAAAATATGGCACAAAAAGCTGACTCTACATTTCCTGCCTGACACCCCACCCCGGCCCCCAAGACTATGTGCAATTGTGGCTGCCCAGTGAGTCCCCAGGGAGCCTGTTCAATGCAGCCCTGTTTGCAGGCCTGGCCGCCCAGCACCTCCCCGCCTTTGGTCTCCAGTGGCAGCCTCAGAATGCAGGGAACTGCGCCAAGCCCACACCCAGTCCTCTGGAGGAGGAATAAGAGGCTGCTCTGTATACACTCCTGCCACTCAGGACACTGAAGTCAGAGAGGACACTAGCAGCACGAAAAGGCCAGGAGGTAAGAGCCACTGACTGAGGACTTAGGAAAAAATGTACCCTTGGGGGATGAAGGGACAGGATGGGAACTGAGTTTAAAAAGGCCCTTTGGAGCCCCCAGCATTTCAGAACTACAGATGGCATTCTGTGACTTAAGCCTGATTTGTGACTGTTGTTGACATTGACCGTGTAGCACTAGAGCTACTGTACTGCCCTGGGTTTATTTCCGTAAGTCAGAAAAACCTCAGGTTGAATGACTCAGAATGATGTTTTCAGAGATGGCAGGACCATGGCTGCTTCTCTGACTTCTAAGGGAAGGTTTTTGTTTCCTGTTGTTGGGTTACCCCAAATCCCAAACTAGTATTCTTCCTTCCTCCCAGAGAACCTCCGCTAGGCTTTTCAGTTTCCTATTTGAAGTGCCAGGGTCCTACATCCCCAGACGCCACTCGAAAATTGCAGAATAGTTGAGGTCTTTTCAAATACTTATGAACTGGGACAAGAAATGGGGACTAAGAGTGGGTTTTGAGGTTGGACCCAGTGCACTGGTGCTTACAACTAATTGGTCTCAACCAGTTACAGATTTCTTTGTTCCTTCTCCACACCCAGCCTTCACTCAACCAGCCTTAAAAAAAAAACAAACAAAAAAAAAACAGTGTTGATTCTCCTGTGATACCTTCTCCAAAGAGGGGCAGTCTCTGTGAGGTCCTCTCACCCTACAGGCAAATTCTTTCTAAGAAGCTGGAGTCCTGAGTTTTCTTGTTTTCATTATAAAGAACTAAGGCAAAATGTTCACATGGGCACTTCCATGTTTCTTAGAAGACAAAGTACAAACCAATGTTTCTTAAGTTGAAAGAACAGGAGGCATTTAAAAATTTGTAGCGCAGTTATGAAAAAGAATCACATCTTATAGCATCTCCTAGCTTGTGAGATCTGTAATGCCTTTTCAAGTATTAGTCATTCACAGAAAAATCATTTAACCTCTCCTTCCCTCAGCCATCAGGACTTTGAGAAGCATCAGTATGATACAAAGTTTCTTGAGACTGGTTTTGTCTCGTTTTAAAAGAAAATCGATAATTGAATTGTGTATGAGCAAACATTTGGGGAGTAGAGGCAGGAAGATCACCACTTAGAAGTGAGCCTGGGCCCACTGAGACCTTATGTCAATTTTTTTAAAAAGTCAGGCAATTCTGTTACTGCCATCCCCACTGCTCTTTTCTTTCATTAAAAAAAAAAAAGCAATAGAAAACTAGAGTACAAAGAATAAAAGAGAATGGAATGTTACACTTTTAGTCCATTTGAATTGTTCTACTCATGTAAGACACATCAGATTTTTTGAGACCTATGAACAAAACAAAGTACACTGGCCATTAGTAAAACATTAGCAAAGAGCAGACCAAGATAAAAATCTTAAATCCTGTTTCCTTTGGGAGTTCATTAATAAATAAAGTTACTAACATTTATTCCAAGTTATGACATATTCAACAAAGGAATTTTTCAATCATTTTTATTTTTAAATTTATTTAAAATTATGACAGTGCAGGTTCGTATTTAAAGGTGAGAAGGCAAGGCCAAGATCTGCCAACTGGTTGTTTTGTGAACTGAGTCATTCCCAGGACTGAGTAGTCCTCCTTGCATCCCCATCTCTTAGGCTATGTCTACAGCATGAGGTGCTTAGAGGAAGCTGCTTCCTATTCTTCTGTCATACTTGTTCACAGAGCTGCTGTGAGGCAACAGTGACACATAACAGGAATACTTGGCTGTGACTTCACCTCCTACAGTGCTGTCCCCATGTCAGAACACCAGTAGAATATCAGATGACCTTAAGTACAAGCTTATTTCTGGGAGGTCGTTTCTTTTCTTCCCCACCCCCAAATTAATGCAATTTTACCTTTATTTTCCAGATGAATTTTACAGCTGTCTGTAACCTATCCAAAAAGTCTCATTCATATTTTTATTTAAGTGGCTTAAATTTGTCTATTAATTCAGATGAAAATAAGTTGTTTTATCTTGTTCCTGAGAATCTTTTGGAAGTGCCTGCAGTTTTCTTCCTAACCCTTGACATCTCTACTATAGAGGATATTGTTTACCGTATTTTTCTAATTGTTCACTGATAACTGACTTTTGTGTACTTTCTTGATACTAGTCACCTTAGAATCCTGGTTATGTCCACTAGCTACTGCTTCATCTTGGAGACCTCCAGAATTGGGGGTGGACACCAATCAGTCCTTGAATTCCCTTATGCTCTGCACCTGCATTTTTGCTGAAGTTTTTCATTGGCCAAGCCCAACCAGAAGCCAGTGGTCTTGAAAACTCATCCCTGAGGTTCATAGGGACATAAAAAAGGGGTGGTGGGCCTAGAAGGCAGAGGCAAGAACTTTGGTCAGTGTTCTCCCAGGTCACTCCCAGGGTGCCTGTCCTAGCCAGACCATTCCATCCCTCATCTGAGGTCTGAAGGCAGCATATTAAACTCCTCGTTAAAACAACTTTTAGGATGTCTGAGTTGGAGAAAGCCATGGTGGCCCTTATTGATGTCTTCCATCAGTATTCGGGAAGGGAGGGTGACAAGCACAAGCTGAAGAAATCAGAACTTAAGGAGCTCATCAACAGTGAGCTGTCCCACTTCCTGGAGGTGAGTCTTACAAAATCATCTTTCAAGCTGCCCTGGAAATAGCTCTAGGTCGAGTTTTGTCTTTGGATGCTTGAGTTGCTTTTGGAAGCATGTTTAAACAGCTAATCCCTCAGAGTAACTTAGATGGGCCACCATTTCTATTTCCTGTTTCTACCCTATGAATCTAAGGATCCACAGGCAATAACTGCAGAATCGAATAGTAAACCACACATGATTAACACGTGTCAGCTGGGTTTGGTGGCACACATTTGTATCTCAGCACTTGATGTGGAAGCAGGAGACCAGCCTGGGTTACATAGGATAACCTCTCAAGCAAAACCCAAAACCAAACAAGGCTGGTGAGACAGCTCAGTGGGTAAAAAGCACTTGCCACCAAGCCTGATGACCTGAGTTTGATCCCTGGGAACCATACAGTAGGAAATAACTCCACATATGTGCCATGGCACAAGTACTTGTATACACACACACACACACACACACACACAAATCTTTCAAAACAAAAGGATAAGTTTGGGGGAAAAGAATATCTTTGGGCTTTGTGTAGGTGTTTAGTATTCACCACAGAGATAAGAGATGCCAGATAATCAGTAAATGTTTAATGATCACTCAGTAATTCAATACCATGAAACACACAAGCCCACAGGGCACCCAACCTATTATATTAGTGAGTAGACACTTGAAAGAGGGTAAGAAGGGGCTCTCCAGACACATGACATTACCAGGTAGTCTTTAGTTTGGACCCCACTTATGAAGCCACAGAAGGGCCCCTGACAAGCTCTGTCTTTCCCTGAGTACATATTCTAGCCAATGGTAGAAGCATTCACTTCCTTTCCCACTGTCTACTCTGCCCTTGGATCAGCCACCACTGTCTCTACTGCTCATCAACCAAGTACACTCATGGAAGTGAACTGGAAGCACTGGTAGTATACATGTGTACACATGCCACAAGAAACTTCCTGGGTCATAGAAGTGGCCAACCACACACACAAAAAGTCTTAATTTCTTCATCTTTAGAGAAGAGTATGTATGAATGAAATGAGAATCAAACTCTTCACATATAGCGAAACCTCAACAGACAGTACCTACTATTATTGATTTTAAAACAAGCTTACCATGTAGATACATCTATTAATAGCTCATATATCAAGGTACCATACATGTTTGCTGGTCTGGTTTAACCAAAGTAATTTTGGTTTCGAAGCACATCCACTGTGCCAGCTTTTCATCACTGACAAAAATATAGAGAAAATCAACTAAAAGGAGGAAAGGTTCGATTTGGCTCATGGTTTCAGTCCATGGTTGGCTGGTTCCACAGTTCTGAGATCTGTGGTCCATGGTTGCCTGGATCCACAGTTCTGGGGTCTGTAGTCCATAGTTGGCTGGCTCCACAGTTCTGGGGTCTGTGGTCCATGGTTGGCTAGCTCCACAGGTCTGAGATCTGTGGTCCATGGTTGGCTGGATCCACAGTTCTAGGGTCTGTGGTATGGCTGCCCATCATTCTGAGGAGTAAATCTGCTCACCCGATGCCAGCTGGGAAGCAAAGAAAGGAAGTGGTTGTCCCTGCCTCCCATTAGGCCACATCTCTCAAAGATTCTTCAACCTCTTGGTGGTGCCCAAGGTTGGTAACCAAGCCTCCTACACATGAGCCTTTGGGGGACATTTAAGAGCCAAACTATAGCACCTGTGCTATAACTAGAAGAACTAAACTGCTCCAATTTATCTTTTGCCAGAAGTTTACAGATAGCACCATGACCCCCTGGGAATCACTATCTTTCACCCCTGAATCTTTTGTATTTAGGGAAGCCAGGACAGTTGGCTTCTTCAGACTGTGCTCTCCTGTCCTGAGAGTTTGTAGACTGAGAAACAATCTGTACTGAGGATCTTTAATGCATTCTTCCTCCTTGTTACCAGGCCTGCACTATTTGTGCATCAGTTAGAACCCTCACCATTCATCTGGCTTCAGTGTCAGAACCATGAGGAAAAAGTCTCCTGTAACACCTAAGAAGCAACTCAGGAAGAAACAAGAACATAGAGATCAGCAGCTCTGGGACATGTTCCCAAGTGTTATTTTAGTGAATGTTGAAATCCACTGGATACTTTCTATATGGGAATATGGTTTCCAAATACATGCACACTCAGGAGCACTGAGTTCCTTTTTTCTTTGAAGTTACTGGCTCAGGCTGAGAAAGACTTCACACATTTTTCAGGTGTGTTAAGTGGGGCAACATCTTATATTTTGTTACTTCTTGATTGTTTCCCTATTTTAAAGTAGCCCAGGTCCTACGAGACCACAGGAAGGGGGAGAGACACAGACACCCTCCCCTGGTATTTTTCATTTCCTGGGATTGTCTCTGATGCAAATTATCAGCCAAGCACTTAACATATTGATGGCTCTATATTCCATTTAAAAACAGTTCAAGCAATTTCTGTTTACTCTCTTAGGAAATCAAGGAGCAGGAGGTTGTGGACAAAGTCATGGAAACACTGGATGAAGATGGAGATGGAGAATGTGACTTCCAGGAATTTATGACCTTCATCACCATGGTGACTACAGCCTGCCATGAGTTCTTTGAGCATGAATAAGATAAAGAAAGGAGCCTGGATGTTCCAGTGGCAGAGATGAAGGTCACAAGAAGCAGCAGAGCAAAGGCTTGCAGGCTAGAAGGGGGCTGAGCTTGCTAGCTACACGTATCTAATTAGGAAGCTTGATTTGCTTTGTGAATGAAAAACTGAAACCCTTCCAAAAGGCTGCTTTAAATTAGCACATCGTTATTTCTGTTACACTTGGCATCTGTATGAGCTGACTGGTCCCAGGAACTATTGGTAAGAATTGCTTATGAAAGAAAAGCAATGCTCAGTCATAAAGCATGTGTTGGGATGAAACGAAGCAGCCCACCAACAGCAGTTCTATAGCACACCATCCTTCGTGCTTTCAGTCCACCTACAAATCCACAACTGAGTCTACTGTTACTTCAACAGGCTTCTCTTCCTTACATCTGATCACCATTTGTGCAAATGATACTAAAGAAAGCTAGCTAGTCTGACTACACCCTCCCCACCAGCCCAAATGAGCACAGCCACATTTAAGTCTCTTCTCCCTTGAACTGTGATTCCTAAATATTTAAATGCTAACAGTTCTAAATGGAAAAGTAGGTCTCACAACTAAATACTCAGGCTGAGAATCAAAATTCTATTTAGTAGATTCCTTCTAGGATGATGCTCTGTTGGCCTATAGGACACATATGCAGGAGGAGCGTGACCAGGGTATACAGTCTGCTTTTTTCAGACACTTCTCTAAGTAACATCATCTCCAAAGCTGCCTCTGCTGTCTAAAGAGCAAATGACTATGAGGTTGAGGTCTATAGGATGAGTTACTGGGACTGGAGGGGCTCCTGGATGTTCCCCTTGGCTGCTGCCTGACCCGTTTGTGCTGAGAGCCTGCCTACCACTTGGTGAAGTCGAAAGCCAAGAAATATGGGAGTCTGAACTTGATGCTCTTTTATCGGCATAATTAAATGAAGGTTCAAATAACTAGTTATAAATAAATAAGGAAATAAAATCACATTACAAATATTAAAAGCCATTTCTAGGAAAATTCTAATCTTAACCATCCCTTTTCTTGCATGGATTTTTAAAGGAAAGACCTGGAATGTCATAAGCCAACTGAACACGTTTACTTGCATTAAATTAGAAGAACACTGTAGTAAACTCTCTGTAGCCACTGAACAAAAAATAAAAATAAAATACTTGCTAGGCCAGAAGAAGGAATAAAAGTCCCTTAAGTGGGACTGCTCAGCCCTCACCCATCCTCAGTTATAGCCTAAGGACAGGTGACAGGCAGCTGGAGCTGCAAGAGGCTCGAGGGTGTTCAAAGACTGTGCAGACTCAGACTCTCCGTGACTGGAGGACACTATGCAGGCCACTTCTAACCTAGCTGGGTCATATTTTAGCTTTCCTGTCACTGTGACAGAATGCCTGGCATAACTTCAAGGAAAAAAGATCTAGTTAGTCCATACTTTCCGGGTTTCACTTCATTGAAGAGGGCATGATGGAAGAGCTCACAGTCTACCAGACAAGTAGAGAGAGTAGAAGGGACAGGAGACTAGGTATAACCTTCCAAAGCATGCCCCAGTAACCTACTCTTAGCCAGGCCTCACCTCCTGTGGTGAATTCCAACACATGAACCTGTGGAAAATACTGGGTGGGAGCAGTGCGGTACTGGTACTAAGCTGGACTGCAGGAGGCACATGGTGGGCACTCTGGGCTACCTGAGCTACCAAGGCAAGGATCACGAGCTGCCCACAGGGACTCCTGATGTCCTCTCCTCCCAGTGGTTCACTGCAATCCCCATGGCTACTATACTTTCCATGAAGTCAGGGACATCTGCCTAAGCCTCCTAGACTCCTCTAGAATGGCAGATGTGGTGAGTGCTTCCACTTCAGGAACCATCTCAGGAATATTGCTGATGTAGCTAGAATGGGATCTGAATGTGATGCCAGTGCAAGTTCCCATACTATATATTACCCACTCATGGGTGGACACTAGTGACTATCTGGTAAGCATGCATATCTGGCAGGGGGTGGGGTAGCCTACACCCTGTCCTTTGGTGAGCAGTGGTCCAGCCTCACAGAGGCACATGAGCCAATCTTGCTGAGGAGTTGTATCCCCTAGCCTGGCACTCAGGGAGATGCTCTAAGTTGGCCAAGTTTCTGTAGGGGTTCTGGGGTCCTCTCCAAACTTCTGTAGGCAAAGCAGAGCAGAACAGCCCAGAGAGGAAACTCCAGTCTACTGAGGTCCTCATAGTGCCTGTCCCTGGAAAGAGGCCCACAAGTGGTGTGGGCACCAGAAACAGCCAAGCAGGAGAGGACAGCTCTGGGTCTATCCCCAGGTCAGTGACAGTGCTAGAGGGGTTTCCAGTAGGGTAGACCCATGCCTTGCTGAAGCTTTAGGAGGATGTAAGGATAGTGCAAGTAACATGGGAGGGTTAGAGACAGTAACTGCAATGGGAAAACTTAAGATGGGAGTGGAGATGGGCCCATCTGGGAATGGCTTAGGAGGACTCCAGTACCAGTGCGAGTAGATCTGTGGCCCTAGCTGGCTACAAACGTGGCTGTACAAACACCTCTAAGACACTACCTTCAATTCTTTGTGATACATACCAAGAAATGCCATTACTCAAATGTGATGGTTTTAAATATTTTGAGAAACTGTCATACTATTTTATATTCCCATCATCAGTTCACAGAAATTCCTACTCCTCCTTAAGGGCATTGGAGGGGTGCCCTTGGAGTGGCACCCACCCCTTCTCGTTCTTGTCTTAGCCATGAGGTGAATGGTTTTGCTCCCCTTCATGCTTCTGTCAGTAATGTGCTACCTCAGAAGGGGCCAGAAGAGCAGGGCCAATTGGTTCAGTACTAAAACTTCCAAAACTGTGAGCCAAGGAAGATTAGGCACCAAGAGTATAGAGACTTATGTGGCTTAAAAAGGTTTGAGGACCTCCAGATGAGACAATGAAAAGAATTCAGAATTCAACTGACAGCAAAAAGAGTGAGTTCAGAAGCTTCCAGAGCCAGAAGCAAAGCAACACAGGCTTGAAGACTATGCTGGTTCTACTAATGTGGAGTTTGTGGCAGAAGCCACATGCGCTCTGGGTTGCTACTGTGTCAGGAGAATGTGAGACTTCCAGCATAGACAGTTGTTAGCTGCCATGTGGGTGCTGGGAATCAAACCTAGGTCCTCTGGAAAAGCAGCAAGTACTGTTAACCACTGAACCATCTCTTCAGCGCCCTATGATATATATGACATATATCATATATGATATATAAAATCCACACAGTTTGTGGCCTAATATGGAGTCTATTCTAGAAAATACCTCCTGTGCACTTAAGAATGTGTTTATGGGGGCTAGAGAGATGGCTCAGTGGTTAAGGACACTGGTTGTTCTTGCAGAAGACACAGGTTCAAATCCTAGCACCCACATGGCAGCTAACAACTGTCCGTAACTCCAGTTCCAGGGGATCCGACAGCCTCTTCTGTCATCCGTGGGCAATGCACAACACAGGTGCACTTATCTACATGCAGGCAATACACATATACACATAAAATAAAAATAATAGGGGCTGGAGTTCCCAGCACCCACATGGTGGCTACAAACCATCCTTATCTCCAGTTTCAGGGGAATCCAAAGCCCTCTTCTGACCTCCACGACATTGCACAACATGGGTGCACTCACATACATGCAGGCAATACACTCATAAAGATAAAATAAAAATAGTAAATAAAATATTAAAAAATAATAAATTAAAAAATATTTAAAAAAGAATGTGTTTCTGTTGTGTTGGGTGTTCTGTACACGCCTTTGGGATTTATTTGATTCATGTGTGATTGAAGCCGTCTGCTTCCATATTTTCATTATGGGACTTTGACGTCTCTACCGCTGTTCTATCCTCTCTCCTTCCAGTTCTTTCAGCTTTGTTTCATGGACTTTGATAGTCTGTCAGGGTAGATATTTTTAATTGTTACTCTTGCTGTACCAAACCTTTCATTAATATATAGCATCCTTCTTTGTAACATTTTTTGAATTTAGGATCTATTTTTTCTGACATTCATACAGACATCCCTACTCTTTCTGGCTACTAGCACCATGGGCTACCTCTCCTTATTCTTTCACTCTCAATGTGTTTGTGTTTTAGATCTAAAGTGAGCCAATATACTTAGATGAATCATATTTTTAAAAAATCCATTCTAGGTTGGGGATTTAGCTCAGTGGTAGAGCGCTTGCCTAGCAAGCGCAAGGCCCTGGGTTTGGTCCTCAGCTCCAAAAAAAAAAAAAGACAAAATAACAAAAAATACATTCTGCCCATCTCTGTATTTTGGACAGTTTAATCTATTTACATATGATTGTAATGACTTCTGTTATTTTGCCATTTGTTTTCTACTAGAGCTTCCCCCTTATTTCATGTGATACTGCCTTTTTTTTTTTCCAGTTTAGCTGATCTCCTGAACTAGAGTGTTCAAATCTCTTACTTCCTTTAGGGTATATTTCATAGCTATTTTTGTTTTTTTACAGAATTACCAGTAAACTTCTAATGTTACAACTTAAATTTTACCAGATTAAAAATTTCAGTTCTAGCAATAGTTCAGACTCTACCCTTCCACTGTTTATACCACAAAATTATACTTTTATACATTATAACCAAAACAAACAATGTATAAAGAAATAATAGTTTTTGAAATGTTTTGGCTACTTAAATTATACAGAAAATAAATTCAAAGATTCAAAACATACAACACTAGCTTTTTAATAATGTTTTAAATGTACTGATCTCTTTTTCTTTGCATGTGTATGTATTGGTGGTATGCATGCATGTGTTCATGTGTGTATGTGGGAGGTACATGTGTGGAGGCCAGAGGTTCATATCAGGTGTCTTCTTTGATTGCCCTCCATGTTATACATTGAGGTAGGGTCTTGCAATGAACCTGGAGCTCACTGACTCCTGTAGCTTAGCTAGCCAGTTTCAGGGATTCTATTTCTACCTCCCAAGTGCTGAGATAGGTAGATTACCACATCTGCCCAGCATTTACATGGAGATCCTAATTTGAGTTCTCATGTTTGTGCAGCAAGCACTTTACCCACTGGGCCAACTCTCCAGCCTCTAATCTCTGAAATCATGTAGAAAATAGTTATAGGCCACTGCTACACTGATACCAATGTCTATAACAGCCCATATAGTACTGCTACTGAAATATATTTCCTCAATGGCTTTAAGTTACTATCCAGTGTTCCCTCACTCTACAGAACTCTGGCAGGTCTAGTGGGAAGGAACCCCCTCAGCATTTGTTTAATTTTTTTTCTTTTAGCATTTAATACATCAGCCCACTGCCTTCTGGAATTTAGTTTCTGATGAAAAATCTATTGAAGATCTCTTATTTATGACAAAATGTTTCCCTCTTGTTACCTTCAAGATTCTCCTTCCTTAGGCTTTCAAGTGTTTCAGTCTAATGTATTTCTATGTGGTCTTGAGTTTATCTTACTTGAAGCTCTTTGGCCTCTTGTGTAGTTTATATTCATGTCTTTCATCAAATCTGGGGCACCTCAGCCCTTGTTCTGCTTGACAGCATCTCAGGAGTCCCTTAGGCTTCATTTAATTTTCTTCCATTTTTTATTTTTTCCTTCATATTCTGTCTTCAAGTTTGCTGAGTCTTTTCTTCTGCTGGTTCAAACCTGCCATTGATCTCCTAGTGAATTTATCAATTCAGTTATTGTGCTTTTCAGCTCCAGAATTTCTTCCATGGTTACCTGCATAGATACTTCTTCAAGGATCTCAAAGACAAATTATTTGTAAGAAGTAAAAATGTAAAAACAATTAGTTTTGAAAATTTACATATAGTTACTTTAAAAATAATTATCTGGCTGGGCGTGGTGGCGCACACCTTTAAGCCCAGCAGTTGGGAGGCAGAGGCAGGCGGATCTCTGTGAGTTCAAGGCCAGCCTGGTCTACATAGTGAGTTCCAGCACAGCTGGGGCTACAGGGAGACCCTGTCTCAAAAAGACCAAAAAAAAAAAAATTATCTGTTAAAGAAACTGAACATTACACTGGAGGAGAAAAGCTGTGAATAGTGTTATAGCAGTCACTGCATTCAGTTTAACAAGGAAATTCTCTAGTCCTTAACTGTTCAAAACTTGTGTAAAGTGATCAAATAGAAGAGAATGATTTTTCCCAAACAACATGAACACAATTTTCTGACAATGTTTACTGTTAGTAGGGCACAGAGTCATCGGAAGCTCTCTGCTTTCCTTCAGAACATTCAAGGCGGCTGGTTCTGGGAAGGAACTAAACAAACACCGGAAGAAAGTTACTCCTCCGTCATATGCTGCTGTCTCATAGGCTCACATTGAGCACTCCAGGGAAACCACTTCTGAAATCAAGGGAACAGATTCATATTTAAATTAAGTACAACTCACTACAGTTAAAAATACCAGAATTAAAGTACATAGAATCAAGTTTGTTTGTTTTTTTTTAAGTTAACTCTAGGAAGGTTATTACTCCAGACATAAAATGGCTCCTACAAATCAGTAAGAAAAACCTTGAAGCTAGAGATGGCTCAACGGTTAAGAGCACTGGCTCTTGCAGAGGACCCAGGTTCAATTCCTGGCATCCTCATAACCACAACTGTCTTAACTCCAGTTCCAGAGGATCTGATGCCCTCTTCTGACCTCCATGGGCATTGCACAACACAGGTGCACCCTAACTACATTCAGGCAATACACTCAAACACATAAAAGATAATAAAAGTAAAATAAAATAAAACTAAAAAATCTTGAGCCCAACAGATCTACTAGATCTGAAGAGAACAAATCAACTGAGAAATTAAAATGTCCATTGAAAACATATTCAACATCACCAGACTAACTTCATTCTAAAGCAAAAGTCCACTATCAGTACTGCTGAGCAGCACTTCTGCGGGTAATAAGTAGGCAATACTTATCTAGGTATTGCCCCTATGACAAACTCTGATTCAGCGATGCCACCTGTAGGAACTAAGCCTAGGCAGGAATGCCACCGTGGACGTGAAAGTAGGCATTTGGGAGGTGGCCTGCTGAGCAATCCTGAAATGGCGCTGGTGCAGGAGCCTAGGGGGGAGTGGCATGCAGCTGTGCACACTGTACAATGTTGTCATTAAGACATGTAAAGAATGGATGTAACAGATTCAAAACTCTGTATTAAGTACAAAAGCAGATTTTTAAAAGTATATGATCCTAATTTTGTAAAAATTTTTAAAAGGCTAAAAATAAATCCCTGAGGTTTTAAAATTTTCTTTCTTAAACTTTAATGTGCTTTCTAGATTTTATATGATAAGCATAATTGCTTTTATATTTTTAAAGAAATGGTGCATAAGAAAACACATCTTATTTGGGGAAAATCTTAAACCTTTCACACATTTCAAAATGCAGAATTATAAACAGTCAATAGCTTTTATTAACATGATATAAAAAAAAATTAGTGTGGTATACAGAATTCCCAGAGAGTAACTTTAAAACATTTTAATGCGCTTCCTAAAATCTTAACTTACCAGTTATGTTGTCTTACTGTCACTGACATTTTAATACAAAAGTTTACAAGTTTCGCTTGATATAAAACTACAACATTGAGACTGGAGTTAGGTAGTTCTGTTCCCTTCTCAGTCACTGTGTTGTGAAGAATCTCTATCAGTTTGCTGCTAAACCTCTGATACAAAGTAATAAGTTACATGAATTCTGTACATAATTACAACAAGATTATTAGAATTCCAGTATGTTGCAACATACTATACCACAGTCTGACACCATGAGCAAACACGGCTACTGCACATAGTGCTTTCTGAAAGCAAGAAGTTAGAGTTGGCCGTTAGCTAGACTCACTGTGGGGAACAGCTTGTGAGGCACAGATCTAGGCTAACTCTAGAAAACCCTAGCTGTTTCTATAAAGCAGGTATGATTCATAAACTTCTCGACCCTCAAAAGTCCCCAAACCCCAACAACTTCATAACATACTCTTTAATTATATAAAAATAATCTTAGATTCATGCTTGACTTCAAATTCTTCAAAGTATCTAAAGGATTTTACATTCTCATTTGTGATTTAGAATCAGCATAATATTAGATCACTCAGATTATACGTTTGAATAAAATAACTAAAAATGGTTTGGCCAAATTTTATAGGCACATAACCATGCAAAGCCAGTGAGACTGCGGCCGTGGTGGTCTGAGGCCGTCGGCTCCCACAGCTACTAGACTGCGAGGCCATCGGCTCCCACAGCTACTAGGCTGCCCCCTCCAGTGAGTAGGAGGCCCAGATGGCACACAGGTGAGAAGGTCTTATATTTCCACCAATGCTTACAGATCTGTTCATAAAAATAATTCAGTATATTTCACCAATGCTTACAGATCTGTTCATAAAAATAATTCAGTATATTTCATGAGAAGAATTAATATTTTGATGCCATGAAAACCTGCAGTTTAAGCAGCATTAAGTTACAGCCTAGGAAAGTGATTTTTATATTAAATGCTGGTTTATCTTTCTGAAACAGGATCTAACTGAACAGTCCAAAATGGCACTTATTGAATATGAGTAATAACATATGCAAACAACCAGGCACACCTGTTTCAATAACCAAACTACCAAAAGGAAACTCAGTGTGGCTGCAATGCAGTCCAGTCTGAGTGGGATGAGGGGGGATTGCCCTTCCATCAGCCTTACTAGGCAGGCTTGGCCCAAAAGTTCTCTCCAGCATAGACTCTACATATGAACTTGTTACTACGAGTGGGAGAAAATAATCAGAAATTATATTTAGAAATTATAATTAGAAATAAGAAATATTTTTAGCCTAAAAAAAGTGCAAGCTCGCAGTACAGCAGATAACAGCCATGATGCCAACAACACTACAGTGTGACACCATGCCTCTCCTTTCCTTCCTAGTCACCCATATTTTGGTAAATACACTTGGCAGACCCAAGACATGTCTTTAGTTGATTTAGGAAGCATGTGCTAACACAATAGTCAGGGTACTGCTGAAAGTGTCTGAAAAGCACAGGAAGGGGTGAGCTGCTGCGAAGTTTGGAACCCCTTCTCCTAGGGATGGAGACAGTGCAGCTCATCCTCGTCTTATACCTCTGCTGGTTTGTATACCAAGCTCTGCTGGGCTGCACTCACATATTGTAGGCCACATAGATGGGGTCCAGCTGGTCAGCCAGGAAGCCATCTCGCAGGTGCATGCGTTGCTTCTCACCACGAGAGTTGATGGGGATCACACCAGGATCCACGATGACCACTACACCTACCACAAGGTAGTGTTCCTCTAGCACAACATTGGTCACCAGGGCTACCAGGTCCAGGGCATCCTGCTCCAGACCATCCAGCTCCACCACCACCACCAGCAGATTGGTCCAGGTGAACACAGCACTGCAGGAGGACAGACAGTCATAGGGATGGACAGCACTGGAAGCAAGCAGATACTTGGGAAAGGGTGCCATAGACTGTGAAAACACTGGCTTACATTCACTGCAATATTTAATGCCAGACTAAATGTGTCTTATAGAAATATCTTTTCTAAAGTTCTTATAAGAATCAAGAACATTCAGCACTTGATATTGAAAGCTGTATTTGTCTCAGGGCAAACTCCCTACAGAGTGAAGAAATCATGAGTCACAGCCGTTTAAATCAAGAAAATTACATTTAAGCTAGAAACACTTCAGAATGAGAATAGGGTAATCTTAGGTTTTACCTGTACATTGAAGACAGTCTTGTGATTTAAAACTGACCAGGAAAAGGAAAGCAAAGACAGAGAAACATGTTCTGGTGCTGTTTTGTAGAAACACATCTAGGAGAATGTGTAAGAAGTCCAAGTCCTTCTATCTATCATGGACATCCAGCTCACTGAGATTGACTGTGTGGGGACCTGTGCTCAGGGCACCACAGTGCCTGGTGCTGCCCTTGTGTGCAGTGCTCATGCCTAAAGACAGGCTGGGCAGGAAATCCTTTCATCAGCTCTTACCATTCTGCAATGCTCCTGTGTGCACGGATCACAGAGGTTTCTATGTCGATGGGGTGGTACCGCATGCCTCTCAGCTCTAGCGTTTCATCCAGAGACCCAACAACATATAGCGCATCATGTCGCTCTGTGAACGTGTATATGCACATGCTCAGGAGGCAGGTCACACAGTGAGTCTGCCCAACTTCCGTGTATGAGCCCCACTACTTGCCCTATACCACAAGGAGGTCAATTATACCAACACCCTTTGATATCTGTGCCTCAAGCAAAGAGGGCTAATGGACATGTCAACAATTTAGTATCACCCATGCAGTGGTTGACAACCCCATCAGTGACAGCAGAGTATGTTAGTACATGGTTTATTTTGGTCTTTTTTTGAGACAGGGTCTCCCTGTAGCCCCAGGTGGCCTGGAACTCAGAGACCCGTCTGCCTCTGCCTTCCGAATGCTGGGATTAAAGGGTGTACCACTATGCTCAGCTCATTAGTATACGGTTTTTTGGTTTTTGGGTTTTGGTGGAGTTTTTTTGTCTTTTTTGAGACAGGGTCTCCTTGTAGCCCCAGCTGTCCTAGAACTCACTATGTAGGCCAGGGTGGCCTCGAACTCACAAAGATCCGCCTGCCTCTACCTCCCGAGTGCTGGGATTAAAGGCGTGGCCACCATGCCCAGCCTAGTATATGTTTTAAAATAACTTTAGTTATAAAAAATAGAATAGCAACTACAGGCTACAAAAACTCTGGCTGGAGTTGATAGGCTTGCAGAAGCCAGACCTTTGGGCAATGGTCAAAATTTGTCCTCATCAGGGCGGAGAGGACACCACATATGGCTAAAGAGCCATGCAGAGCACACTATGCTGACAAAAACATAGTTTCTGGAAAGGCTATGCCACCTGGGGAAGAACGTCACAGCTTATAGCCAACAGCTGCTTCCACCCTCACTATATCCTCTGCAGAGATCAAGAGTCCAAGCTGGAGAGGGGCAGCTATCGAAGAAAAACTGTAACATTCAGAGAAAAGCACCATTGGAGCCTGCTCTTCACCCCACATTGAACAACATAAATTATAGCAAAGGGGGGAGCAGCAGATAATTGAGGGCCCCCACAGCCTAGAAGGCCAGGTTTGCAGATTATAGCAACAGAGCCCCCAACCCCTCCACCAAGGCACTCTCACCTCCACTGGCATCAGTCAGCTCTGTTCTGCGAAGAAAGCCAAGGTATCCAGTCCTTGCCCAAATGGTCTGGGTATCTCCGAAGCTCAGCCGGGCATTGAAGTGGTCGGCATGAAGCGCCTCCTCCCCATAGACTGTGTAGTACCCAGTGGCATTATGGGGACTGCTCACCCAGATCTGGGGGAGGGGAGTTCCAGAGAACAGGCACCTTGACACACTGCAAACTACTAGGTATTGATTCTGTCCTAAGCCTAATATCCCAGGATGATCTCAAAAT
This sequence comes from Nannospalax galili, assembly GCF_000622305.1. Taxonomy (NCBI): domain Eukaryota; kingdom Metazoa; phylum Chordata; class Mammalia; order Rodentia; family Spalacidae; genus Nannospalax; species Nannospalax galili. The sequence goes on along the minus strand of NW_008344186.1, from coordinate 1,883,029 downwards.
ATCAAGGAACAGAGGGAGATAACATTTCCAATGCCTTATTTTATAAAGTAACAATTATAAACACAGAAAGCAAACTTAACTACTATTATTTCTTTTTTTGACACAGGATCTTGCCTCCAATTAATGATCTTCCTGTCTTAACCTCCAGATTTCTGGGACTATAGATATGTGTTACCATGCTTAGTATAAACACAATCTCTTCCAAAACAAACTGTTCCTTTGTCCCAGGAGTGATATCTGAATGGCTCTGCCCTGTATGGATGGGTTCCCACATCCCATGTATCAAATGCAAGTGACAGTGAGAGAATGCCTGATGTCCACAATGTGAACAGATTAAGGGAGTGAGGGACACTAGAATAGAGAATGCTATCCATGAGTGATGGGCCACTTGCCCACTGCCTATGAGTGAGGAGCCCCACCTGCCCACTGCCTGTGAATGAGGGACTCCACTTGCCCACTGCTTATGAGGGGGTCTCACCTGCCCACTTCCCATAAGTGAAGGACTCCACCCACCCACTACAAATGTGTGAGGGGTACTACCTACCTACTGTCCGTGACTCTACCTGCCCACTGCCTATGAATAAGGGTCCTCATCTGCCCACTGCCAATGAATGAGCAATACCACCTACCTACTATAGAAGTGAGAGGCTCTCCTGCCCAGTGCCCATAAGGCATGCTATCTGCCTAACTGCCTGTGTGTGAGAGGCCCCACATGCCTATAACAGGCTCTGTATGCCACAGTTGCCTCTTATATGACTGAATCCTCAGGTCAGCAAAGACCCTGGCCCTGAAAGAGTCCTGTGTGGCCTTGAACTGAAGCCAGTCTTTGGGCTTAGCCTTAGCCCTGATGAGAAACCAATTTCAAGGAGTAGCTGAATCGTTCTTCCCAGGGCAGCTGTTCCCGTTTCCTGTGCTGCTGATGGTTTCACGTAGCTCTTCTGGAATTCCAATACTCTTACAACTTTGTTGGTGGGGTGACCAATGGAGAAGGCTTTTGCCTTTCATTCCCTGAAACCCTACACAGTAGCATGGTCTTGAAGTACAAGTGATAGTGGAAAAAAGACAATTTGGGTGCTTTTCCAAAGAACGTGTGTTAGGGTCTCTGCACGCAAGTCAGGTGGCCCACAACTACCTCTAACTCCAGCTCCAAGGGATCCGACGTCTCTTGGCTTTTGAAGGTACTTGCACTCACATGTACATATGGAACCCAAAAAGTTTAAAATTCCTGAATCTAGGACAGGAAGGGAAGAGGAGGAAGCCAGGGTCGTCTATAGAGGGCTCTTATACCTCTGGAGCTCATAGCTAGCCCCAGGCAGCACTTACCTCACCCAGGTGTGAGTCACCAAGGGGCCCTTTGGTCTCAGTGTGTGCAATGATGACCTTCACTCCAGGGAGGATCTAGAAGGAGGAGAGCTGTTAAAGGTCCTGGTCAGAAGCTAGAGAGATGGCTCAGCAGTTAAGAGCATAGCTGCTCTTGCAGAGGACCCAGGTTCAATTCCCAGCACCCACATGGCAGCTAACAGTTGTCCGTAGCTCTAGTTCCAGGGGATCCAATGACCTCTTCTGACCTCCACGGGCACTGCACAACACGGGTGCACTTAAACACATGCAGGCAATACACTCATACACATAAAAATAAAAATAATAAATATTTAAAGGTCTTGTCAAAGCAAACTTTGGATTCAGTAGTACTGAAAACATTTTGTTTCTCATATACCTTTCCTCAAATGTCCCTGAGGCTACAGAAGCTGGTCAGCAGGACTGACTACAGGTTCAGAAGTTTAGAAGTTGCTCTAAATTTGAATTTAAAAAGAAGAGACATTAACAGAAATAAGCTGTAAATCTAAACAAGACTGACCAGTTCCAAAGAATGGAGCCTCTATTATTTATTGGGAGGGCATTCTCGGGCTTTCACAAAGTCTGAGGACCCTCCATCTACACTGCAGGTATGGGCCTCTGCAGGTCAAATGTATTTCCTTCCAGCCTGCTCTCTCACCAGGCATCTGTCAATAGGGAAGTCCTGCACCTGTAACCTACTCTGTGCCAACTTAGGCAGTCTAGAGGCCATGTACCCTGCTCAGTTTTCCACAGCCAATTCTAGTAGCTCCTCCCTGGGCTTGGGTCAGATCACCTTGCTGCAAAAGCCTGACCACCTGCTCTGTGTCTTCAGTATCCCTGCGATCGAAATAGGGGATGATAATGGGAACCTCAGGAAAGTGGAGGGGATGCAGGAAAACATGAATCCACAGTAGATGCTAGGCCTCTCTGCTCTGCCCTGCTGGGTTGTTGTGTCTCCCAATACACTGACAGAACTTTCTGTCTCTGTCTCTCTCTCTCTGTCTCTCTCTCTCTGTCTCTCTCTCTCTCTCTCTCGTGTGTGTGTGTGTGTGTGTGTGTGTGTGTGTGTGTGTGTGTGTGTGTGTGTGTTTGTATCCCAGATGAATGCTGAAACCAAAGCTTGTCTTTCTAGAACATAGATCCATCAATTCCATGTTACTCCTGCAAAGGGTGTGTATAAAATAATCATTGTGGCAGAACTTCCGATCAGCCACAGTCATGTAGGTCTCTGTAATTTCCCCTTTTCTTCTTCATGCCTTTCTTACTAAACATGCTTACTTTAAGGCGTTGGGCTGCCTAGTATCTTGTCTTTCTTCACTTTTTTCTCTAACGCTTCCTTCACACAGCCATGTGGCTGCCAGTCAGCCACATATCTGACCTCCCATGCAGGCTCTAAACCTTCATGGCTCCATGGCTTTCTTTCCTTCTTCCCATCATTCACCTTCTCAAGGCAGCTGCCAAGATTACCAGCTTGCTTGCCCTGAGGATTTTTCTTTAAGATTCTAATAAAATTGTAAAAGCTTCAAAAAAAATTCATTGTGCATCCTTATATGATACAGTGGGTAGGTATAGGCACCAAGAGGACTCCTGAAGGTAGTGACAAAGGGAAAATATGCCAAATCGGTGTCTCTGGGCACCTCTCTGCCTTCCGAAAGGCAGCTGTGGCCATGGTAGTAGCCAGTGGAGTTGGGGGTGGCTAAGCTCTATTTCCTGCATCTGCAGCTATAAAGTATATATAGAACCAGTTCTGGGAGTTCCCAATGACCCTGACTGAAAAGGCTGCTGTGCAGGGGGGCAGGCAGCATATGCCTATCTAACTCTCCCTGCCTAGCTATTCTTCCTTTGACCCCTCACTGCTTCCAGGTATGCCTGTCCTCTAGGGTGTGCTCTGCTGACTCCATAGTAGCTCACAGTTTCTATGTGGGCATCCATAGGCAAACTCAGTCCCTCATGCCCTTTGTGGCATCACCAGGCTTGGACTGGCTTTGATGGTCAATATCTTCTTCTCTACTGTTACCCTGGATCAAGGCACAAGTTCTTCTCATCCTTATCCAGGATCAGGGCCACCCCTTGTAACTAGAAATTTGAGGGCCCTTGCTCCATGGCCTAACCCCTCATGTCTGCACAGTGGCAGTTCCTTCTGTTTCTGGACCTGGGTTCTCCATCTATCAATTCTGAGCTTTGACTATTTAAGATTTAATCTCACATATCTAGGCTTCTTCCAGGGCCTATCCCATTCCCCAGAAGGTACCACGTTTACTAGGAGCATGCATCCCGGCACTGCCCATACCAAGAGGTATGATAGTCCAGCTCCTAGTACCTTTCCAGATTCCATCAATGGCAGACTATGTGGAGAACCCCGTTCTACCAAACGGACCCTGAAAATTAACCAGGAAAAAAATATTTCAGAAAATTCACTACATAGTAATTTCTAAAAACACAAATCACAAAGTAATTAGAAGCTGATCATCACACTTTAGGGACTGTCTGTTGCCACAAATGTCTTGGTCAGTGACTTGGGTGCTCTGGGGAACATCAACAACTCCTGTAGCATAGGACAGCATGGAAAATCCACAGGCTCTTCACCCACCACGTGTGCTCATGGCAGGAGCTAGCTCCACATTTCTTTTAGGCTCTCCTCAAACTGTCCAGCCACACTGCAGCATGGCCATGTGTGAGGATCTATCATTGAGAGATCAAAGAGTCACAACGGGGAGGACCCTGAACCAGATCAATACATATGCTGACATGAAAACTAAGACAGATGCTGAGACAGCTTGGGTAAGAAAGTTCTTATAGCTGGGCATGGTGGTACATGCCTGTAATCCCAGCACTCAGGAAACAGAGGCAAGTGGATCTCTGTGAGATCAAAGACAGAGAGAGAGAGAGAGAGAGAGAGAGAGAGAGAGGAGAGAGAGAGAGAGAGAGAGAGAGAGAGAGAGAGAGAGAGATCCAAGCTAACTGTGCTACAGGAAGACCCTGTCTCAAAAAGACACCCCCCCACACACACAGAGGAAGTTCTTGCTGGTGACTAGTTTTCTACCCATCCCCATAAAGACAAAAAGCATATATCTTGTCACTCTTACTGCCTTTCATATTGTGTGAATGAAGGTCAAAGGTTCATGGTATGTTCATGAGAAAGCAAAGATAGATGCCTATGCTCCCAGCAACATGTGCCTGAGTGAGTCCACAATGTGGCTTCTGGGTACAAGTGGCCCTGCTTTGGCCAGTCATCATCACCAGCCAAGGCCCTTGGAGGTACCTGGTCAGGGCAAACCCAGCCTACAGCACTTAGTCACAGAGTATAGATAATGCCATGTAGACAGGAAGGAACATTACCTGTCATGACGCAGTGCCCTCATGTCCACATAGACAGTTGTTGGGTCTGGGCCTGCTGTGCCCTGGAAGGAGAACAACAAAGGAAATTCTTTCAGGACCCTGTGCCACACTTGGTTTCACACGCATGACTTGCCCAGGCTGTCTATGACGCCTGAAACAGAAGCTGTGCATCTTGCAATCAGTCTGCTAAAGAGCTCAGGATACCCCTGGCAGAGCTGAAGCTGTCCATCCAAACATCTACATGGCTAGGTAATATTAAGCAAAACATCCAGTAATACTGAATGGAAACATCAAATTCTGATATTTTCATGTCAAGTTTAATAATTTTCTATCCCCACTAGCCTTTACTGTGATGAAGCACCACTGCATATTCAGGACATTTCCAATGCAGTATCAAGTCAGGGCCTGGCTTCTCACTTACTCTGCTAGGGACTAAGCATACAGAGACTCACTAAGATGAGCCATAAGACTTGGCTCTCATTCTGGCTTTTAAGTCATACATTTGACACTGGTTTGCTATTTAACAGGTTTTTAAAACAACGTGTGTGTGTGTGTGTGTGTGTGTGTGTGTGTGTGTGTGTGTGCGCGTGTGATGTGAAGGTCAGAGGACAACTTGAAGGAGTCAGTTGTTTTCTACCACATGGATCCTGGGGATTGAACTCAGGTCATCAGGCTTGGCAGCAAGTACCTTAACCTGCTGAGCCATCTCACTGGCCTAGTATTGCCATTTTATTGCCTGTTATTGCCATCAAATTAAAAGGACATCCTCGTCAACAGCATTCCCTGAAGACTCCAAAAATAGCTACTCACTAGTCTCTGAAGAATTTCTTTTACATATGGTTACAAAGGAGCTTTTATAAGGTCAAATAATTTTCACTGGGAAAAAATCTAAAATAATCAAAGAAACATGTATTCTGGAATTCACTAGAAATAACATAAACTCATGGGGTGGAAGAATGGGGAAGGGGGCAGGGGGAGACACACAGGATGATGGACACAGAGGCCCCAGCAAGAATGAGGGCTAGGGTAAGGTCCTACCTGCTCAGCTAGTTTTCCCAGCCTGTTGGGCTGACAGAGGCCAGGGCGGCCAGCAGAGGGACACAGGGAGGAAACAGCACGGGAAACAAACAGAAGGCCACGGGGCCACATGAGAAACACAGTGAGAGAGAAAACCAAATCACTGTATCTTAAAGAGCAAACACAGATATATATTAGAAGTTCTGCCATCACACATGGCACTCATATGCTGACAAACAAGACCAATGCCCTCCCACGTTCAGCAAGGGGGGAACAGCTTCAGAGTAAGAATCAGGACTTTCTTGACTTATAGCCACCACCTGCACATCAATCACAGTGGGGGCATCAAGCCAGGGCCCCCTAGTCTCTTCTGGCTACACAAGGGTATGAGATTTAGAGCAGTTTACAGAGTTTTTTCAGGCACATCAGCAAAACGAGGTGAGAAGCAGATAATGCCTTTTTAACAGTTGTAGCTAAGACCTGCCCTGCACATGTGGCCATGAAGAGAACGGAGTGTGTGCTAACCAAAAGCTTTGGGAATCCAGAAAAGGTATGTTGTACTAAATGAGTAAGGCATTTGATAAACAGGACATCTGATCAGTATTTGGCTTTAAGATATGCTTAGGAAGAAGTGAAATAGAGAGACTAGTGCAAACAGAAAAAAGCAATAGCCACTGAAGAAGCCCTATGACGTTCATGTCAATTCTCAAACTCGTTTAGACGTTAGTTGCTGTGCAAAACTAATTGGGTCAACACAAATTATTACCTTTATTAATGTCCCAATTTAAAATTATGATAAATTTTTATTTGTTTGTTTGAGATAGGGTCTTACTATGTAGCCCTGGATGACCTGGAACTAGCTATGTAGACCAGACTAGCCTCAAACTCACAGAGATACACATGCCTCTGTCTCCTTAGTGCTGAGATTAAAGTGTGAGCCATCATGCCCAGCTAATTACTATAGATTCCTTAAAATAGCAAGTTCAATCTTGCTTTTTTAAGATTACCGACACATTACATCCAACTTAGAAATGCTCACAGGTACAATAGTCACTGCTAAAAATAATCTTTTTCTTCCAAATATCCCTGTTTACCAACAGGAATAGAATTTCTTTCTAAACAAAGCCCTCCTAGTCCTCAAAACTGAATGGCTATGTGGAAAATATTCACAACTCAGAGGTGGAGAAACAACACAGAGCTGTGTACTGTTTTCAGTCTGTGAACATGTTAGTCTCTACTGCACGTGCCAGTAATCCTGGGTGCAGACACCTTACCTGGAGGCAGATGGCCACATTGACCCTGCACCCAAAGGTAGTGCTCACAGCACGTGCAGGGAGGCCCAGGTCCTTGAATAGCTTGGAAAATGACTGCGTCAATGCGATCCGGGGCCGTTCCTCAGCCACTACCATGCATGTGCGCACACATGACAGGTTTACCCCTTTCATCTGCAGAAGAGCAAGGAGTCATTCCACCACATCACACATGGTCTGGAACCCTCAGCACTAACCATCAAGGAAGTTTCTGGGTGAGATTCATATGGAGTTTGGCTGTAGATTTGAGTGCACAAAGGTGAGTGTGAACACAAACCTGTCTTCTCCACTTCTGCCTTGGTCTGGGGAATTCTAAGCACAAAAGCACTGGTGAGCACCCTAAAGTGGCCTATTGGCTGTCCTGCCCCCTCACATACCCTTTTCTCCACTGGGTGAATAGCAGGGGAAGAGACCCTGGAAAAGACATATTTGCTCTGCAGCCACCATGGCCAAGGAGCTCCAGCCTAGTACTCACCCTGAGGGCACTTGTCTGTGCACCCAGGCCCTTAGTGCACATCTCCATCACTGAGTAGGAACAGAAGGTAACACGGGCCTTATACTGGCTGACAGCTGACAGCCACAGGGACACATTGCTCTCCAGCTCCAGCGGGGGCACCAACACTGACTGGTGTCCAGAGTAGACGCTGCGAGGGGAAACATAGTTGGAAAGGAGCCAGTGTACCAGGCACTGGGCACACGTGTTCCTTCCTCAAGTATATCAATTCTCCAGACAAAATGGGCACAAGTCTGTATTAAAGTCCTGCAGGAGTTCAGTAGAAACACTAGAGGTCTGGCTTCTACTCAAACACTTTAGAAGCATCACAAACACTGTATGAAGGAGGCCTCCTACTTGCAGAGGTAGACCACCATTTTTTAGCATTAGAAGGAAACTAATAGGTTCTTCCCAACTACTAATAATGGACACTGTTTGTATTTAATGAAAAAAATGTATTTAAATTTTTTAAATTTGATGTTTGTTATTGTGTATGTGTGCGCGCGTATTATGTATGTGTGGAGGCATGTGTGCCATGGTGCATGTGTGTAGGTCAGAAGACAACCTTGTACAGTCATTTCTCTCCTACCTTTACATGGGTTTCAAAGATTGAATTCAGGTCATTATGTTTTCACAGTAAACACCTTTATCTGCTGAGCCACCTTGCTCGACCCTATTTTTACTTTATTCAGTTATGGGCCCAGATATTAACCACCTCATCCCCAAACAAACCCATTCACATTTCTTGGCTTTCTAGACAATCAGAAAGCCACCTTAGGGCTTTAAGCTCTAAGGAATCATACAAGCCGCATAGGCCCCAGGGGCAGTAGGTGCCTGCCCTCACCTGCATAGACACCACAGTGCAAAGCCGAGGCCACAGTAGGGGTCCAGGCAGATGGCAATCTGCCGTGAGGGGTACAGCTCACACTGCAGCTTTATGGAGCGGCACAAGGCACTTGTGGCTGCATGTGACATCTGCAGGAGTGAAGAAAAGGCCTGCTCAGGGCTGTGAAGGAAGAGAGGGTTAGCGGCCATGTCTGCTGTACACCATGGCTGGTTGGGCATGCAGCTCCATAGCACCAAGCAGCAAGCTACTTTCTAAGACAATGGTTGATTCACATTCCCACAGAACATGAATAACACCCACAAATAAGGCACACAGAAGCCTCTGAAACAAGATTCTAGGACAACAAAGCACTCTAACTCCACTCTTAACTCCCATTAAATAAACTCTGCCAAATCACCTCAGTCTAAGGGTCAGATATCACTACAAATAGCAAAATATGTACTTTTCTTTAGGAAATTTAACTTTGGGGTCCATTCATTTTTTTAAAAAATTTTTATTTTATGTGTATGAGTGTTTTGCCTGAATGTAAATAAGTGCATCTATGTCATGCAATGTCCACAGAGGTCAGAAAAGGCACTGGATCTCCTAGAACTTAAGTTATGGATGGTTGTTAGCCACCATGTAGGCACTGAGAACCAAACCTAGGTCCTCTGCAAGAGCAGTCACTGCTTTTAACCATTAAGCCATCTCTCCAGTCCCAGTTCATCAGTATTTTAACACAAATTGTAATAAACAATATTGTTGCTTTATGCTTTGGATAAGAAGCATCTGCCTAAAGCCACACTCACATCCTTCCTCCTCACATCCTTCCTGCCCACTCCCTCAGTGCTCCCAGGGGTTGAAGCCAACAGGAACTCATGAGGGCCTACCTTTACTCCGGCTAATATCCCCGTGGTCGACACACTGAAGTCCAAGTATGCAAGCACATCTGGGGAAGGTGGTCTGAAAATACTAGCTAACTTCTTTTTTGGAATGTCATCTGTTAAACAGGAGACACCAGTGACTTTAATGTCATATATACTGTACAAGTAAAAGCTTCAACATCCCCAGGTAAGAGATGAGGTGTGATTTTGCAGTTCAAAGCTGCCACAGAAGTCAGGCTGTCAGAGAGCAGGGTGTATGTGCTGCTTACATATGGGAAAGCTCAATCTTCCAGAAGAGATCACTAGTGCAGGCTCACCAAGCCTGCACTGTGGGTATAGAGATGGAATGGTAGCACAGTAAGAGAACAGGAGGGGAAGTTGACTCACTTCTAAATGAGAAAGGTCAGAGTACTGAGAATGTGCCACAAGAGCAGTCATGTGAACTTCTGGGATTTGTATGCTTTAAGTTCCTATAAGTCTGGCGTAAACACTGCTGCTGTCTGCTGTGCAAATGGGCACAGGATCAACAAGGGCAGGACTGAGCCCTTGAGTCTTGGCTAGTAGTATGCTCAGAGTCTGAACTTTGGCCTAACACTAGCTCCCCATGCCTACCACAATATCAGGAAGGTGGCTAGATTACATAGTCCCTGGCTTCTGCACAAGGCACAGCTCTGGAATGCAAAAGTGTGATGGGGAAGGAGAGGCTCATGCCACTCGGTAGCCAGTATTCAGTCCCTAGTGCTGCTGGTAGTCTGCTAGGTTGGGTGGTCTCCATCTGGACAGCAAAGCTGCTCTGACTTATCAACCAAGACACAGCTTCTTCTCAGTTGGAGCAAAGGCATCTCATGGGTCATGACAGCATTTACCAATGATGGTGACAGGGATACTGGGGGGTGCACAGTAAAAACTGTGCCTTCAAACTATCAACAAAAACCTGAAGACAACTGCTAGCATACTGTGTGAGCAAGAGGTAGTGAAGAACAAAAATTTTAGTCTCTAATTCATAGGTACAGGGACTCCTGATGGTGGGCGCAGAAAGAAGACCTCATACCTGAGACAGGGACCCAGAACATGTAACAGTAGTGCCTAGTGTACCATTCACACTGTACCTGTTCTATCAACCTTCTTGCCATTCACATAAGCCGAACCATTTTGTTTATTTTTTTGCATGGCAACAATGTAACTCACAACAACAACAACAATAACAATAACAACAAGAGAAGGTCTAGTAGAAAGAAAACAAGTTTGTCCTGGCAGGGAAGCTGCTGAGGACACATACCTGTATCTAGGATGGTTGGCCAGGTCCTGACATCTACAGCAGCAGCTGCTTCCTTGGACTTGAGCAGCCGTGTGATGGCCTGTGTGCTAAGGACACATGCAGACTTGCTGACCTATATATATATATATCACAGGGAAGCAAGAAGCCAAGTGAGCTGTAAGCCTAGCCACTCACCTGCACACCACCCTGAAGAGGAATGAAGACCATGCATGAGGAGGGGCTCATGACTTCCCACCAGAGAGGACCTGGCACACCAGTAGTGAGCATACCTCTACAATCATCTTCACAGTAGGCAGTGTGGTGCCAAGGTTCTGTGGGTGTGGGGGTCGTACAGTGACAGGCACACAACCACAGTACAGGCAGCCATAGAATGCAGCAATGAGGTCAACCCCTGGGGAGATAGGGAAGGTGGTCAGCTCAGAGTGTGGATAGTCAACATCAGGCCCAACGAGGACAGCCTAGAACATTGTCCTCAGAGAAAAAAGCAACAAGCAACCATGGTTTCTTTTTGATATAGCCACCACTGACTTCAAACTGATAAGGTATTTACCAAACCCAGCACTAATAGCATGTACAAAAAAGAAAGTATCCCTCATACCCTAGAGGGCTGGATGGCAGGAGGGGCCACCACTATGTGGGGCTGAGGAGTCACAGGAGTCCCATGTACTGAAAGAGGGAGACCCTTGCCCTCTGCAGCAATAGATTCTTGGCCCACCAGACCCAGGTGGAAGAACTGAACAAGTGCTAGAGGGCCTGAACAAGTCTGTACAACAGACCTCAGAAGACAACCTTTGAGACAAGCTGGCTGCAGTGGAGGTTCCCAAGGCACCACACTAGGAGGAGTCACACCTCCAGATACCTACAAAAACTGTAAACTGTAGTCTATCCTAAATTGTGCTAAAATGTATCAGAAAATGATATTAACAGAAATTTGAATTTTACAGAAATGGGGCCTGGAGAGATAGCTCAGCTGTTAAGAGCACTGACTGCTCTTGCAGAGGACCCTGGCTCGATTCCCAGAACCCACATAGCAGCTATGAACCATCCTTAACTCCAGTTCCAGGGGAATCCGAAGCCCTCTTCTGACCTCCACAGCATTCAGCATTGCACAACATGGGTGCACTCACACACATGCGGGCAACACACTCATACACATAAAATAAAAATAAATAAAATATTTTTAAAAGTCAGAAGAAGAAATAGAAAAATTAAAAACATTTCAAAATGAAGATGCAGCTTGAAGGAGCAGAAGGCAACAGATAAAGTCTTAAGATAACAAATAACATTTAAAACTTTAAACTGAATGAGAAAAAGGCAACAGAAGAATAAATGGCAGTCACTGTAGACAGAGACACACACAGGAAAGGAACAGACGTATACCAAGAAAAGCAGAGGGGAGCACAGTAGGAAAATGATAATTCAAGAAACTTTATTGAATTAAACAAAAGATATGAAGACTCACATTCAAAAGACCCTGGACATGAAACTGCTAAGCCAGAACAACCAAGATTAATACTGTAACATATTAGACTTTGAAGAAAGAGAAAAATATGTATTTGTCACCAAGGTAAACTGAACAAGTGGCACCCAAGAGGGAAATTAGACTGTTGTCAGATCAATGGACAGCATCATATTTATAATGTTAAAAATGGAGCAAAAGTTCAAGGTGTGTAGGGAAAGATAACTTAAACCAAGGGTTTTCTGCATAGCATAAGTGAGCATTGTTCCTACAAGGCTCCCTAAAGAATCCACAAGGGAAGGAGATTCAGAAGATAACTTCCCAGGCACAGAGCACAGGCATGGCTAAGTACGGAACTATAATATGGAACCATGTGAAGGGAGTATGAAGTTGCTGCCCTCTGAGAATAACACCTACCACAGCCATATAAGAAGGGGAAGGCAGAAGGGAGAGAGAGAGAGAGAGAGAGAGAGAGAGAGAGAGAGAGAGAGAGTGAGTAGAGAGAGAGAGAGAGAGAGAGAGAGAGAGAGAGAGAGAGATTGATTTGTCCCACACATGCCAGGTTCTGGATTCAATCCCTAGTACCATGAAAAATGGAATAAACAGGACAAAGGCTTCAACTTTTTCTTAAAAGTCATAGAAGTGGTTGAGGCACTGTCATCATGAGAATGAAACATCTTGAGAATGTTTCATGTAATGTGGGAAACAGTAAATGTGTAACCACAGGACATTCCAATCCTGCTATTTGTTCTGAAGATTCAGGGGTCCTGGTGTGGGAAAGAGGAGTTTAGTAAATTCTGAACTTCACTTGGAGGGGACTGTGTGAATCAGGAGCTATGAATGTCTGAAACAGAACAATGCTTCAAATATAGTTCTGCTCACAGCAGCCAATGTGTCCTCTCTCCAAACCCTCCCTTGTTCTGAGACCTTGTACCTGGAGGATTGACAGATTCTAACTCTACAGTAAGAAGCACAGGATGAGCCCAAGCACCTGCAATCCTAATGGCAAGGGAGCCATCAGACCACTAAGAACAGAGGTTCCGTTCAGAGGACTCATGATGGCAGCAGCAGCACAAGAGAAGAGAGGAGCTGAACATAGTTTCAGAAGGTCAAGGAGTCTCAGGTGTGCATTTACCTGGAGGATAGACCAAAGCCACGTGGTCCCCAGCATCTAGTCGCCCCTTCTCCACTAGGGCAGCAGCCACTCTCTCGGCCCTTTTGTGTAGCTGGATACAGGTTGCAGTGCTGGTGACTGTGCCCTGTGAAGGCAATCAAGTTCACGTGTGCTGATATGTACAGACAGAAGAGAGTCTATCCTAGGACCTGTATGCATGCTAGACTCCCGTGATCAGGAACCAGAGGTTGTCAGTCCTGAATTAACACAGAGTCTGCCAGATGCCTACAGTGGAGGGTTGGGCACCTGTAAGTAGTCCAACCTGAGCCTGAAGGGATAGGTACTTCACTTATACCTAATAGACCCAGAGACCATGATTAGAGAAAAACTTTTGGCCTTTCTTACGAATACCCAGGCTCTTGTTATCTAATGATATCTTGCAGCGTTTCTTTCCCTTTGTTTGAAACTACCCCTCCAGCTCACTTCTCATTCTCCAGAGCAACTGTTGTTAAACTGCAGGTAATATACCATTAAATAAATAGTAAACAATAAATAAACCACTCTGTGTGCTTCTTGCATGCATCAAATGACTTCTGCAACCTGTTTATTCAAGGTGCCTGTGCAGTGTCTGTTCTGCCACAGCAGCAGGTTGTTCTATCCAGTCTCTGCTGAGAGCATCTGGGTCCTGAGCTACTTGGTGTGCACAGACAACCTAGTACTCACCCCTGCCATCAACTATTCTGACCCTGGGATAGGTGGGTCACACAGTTTTTTCAGTCTTTTTTTTTAAAAATAAGAAATGAAACTCAACATAGTAATCATCAACTCCAGGAATGATCAGTGTGACATCAAAAATCTCCACTTCTTAGTTGGTGACATCTACTGATAGCAGATAGTGCAAAGAAACCCATAAATGAACCAGTCCTTTGTCCCCAGGAAAAAGTCAGCTCCCCAGAGTCCACACACCAGCGTCCTGCTAGACCACAGAGGGTTAGGTCCCCAGGACAGGGTCCACAGACTGACAGGGCTACTGGGTTTAGACAGTAGGGGCATTGCCACAGGCTCCTCCCAGATCAAAGGGCAACATATCCTCAGGGACCCACTCACACTCCACACTTGGAGAAGGCAGATAAACCAAGAAAAACGTGGAAGGTGAAGAGGCTTCTGAACAAAGGCCTACAGGTGGATTTGGAGATGGTCAGGTCTTATCTGGGCCTAATGGTTCCACAGAACTTTCCCATCTCCAGAACTTAGTAAGCCTGGTCAGTGTCCTTGTTTATCCTCATTCTGTGTCTTTCTTACCTCTCATGAACACTCCATCCACTGAGGCCCCAACTGGCAGCTCAGAGTCAGCTTTCACATATACAGGCAGGATGCCTCAGGTCCTAAAGATCTTACCTTTAACCACATGCCATGCTTGCCTAGGCCCCTGCTCTAATGCTATCTGAGCTATAAGACTCCCTACCCACAACCCCACCCTGTTCATGGCTTCCAAACTCACTCTTATAATCGAAAGAAATTACCCATTACTGTGAGCCATACCATGTGCCCAGCCATCTAAACTGGTCTAGGTATCTCTTTCCATCCTTGAGCTAAAAGCCAGAACACCCCTGGGACCCATCTCCATGCTGCATCCTTTCTTCTAGTAAGGCTTTCCTAAGTTGAGCCCGTAGGACATCATCCTCTCATCCCTGCCCAGAGCCCCAGCTCTAGTAGGCTCACTTCTCTCTGCTCTACTGATCTAGAGGTTCTTCTCACAAGCTAACTACATCTTTGTTGATGGTCAATCATTAGCTGCCAACATGACTTAGATGGATGTTTACACTGAGCTACACCAGGAAGCAAGATAGCCTCTCTCCTAAAGGACTTGATGTCTAACAGAGAAGACTTTCTATTGTTCAAACACACTTGGCATCAATAAACATCTCTGAGTGACCTGGGTGTGGAAGGAGATGGAGAGTTCAAAGCCAGCATAGGATTAAAGAAAAAGAAAAAAGGGACCAGAGAGATAGCTCAGCAGTTAAGAGCACTTTCTGCTCTTAGAGAGACTCTGTGTTTGATTCCCAGCACCCATGGGGTCACAGTCTGTAACTCCAGTTCCAGGGGCTCTGGCGCCCTCTTCTGGTCTCCATGGGCACTGTACACATATAGTGTACATACACACATGCAGGTAAATACTTACACACATAAAAGAAGAAATCTGAATGAGCGAGGAATATCGAGAACTAGGTTGCAGTTTTAAGGCCCTTCATGTAGCAAAGATCAAGAGTTCTTACAACCTATTTGATGTAGCTGGCAGGAAGTCACATAGGGGATCATGTTTTCATATCTGTGTTTCTAAATTCATTCAATGTGGTTATAGTATCTCCTTTAGATCCTGAGCATTCCTAGTACAGTGTGAAGTACTAACAGGTATTCAGAACACATAAGTAGGAATTTTTCAATCACAAAGAAGTAGGTTGGGGCAGCAAATAGTGTTTGTCATTTCAAAGATGCAAGCAAATGCAGAGTCTAGATGCATAAGTTATGCCACACAAACATTTCCTTTTAGCTCACAAGCCTGGGAGTATTTATGCAAATAAAGTTCCTAATGAAAAATAGAGGTGATAAGAATTTTACAACTAAAAACAAAATCAGTAGAGAGACTATGGTATGAACTGCTCAAAGCACTGGTCTCTACAAGAAAAGCTGCAGGCAGAAAGAACAATGCCAGAAAAGGGGCCAAGGCCTAAAAGCATTCTATTCTCTGAGTATAAAAGTAATGAGGCTGGGCGTGGTGGATCTCTGTGAGTTCAAGGCCAGTCTGGTCTACATAGTGAGTTCCAGGATAGCTGGGGCTACAGGGAGACCCTGTCTCAAAAAGACCCTCCCCCCCAAAAAATTAATGAGAACATAGAAATTACAAATTAGAGAGGCTCCAGGAGTCCTGAGCTGGGGGCAGCAGCCCTGCTCTCACCTTGGCGTTGAGCAGCAGGAACAGTGGGTGATCAGGAGTGGTATGAGCCCGCCATTGCAGCACATCTGCCAGGAACAGGAACTGCGTAGAGAGGGGATGGTTCAGTGCCTACACTGCATCCTGTAGCTCCAGGCTGCCTCCCTGAGGAGCTGCCCATTACCTTCCGTGCCTGGTCACTATCCTCTAGGTGGGTCAGCTCTCTCCCAGAGGCCTGAGCAATTCTCTTTCCAGCAACCAGGTTCCCAACGATCATTGAGGCTGGTCCAACCTCTACAAACAATGAGAAGTAGGTAACTTCTAATCCAGAACTGTCACATGACTCTACTTATATCACACTTGTTATTTTGAAACATGCCTGAATTAGATATTTAACTCTTTTCCTAAAAAATATTCAGAAAACCAGTCACAAGGTTTATACCATAAACCATACAATGGGATGTTAGCCAATTTTTAAATATATTTTATTGCTTTACTATATTTCATGTATAAATTAGAAAATAAATTTTGAAATATGCTATATTTAGTGATATTTTATGTGTTCAATAATCAGCAAAAAGTTAGTTTGTCCTAAATATTTATATAACCAAAGCAATGACAAGCTGAATATAATAGCTAAACTGGTCTTTCAATTTATTTTTGTGTGAAATCAGAAACAGGAAATTGACCACTGAGAGACTTCTAAGGTTCCAGTAACCCAGTGGCTACGAGAGGTTCCTTAGATTCCAGAGCCCATGTCTGATATGGATATCATTTCTACCTCCAAGGAGCCATTCTTGAATTTACCATTAAAATTGGTTCCTAACAGGAAGAGAGAAACCACCAGGCAGGTGTACTGGCAATATCCCCTTTTGTGTACCAGGAGCTGGTGCATATACCTGCTCTGATCCTTAACCCCAGTCCCAAAGAGGTGGGTACTTACCACTGCAAGATCCAGTGTGGCTGTACTCCTAGCCACGGTTGTAAGCACCATCAATTTTAAGTCAGACCATCCTGTTGTTTTAGGTTCAACTAACCTGGCTGCTTCTGACGAGGTTTGGGAAGGTTGGTAACACAGGTATGAGGGCACATCAACACATTGCATGGATGTAGCATCCCTTCCAGAAAGCGCTGCTTGGTTTCGGAAATGTGAATCCCTCCAAGAGGAGCCTTGGGCAAGGTGTTGGCAGGAACCAGGGCCAAACAGTACACACCCACCTGGTGGATGCTATCAATGGCCTGGAAGGCAAGGACTCTGCTAAGCACATACTGCCAACCCAGGGTGGGGAGAGCTAGAAGAAGATACCACACAGGACAGAAAACTGAAGTGCAGAGGTCCAGGAGATGGAGTGACCTTTGAAATGTCTTATTAAGTAGAGAAGATGTAAGGTGTACACGTTTCTACCATTTAACTAAGAAAAGAGACACAAACAACTTACGCACACATACATAAAAACAGAAAAGGTATAGAGTATGCATGTTTCTACCATTTAAGAAAAGAGAAACACACATGCAATTCACACACACACACACACACACATCCTGCATACACATATACACAAGTTTCTAACTGCTTATGTTAAAAATGCAAAGCTCAGTGGCCACAAAAGCATATTGAGTGGCCTCCAGTTGGGAAGCAGCAATACATGTCTGAACATCTGGAATTTGGAATGATGTTCATATTTCAAATATAATAATTTTAAAGAGTAATTCCTAACAACTATAAGTAAAATAAAGCAAACAGACTCAATCAGAATCCAACCAATAGCACAGTCTCAGAGCTCAATTGATTGTTGCTTTACATAGGCTTGAGAGTTGGTCCCCAGGGAGAGGGACTCAAGGGGAGAGAACTACAAAAATCATGTGAGCTGTTATCAGCTCTCTGCCTGGGGATCAGCATGGAAACCACACCTATGAGATACTGAGGTACAGCAGCCAGAAGTCAATGAGTGATTCTGTCTGGTTGTTGGCAACTATGCTAACAGGAGGCCAATGAGTTAAATTGTCTTGTTTGAATCACAACTCTCAGCATAAATTCAGAAAGTAGACAATCTTATAAACAAGGTAAGAGATTCATTTTCTACTTTGTCACCTGAAAAATGCCAATGTTAATGACTAAGTTTATTAGACAAGCATGCAGACAGTTGCCTCCAATATCCCACCCTGGACTACACAGGGCCAGGTGCCTCTATGTCTCTGACCTTTCTATTTCTGCTGTGGCCTCAGACATCTCAAGCTGTATCAAGGGGCTCCCACTAAACTCTGAAAGATAACAATCACAGCTGTAACATATTGAAACCCAGACAAAACATTTAAACCCATTAGTTCATGATGGAACAAACAAGCCAACTCAAGGGTCACTTCCAGAGGATTCATTACTCTGAAATCAACCCTCCACCATGTTTTCCTGACTGTTCCAGCTAATGAAGAAGGACAAAAGACTCAGAGTCACTACTGCAAAATCAATTGAAGACAGGCACAGTAAAACAAGAGGGCTAACAGAGGGGAACCTTAGGCTCCCTAAGGCATCTTTCCAAGGGAGCGTTGTCCAAAAATTGGCCTACTCCAATCAAACCTCAAGATCCACTGAACAGGAGCCACAGGTACAGAGTCACATGACAAGATACACAAAGGCACTGTCAAGATGCCAAGTTGAAGAGATGCCACTACACAACCTGTTTTCTTTAAAACTGCCACAAAAATTTCAGGGAGGGTCTACAGGCTAAACGAGATTTGTCCCCACAAATCATAATTTCCTTGCTTGGATTGTGTGTCTGTCTAATGAACTAAATAATCAGTAGATAGGTGGGGGAAATTTGAACAGCGATTAGATATTTAATTATAGTCATAAATTAGTATTAACTTTAAAGATGGAGTAATAGTATTTATGGAAGTTCAAAGGGTACATGGAACAGGGTATTGGGAAGGTGGGGCTTCTATATTGTTCTGCTTATACTTGACATATTTGAAATGCTCTATAACAAAATATTTGGAAGCAGAAAAACTAACACTTTGAAGCATGGTCTCTTTGCCTTCCATGGGGTACACATCTCTGATTCCCTTTTAACTATCATTTACAAGCACTATCATGTGCTGAGGACAGTGACCCTCCTGTGAGCCCACCTGTAGCACACGGCTCATCCACTGGAAACTGTCCTCCTCTGAGGCATCAGGCCGCTGTTCAGCCACCAAAACAATCCGGTCATCATGTAGCACGGTCACAGAGAACACAGCAATCCTGAGAGGGGACAAAGACAAAAGTGACTACACAAAAGGAACACATGGGTGTTCTCTGCAAATTCAGGCTACATGAATGTTTTAAAGTTCAGTCTAGTAAAAAAGACTGCTTATTTAAAGTTCATAAAGTGGCCTGTCATTCTAGTTGCCTTGAATAGGGTTAAAATGAGTTTCAACTCACAGAATTAGAGAACTGCAGTGCTAAGCATACAATTTCAAAAGAAAAAAATTCTTAGCTAGCCAAGAATGGAAACAACTTAAAAGTCCCTCAACTGATGAACGGATAATGAAAATGTGGTATATTTACACAGTGGAGTTCTACTCAGAGGTAAGAAAAGATGAAATCATGAAATTTACAGGTAAATGAATGGAACTAGAAACTTATACTAAGTGAAGTAACAAAGATTCAGATAAAAACAAGAGGAGTATGTTCTCCCTCATTTGTGGCTCTTGGTACCAATCCCTTATTTTTTTTAAATTATTTATTTAATAATCACACAATCAGAAGAAGCATTTAATTATAACAGCATTTACATATTCAATAACAATTTCCAGAGCTAAGATGCATCTCCTTCAAAATTGGCTGTAAATTTTTAGGTTTACAGTTGAATTAATACAGTTATACAATATTATACTCAGTATAAATCCTATAAGACGTAAAATTAAATGAGGTTTTAAACTTTTAAAAAAAGACCTCAATTTCACTATTAAAATACACAGTTTCATACAGAAAAATTCATTTTCAATACAATTGACACTAAGATGCACATACATTTCTAATCTCTATATATCTGCCAATCCTTTATTTGTAAGTGTATATATCCTGATATAACGCCAGGAGCCAGGAAAATGGAAATAGAGTAAGGAGGTACAGGGCAAGAAAGGGGGATAGTAGGAAACAGATGTTACCAAGGGGGAAATGAGAAAAATGAGGGTGCTCATTTGGGAAGGGAGGAGGGAAGGACATGCAATGAATCATGGGGGGGGGGGCGGGTAAAGAGAACGAAGGAACTCAAGAGGGGGGATAACAGGAGACAGGTATTATGAAGAGGAAAATGGGGGATACTTTAACTGGGGGGAGAGGAGGGAAGTTAGACAGGGAGAGAGAGAGGAGAGATCAATAAAGTACAGGTGGTGTGAAAGGGAAATGTATTAACTCAAAACCTCCCTGAAAAATACATATACAATATCTGAACATGAGTACATATATATAGCTGAAGGCTATACGACAAGAAACACAATGTCAGACAGGAGAAACCTCCCTTCAATGCTTTTGGTCAGAGTAGTCTAAGAGATTCCCAAAATAACACAGGCTATTGCCACAGCCCTTGATTACCTCCCAGAACTTGAAGGTAAGACCCTGTTGCTGAAGATAAGGCATACTGTGGACACAGGACTTGGAGTAATAGAGTTGGAACTGACCTGGAAGCCCTTTCCCTGAAGACTAGCTCTTATAGCTCTAAAGGATACTATGTAAACTGCTAAGGGAGAAAAATCAATCAATGGTCCAACCCAGCTGCAAAGCCTAATAATCATGCCTGGTACCACAAACTATCTCTATTGGTGCAGTAGTGGCACTTTAATCTAGAGGATAGTGAATAGCTATCTAACTGGACTTAAAGCCCTCTCAATGGGAGGGAACGATGGCACTGTAAACACAGCCAAATACATATGGCTGGAGAGGTCATAGATCCTAGAGAAAACCCTATCTTTGTCCAATCTCTAGACAAATGAAATTTCTTACTGTATGCTAAATATGGATCCTCATATTTACAGACAAGTATACCATACATCACTCATCAAAGAAGCTTCTTTTTGCAACAGATGAAGGCTATTACAGAGTTCCACAGCTGGTCACACACAGAGAATTATGTCTGTGAGATACCCAGCCCTAAGAGACACATCTACAGTGGAACCTCTACACCTAAGGCTCACAGAACATAGCAGAACAGGAGGTAGAATGCTAATACACCCTTCAACTCTCACCAGCGAAACTTCCTCAAACAACAGAGTGTGATGCACACAGAAGGCCACACTGGTCAAGTTTTAGAAAATAAGAGACTGCAGAGTGCTTGTCCATGGATAGGACCCTTATATTAAACCCCACCCACCCATGGCTCAGGGACCATTGCGGAAAAGAAGAGACTAAGATTCAGGGTTGGTGCATGAATATAGGGAAACTAGAGGCTTTCAGTCTTCTGAAAACTTGCAGCAATGGTGACACCATGCACAAGACTTATGCTGACTCAATCAGACAAAAATCCAGCATAGAACTGTGGAAATGGGCAGCAGGCCCCAACCTTAGCAGAGGAACTATTAGCAACCAATTACTACAGGGCAAGGGAAAGTAGATCTTTTTAAAAAAATCTTTTTAAAAGATATAAAAATATTTCATTATTTTTATTTTATGTGTATGTGTGTATTACCTGCATGTAGGTAAGTGCACCCATGTCATGCAATGACCATGGAGGACAGAAGAGGCTGTCGGATCCCCTGGAACTGGAGTTATGGACAGTTGTTAGCTGCCATGTGGGTGCTAGGATTTGAACCTGGGTCTTCTGTAAGAACAGCCAGTGTTCTTAACTGCTGAGCCATCTCTCCAGCCCCGAAAGTAGATCTTTGCTAAGGGAGTGACTCTAAGATAGGCTGACTAGACTCCAGTGGATGAACTTGCACCAATGGACATCTGGTTACAAATGCTTGACTGGATAGGCCTTAACATATATGATAGAATGCATGAAATCTATAGGCCATGGGGGGGAGATAACTATGATTAAGATATATGAAATGCACAAGGACTCAATAAAAATACACATACAAAATTATCAATTTTCTAATGTTAATGTATACAATACATTTCTTTGTGTGCAACTCTTCAACAGTTCTATTTCTCAAACACAAGATCAAATTTTATTAATGCTAATTGTTTTGTTTTTTATTTTTTAAATTATTTATTTAATAACCATAAAATTAGAAGAAGCATTTCATTACAACAGCATTGACATATTCAATAACAATTTCCAGAGCTAAGATGCAT
>NW_008344186.1:1860212-1860734 GCF_000622305.1 Nannospalax galili | reverse complement strand
ATTGACATAGTCAATAACAATTTCCAGAGCTAAGATGCATCTCTTTCAAAATTGGCTGTAAATTTTTAGGTTTACAGTTGAATTATTACAGGCATACAATATTGTACTCACCATATAAACCCTATGACATAAAATTAAATGAGGTTTTAAACTTTAAAAAAACATCTCCATTTCATTATTAAAATACACAGTTTTATACAGAAAAATTCATTTTTAATACAATTAACACTAAGATGCACATGCGTTTCTAATCTCTATATATCTGATTATTACTAGTCACAGTCAGTTACTTTCTGAGTTCCTTGACATCTGAGCATGGGTATAAAATCAGGTAGATTTCAATGGTAATGTTTTTCACATCTATTAATTATTAAGGAGCAAATTTTTATGCTTTGAAGAATTTATCTTTTTTTAAAATTTATGCCACTTCCCAGGTAGCACCCTCCCATAGCCTCCCTCCCTCACTAGAGCCCTTATACTCTGATATCCCTGCTACTGTGTGCTGTGTTGTCGGCACCCCAA
>NW_008344186.1:1859874-1860047 GCF_000622305.1 Nannospalax galili | reverse complement strand
ACTATCTGGGAATCCCTTTGGCCACCCTGGCCAACAACTCAAAAGAAGGTATCGTCTGTCTGGCATTGTTGCTTGTTATATAGCCTTTAGCTATACATATGGACCCTTATGAAATTATATTGGCCCCTTTAATCTTTGGTTATACTTTCCTTTTGGGTGTTTAAGTCCATACG
>NW_008344186.1:1859604-1859806 GCF_000622305.1 Nannospalax galili | reverse complement strand
CATGGGCTTGGGAGGAGCCCCTGGCTCCTTTCTTTTACCAGTTCTGCCTATATGAAGATAACTCAAAGGTCCTGCTCGATCATGGTTGGCTTCACTTGGAAGCATGGAGGAAATGATTCCTCTGTGTTGACCCTCCTCTTTATAGACTGGACACTAGTTCAAGTCCATCTGGTGGAGTCTCCTTGGCCTCCTTGATCAAAAT
>NW_008344186.1:1835654-1859458 GCF_000622305.1 Nannospalax galili | reverse complement strand
TCCAAGAAGGTTAGTTCCACCAGTCTGGTACTTTTAATTACTGTGTGCCATGTAGATAAATCTTGGGCAAAGACCAGTTGTTCTCAGATAAACCTTACCTAGACATATATTTAGTGATCTGCTATGTATAAATTGTTAGTAGGTTATAGGAGTAATATGGTTCTCTCTGGTTTTCAAACCTAGCTAGGCATTGTTTATCTCTCACACTGTCTCACCCCTCCATCATGGTTTTCCCCCTTAAGGTGCCCCCATTTCCTCCCTTTCTCCCTTACTAATACCCTTCTCCTATGGTCCTACCTCTCTTGAGCTCCTTCTTTCCCTTTATCCTCTAGGTTCCTTGTATAATTGTAACTAATATTTGGACTTGCTTCTACTACTAACTTCACAAATTTCAACAAGTCCTCTTTTGTTCTTAATTTTTTTCTACGTTTATTTATTTAGTGTTCTGTGTAGAGGGAGGGTGCACATGTGCTGCAGAATATGTGTGGAGGTCAGAGGAAAACTTTCAGGAACCCATTGTCTCCTTCCACCAGGTAGGTTCCAGGGATCAAACTCAAGTTGTTAGGGTTGGCAGTAAGTACCTTTATCTACTGAGCCATCTCACTGGCTCAGTGCATGCGTGCGTGCGTGCGTGCGTGCGTGTGTGTGTGTGTGTGTGTGTGTGTGTGTGTACTGCCTTTTTCTTCTTTTGAACTATTAAGGATAGCTGAATCTTCTCCTTTCAAAGTCAAAAGGTTGGTTTCCCCTAAGCCCCTCAAACTACTGTATCTACCATTCTAACTCTGGGTCATCACTTTTTCCTCCCACTAGTATGCCCATATGCTGCACATATAGCATACACATCCCATAAACAAATTATTATTTTTTATTATTATTATTATCATTTTGAGACAAGGTCTCCCTGTAGCTACAACTGGCTTGGAACTCACTATGTAGACCAGGCTGGTCTCGATCTCAGAGATCTACTTGCCTCTGCCTCCCAAGTGTTGGAATGAAAGGTGTGCAATACCATGCCCAGCCATTAACACATTATTTTACCTAGCAAGCTTTTCTCAGTCTTCCTGTAATTCTTGTAATACTTCCTTAAATATTTCTCTAGTACCTTGTCCAAAAATGTTTTCAACATGGAACTTTTTGAGATAAAACTTCTGAAATTCATATGCATGAGATTAATTCCACAAGTAAGTGACAATTTAGATGAATATAAAAATCTAGGTCTAAACTTAAAAACTCCATTGCCTGTGATCTCACATCAGTTCTACTGTGGGGAAGTCTGCTGCACTCTGCTTGGCATCCTCATGGCTTACCAAGTAAGAACAGCTGGCTCCCCAGTCTATAGTATGCCAGCCTCCCACTTCCTCACAGCCCTTCAGCTCCATGCACACCCTCCTTGCAAGTGCCATCTGGGTGCCTTTCTTCTCGCCTATCTCTTTTTATATTCCTTTCGACTTTCCTTTTTTTTCTTCTGGAGTAGTCTGTTAATCTGATTTTTTTACATTATTCATAACATCATATTTTTTCTATTTATCTCGGCTATTGTGTTTTGTTTAAATTGTTAGTCTGACAACCATCTGTAACTCCAGTTCCAGGGGATCTGACACTCTCTTCTGACCTCTACAGGCACTTCATAACACAGGTGCGCTTACATACACACAGACATACCAACATAGGTTCAGGATATTGGTAAGGTATTTGTGTCCCAGGCTATGGCTATCTTTTGTCTACTTGGCATGATTCCCTATTGCTTAAATACATGTTGAATGGCAGGGTCTGGCCTAGCTCATAGGGTACCCTAATTTGAGTAAACAAAGGCATCCCCTTGAGAAGTATAAAATTCTCAAAGACAGCTAGTTGGACAAACAAAAAAGAAAAGGGCTTCCCCTAGGACAAAGAGCTCAGGGAGTAAGAACTAGGCAAAATTTCATCCAAGCCCCTTTGTCCACTGTGTGTCACAGGCCCAGTGTCTAGTTGTTTGTGCAATAGTAATGACAATCTCTAAAGTCTTTGCTTGCCAAATGAAAAAATGCTGGGTAGATTTTTATTCCAGGAGCAATGAAATATGCTATCTCGCTAAACCTTAATAAAAAAAAGAATCTGCCTTTGGTAGTTCAGAGAGTGGCATTGTTCTTCTAATTGGCATTTCTGAAGCAGTAAGGAAACTGGACCCACTGTTGTCTACTCACCTTTTACCTACAGCTGTTGTCCCCCTGTCCTTTTGCCCATTTACATACTTGGCACTGAACGAACTCTGGACAAAGGATATTAACTGTGCTATCACTGCTATATTTTTTCTTTGTGCAACTTCTCTGATATACAGAAATTTTTAGATTTTGAAAATTTGGGTTTACTGGCTTTCCTTCTACTACATATTGTCACGCCATCTCCAATGAAGCCCGCGTGAGATCCTCCATGGGTTGAGGCTGGCACTTCAAGGAAGGTTGCCTCTTGGAATTGGTTGTGATAAGAAACATGCAGTGTACCTGGCACGCTCTTACTTGCTATTAATTTTCTAACTGTCACTGTATCTTTCTAACTGTCACTGGGCTTTCTGGGGGCCCAGAAGGTGCCTGGTGTCCTTGGCACTGCTATCACCGCCTTTATTGAAATCCTTTAATCATAGTAGTTCAGATGCACCACTATTATCGAAAGATATTTTAATGAAAGATATTTTAGATATAGTGAGAAGTAATTAAGCAGAATTAATGCTGGATAGTCCAGGGAACAATGGATTTCTAGAAGAAAAATATAGATGGATAAATATAGATAGAAACAGGGTTTCTTGTTATTCATTACAATTCATGGATAAATTGGTAAGATCAAGACCACCTTGGTGTCTTTTGATAAACAATCAATAAGAGAGCATTAAAGAGCAAATATAGAAAGTATTTGAAAATTGATAGGATAAGAGAAAAGTATGGTTTCATGGATCCCTAGCATGAAATAGCCTTTTTGGGACTTATAGAGTTAAAATAACTTAGAAGCCCTATGGCCCACTACAAACAAGCAAGGAATGTTATCAGATAGTTAAAAAGTAGCAACCTGACACCGCTGGTGCTGGAAGTGCTTAATGAGGTGCTTAATGAATCAAGGCCATCTTGACTTGGGACTACAAAGCCGAGCAGAATCTTAAATGTGTGAGAAAGGCTGACAGTGAAAAAACACAGTAAAACAGGAATTTACTGTCTAGTGTCAGGTTGATAAGATAGATATGTTGGCAAAATTATGTCTTACTTTCACCTCTGGAACTGTAAATCTTAGCATGACTGTTCTGCGGTTTTTTGTAATCTTTGCTGTATATATCTCAAACCTTGCAACTGCAAAAATTACACTCAGACTTTCATCAAGCTCCTTTGCGTCTGTTTGTCACTCGCTGACTCCTTGTCCACCCTCTCGACGACCCTGTTCCCATCGGACTGAACTGCCCCGGTCTGGGCTGGTCCGTTGCAACATATAGACTTTCAAAATTTAACTACAGGAAAGATCTGAAACCCAGGTTGTAGGGTCTACAGTGCATCACCTGCCTCTGTAGACAAACTTCATGGGTTCCACGGCCAAGGCGGTAGCCACAACATCATCTGCATTATGTCTGCGGACTCCCACTACCATCAGCCCATCCAGCTTGCCCACGACAAAGACCAGGTTATCCTGAGAAAAGAGTATGGTCAGACCCCACAAGGAATTGCTGATAGCACAAAGAATCTATTACCACACACAGGGTCAAAAAAGTGTATTGTCCAATACCAGATTAAATAGAACAGATCGTGTAGGTGAAGAGAGGTACTGGGAGTGAGTGGGAGGGGTGTCAGTGTAAAAAGGGCTCAGAGGGAATAAAGTTGTGGCTAAGTATGTGAAAGGCTCTGGGACTCAGTACCAAGAGCAGGACCTCCAGATGAATCATGTGACTCATGAGTCAACTGTGCTGCTGCGGACACTGGCCAGCCTATGCCCATTGATGCTAAGCCTCTGGACTCCAGACACCCACTAAGAAAACACTCTGACAACCAAATGTTTCCAGGGAAGGATAAGTAAAATAATCCAACTGAGAACCAGTGGGCCAAGATGCTACAGAAAGTACTTATTTTAAAATATTTTAAAATTTTAAATACCAAAAATAGTAAAAAAAAAAAAAAAAAAAAAAAGGTATAATGAATGAGCATGTAACCCACATAAAAACTGAAAAGTCCTACCCCTTTGTACCTCACTTAGGGCCCAGCACAGGTCTGTGAGTAGACAGCCCTGCATGTAGGTGAGGAATAGGCAAGGGTGATAAGCATGATTGACCAAGGCCACAGAAAAAAATCAAAGGCAGCTGAGACAAGAGCCCATTTGCAATGCAGTGTCCCTTATCACCACCCAATATTCTCTGGCTGCTGTATGGGCACAAGAGGTCATACTCACTGGTCCAATGAAACCCAGAAGGCCTGTCCTGGTAAAAGGCCTGTCAGAGACAGGGGCTCCATCTGCAGTCACTGGCACAGTCTGCGAGAACAGGGAAGAAGATAACAGGCTACAAACAACTCACTGATTACTAGAAAGACATAGTGGGCAGGGAAGAGAGCTCGGCCACATATTGCCTATGCCCCAGGGTTTGGTGTTCTGTGGAAAAGAGACTTTCAGGGCATCTGACCCTCCACAGCCTGTTTTCTCAGCTTGACTGCTTCTCTGTGTGAATATTCCAGTAATCCTGCTGGCCAAAGCCACCTAGGCCTGTGGAGCATGTGACTCCCTTCTGGGTCCGAGTAACACCTTGCAGACCCCCACACTGCCCTATACTCTTGGGCCTATCAATGGTCATAAGATTTAATTCCAAGATCAGGAAAAGGATACAAACCTCAAATACATTCTTCGTGATTCCAAGCAGTCCATAATATGCTGTCCCAGTTGCAATGGAATTGACACAGATTTCTCCAATTTCATCAGTTTTACAAAGATAAGGGGTACCATCTACTTTTACAACACACACACTAGCTAGATAGAGAAATCAATGCAAAATCATCAATGTATATATTTAAATAGATTATTTACAAAAATTTACTTTCTGTCATTTTTTAAGTTATGGAAGCAAGATAATATATATGCAGCAAGTTCTTATAAGGAGATTCATGGCATGGATACACTCATTAAATCTTTATATTTTATATAACATTTGTTATAAGTAACATGAGGGCTGAAGCTATGGCTCAGTGATAGAGTGCTTGCTTAGAATTTAAGAGGTCCTGGGTCCACTGACAGCACCCCACATGCATGGAGCAATGTGAGGTAATTAAAAAGTATACTACATCTTTCATGTAATAAGACCTGGCCAATAGGATCTTTCATTTCTCCTAAGCACAGGGAAAAGAGGCCAGAAGCATCTGGCCAAGATAGAGGGAGATGATTATCTGTGTTCCACCATTCTGGTGGTATCAGCCCC
The DNA here is from genome assembly GCF_000622305.1 of Nannospalax galili. Classification (NCBI taxonomy): domain Eukaryota; kingdom Metazoa; phylum Chordata; class Mammalia; order Rodentia; family Spalacidae; genus Nannospalax; species Nannospalax galili. Next base: position 1,854,045 of record NW_008344186.1, on the reverse strand, counting down.
ACAGTGACACTCTCAGGTATGGGCAGAGATGGGTTGAAAGTCACAAAAACCAAATTGCCACAAATCTACTTCATATTGTGGCAAGGATGAATACATGAGGCCAACAGGACAGAATATGACAGAAGTACTAATAATATAAGACACCACTGGGTTTGACTATGCCAGTAAACCCAGCCAAACAGGTGACAGTCAGAGGCTGTGGAAGGACCCAAATCACAAAGCAAATGACTAGGAAGTACATGCACAAATACACACCTGGAGAGCATGTGCACACATGGGAACATATGTACAGATACATGCCTGGGGAATTTGTGAACAGACACAAGCCAGATGTATATATGTATTACAGCAACAAAAGCAGATGAGCATAACTGAACAGTCTTTATATGTATTATATGTATTCAAAATAAAAAACAAGGGCTGAGAACATAGATGGCTATTAGTAAAATGTTTTCCACATAAACATGACGACTTGAGTTCAATCTTCAAATCCATATTAAAAAGCCAAGCACGGTGGCATGTTTTTGTAATCCCAGTGTTAGGGAGGCAGTGACAGGCAGATCCGTAAGACTTACTGGCCAGCCGGTCTAGAGTTCTAATTGTAGAACTCCTGGCTAATGAAACCCTGTCTAAAAATAAGGTTTAAAATGCCTAAGTAATACCACCAAAGGTTGTCCTTGGGCCTCCACATGTGCACACACACACATACATGCACATACACCTGTACTCTCCCACTGAAGGTATATACAAAATAAGTACCACTCACAATTTCCCCCTAAGATTTCTAACTTGCTTGTACTTTGTTATAACAAGTAAAAATTATTACTGTATTCTCTGCTATTTTTATTTTGTTTTTTGTTGAGACAAGGTCTCACTATACAGCCTAGGCTGGCCTCAAACTCAGGATCTCTCTACTTCACCCTTCCAAGTGCTGAGATTATTGGTGTCAGCCACCACGCCTTCTCTGCTGCTTTTGAAAAAATGTCAACTGCACATTCAAGCATTCTATAAGACTAATGTTTCTATGTAGGAGTATAGTTATAGAAATAAATATAATTCACATGCATAAAAAGGGAGAGCTAGAAACCACAGTTTAAATCTCTATGCTTGTCCTAGTCAGAGCTCTGCCTATATACAGGCCAGTCCACCTGGAGCTTCTGGGTCAGGAGCCCATCTGTCAGCAAGGTTGCCCGTGGAACAGACCTGAAGCCTGAGGTCAGAGTGCCAGGCAGACAAGGGACCAGCACCTCTGGCAGAAACAGGGCATTACTGGGGTCAAGGGTGACTAGATATGAGACATGGTACCCTACCTCTGAAAGTCACCAAAAGAGTGTTCTGATTAACCTTAATTGTCAACTTGAGAGCCTAGATCATCAGAGAAGAGAAGCCTCAATTGAGAACTTTCTTAGATCAGATTGGTCTATAGGCATGTCTGTGAGGAATTTTATTCATTAGTAATTGATTTGGAGGTCCCAGAACACTATGGACAGTACCATTCCTTGGGTAAGTGGCCCTGGAAAGTATAAAAACTAGCCAGGGAGTTAACCAGAAGGCTATGCCAACACTCCTTTCTCACTGCTCTACCTCAGGCCAGCAGTGAGAAAGCCCACAGGCCAACTTCTGCAAAAAGGCACCCGTGGGCTTTTTTGAAATTCATATGAATGTCTGGAAAGTTTCCACATCTCTTGTTATCACAGGTGCTTGCTACTCAGATGACCTTGTCACCCAGGGATTTACAGTAACAACTTTTTCTCAGAGATAGTTCGATAGTGACTACAGAGTATTAAATGCCTGACAGACATGAGGCTGGAGGACAGTGCCTGGCATGCATTCAGAGCTATCTAGAGTGCATGGAAAGTTTGTACCTTTTGTATTCTGTCAATCAATGCTAATTGCAGATGCATTCTGGTTGCTTCTTACCTCCAGGCATCACCTGGCCAACGTCCTGAACAGTGAGGACTGACAGCTTCTCCTCAGTGTCAACTCTGATCACACCATAGCTCAGACCATTCATTGACAAGACAGCTTTTCTTGGAGGAGGTCCTCCCAGATCTGGTGGTCTAGAGACAAGAGCACCGGCAGGCTGACTGACAAGGGCTGTCACTCTAAGGGAGACAGTACAGAGGACCCACTTTGCCTGCATTACACTTCCTCACCAAAGTATCTGCTCTGTGTATGGACTTGTTAGGACAGTGTTTTCTAAAGCTCTCAAGATATCTCCAAATCATGTGCCTCTCTGTAATATGACCTCAACACTTACCATCAGAAGCAGGCCCATGACTTCAGGGCAAGTGACACTGTGTGATTTGTAAGGCAGGTCATTAGAGGTGACTCAGCTTCTACCTAGTTATCTTAGGACCCTCACATGGAGTCCTAGGTAGCCAGGTTGACAGAGTGGCCAGTAAAGGCCAGTGTGCTACAATGGACCATGATATTGTACACATGTGAAGAGCTGGCTCAGCCTCATGGTGCCTATTAGCTATTACCTCCTCATAGCATATGGCCCGGTGGAGCTCTTCCCAAGTGATGACAGCTTGCAAAAGATAAAGGTGTCATTTTTAATGTTACTAAAATTGAAGTTACTTAAAACCTACATATTTATAAGTACATACTACTTGAAAATTATGAGTTCAATGCATACATGACCAGAGCTGAGGTGATTCTGCAGCAATGAGTTGAGAGCAAAAAGCTAAAAGAGATGCCCTCAGCTATAAGCATGTGACCTGAAGCCCCGCAGGGGAGCAGGGGTAGCAAAAATAGGTGATTCACAGTAAGAGAAGAAAAGTGAACCCAGAGGGCCAGGTGCTGTTTTAGAGCAATATGGTATTTGAGGGAAACACAGGAAGGAGCTAAAGGCCCAGGTACTAGGACACTAACCCCTGGGGAACAGGGCTCAGGGCAACCTCAAAGCCTCTCCCTCCAACATACACAACACACTCCAAGTTGCAAGAGGTGACACAAAGGAAATCACCATGAGAGCAACTGGGGCCTTTAGTAGCTGGAGTGTTTGGGTACCTCTCCTGGCAGGTTAAAGGTCCTCTTCAGCAGACCCCCACAGCCAGCAGGACCTTTCTCAAAATAAGGAATTGTTTTTCAGCTATCACATTTACATATGACCATGCATGAGACAGCAAGATATTAATTTGGGAAGAAGCATGAAGGAAATAACATGCTGGGATTCTGAGAGAATGCAGTGTACACCAGGAACCTGCTACCAAACTCTTAGCATGGCTCCAAACTGGTAAGGAGTATGGAACTGCAGCCTGTACCACTGCTACACAAGTAAACCTGGAATGTTGTGGTGAGTATGGCTTTCTTCCTTCTTCAGGATTTCCAACAGTCAGAAACAAATCACAAACTTGGGGGCAGAGGCAGCTTAAGTCATAAATGGAAGACTTGAATGAAGCAGAAGGCAATTTAATTACCTGCGGATGGCTACTGTTAGTGCTTCAGGAGAACTGGCACAAGGACAGATGACCTCTGGCCTCAGACCTCTAGACTGGAAGACATTGAGGAAGGCATCACAGGAAGATATTGACCCTGCATAAAGCAATGGAAGTGGAGCATGAGCTACCGCTCATGAGGCATCAAACTGGCCCAACAGCTATGCTGACCCAGTCCTGTCTGCACATAAGCCTGTTTTAACAAGATCACTGTTACAATTCAGCAAAGCAACACTTTTTATGGCAGGGGTGGCTACTATAAAACACACATGATATATTTCCAAATCACCAGCAAGTAAAAGTTTGGAAATTTCTCACAGAAGCTGTTTTTGATCCTGTTGTTACTGAGGCCCTGCCCTCTTGTACCTTTTCCTGGACCAAGTAATGGAAACAACTCTCCTGGCTTCAGGTTCTAGACCAGTATAAGAGCCTGCCAAGTAACTGAGAAACACTGATGATACTAGATGTAGAGACCCACCAATGAGTAGCCAACAAGAGACTGCATATCATGGAACATTGTAGGACATTTATGCTTCATTTAATATTGTCAGTAATGAAGCTTTAACTTTTTTTCAACAGATTCTGTTTCAACAGGTTGTTCAGTCCACACCTGAAAAGTCAAGGGTCATGGGGGCAAACACCACAAATCCACCATAGATCACACAATCTACTCACATGGGTTAGCACCATCAGCTACAATCAACATGCGCAAAGAGCTAAGACTGACGTCCCTCTGACCTCGCTGTGCCAGAAGAGACCAGTGCATATCACGAGACTTCACCAAGGCAGCCCGGGCTACAAAGAGAAAGGAATACAAAAGTCCTTGTGTCACAAGGGAAAGCACCCTCACACACCAACATACCACTACACTTCATTCTATGCAGAGGTTCACACACCCCACAAGATCTAATGTATGGATCAGACTCTTGACCTTGCAGTTCTCTCACGGCTGCCTAACTTACTCCAACCCCTTTCTCCTTAAAACTTAATTTTGAGATACAATTTAGATATAATACATTCAGATCCATTTTTGCTCCCTTTTTTTTTTTTAATCAGAAGCTCTATCTTAGTCCTTACATATAGCCTGTTTTGCCTCAAGCTTTTGCTGTCCCTCCCCAAGGTGCTGACCCTGGTCTTGTGCTGCCTCATTGCCAGCACCACTGTATAACTTGGTCTGCAGGGCACCAGCAGCCTCCAGGTCATGAGATCAAATGAATCTGGGATTTAAAAGTAGACAGAGTCAACCTCAATCTGGCTGTGTGCTGATTGTACAGTGAGTGTACAGTGCCAAATAAAGCTGATTCGTTCCAACCAGGCCTTGTTTTCTTCCACAAAATGGGATACAAGAGAGGTTGTAATTAGATGCTGTTCTGGAGACACACCTACAGAGTATGTACCATCACCAGCACAAGCCAGGTACAGCAACACAGGCAGTTCAAGGAAGGTTGGAGCTTTAGGGGCCGCTGAGCTCCACTGGGCAGGGACAGAGAGATGCTGGAGCTGTGTAGGTGCCAATGAGCAGGGGTTTCCTATTTGGTGATAGGGAGAAGAACAGGGCCCAGACCCCACTGATGGCCTTTCTTGTCTATCCCAACTTGTCTGCATAGGCTGTATCATTTGAACAACAACCTTTCTACTATTGGTAGCTTCAAAAGTCCTAATCTCAAATGAAAACCATCTCAAATACTAAGATTAGAAATACTGATGTGATTGTGAAGGAAGTTTCAAAAGAACAAAATCAGGAGTCCCTGGTCCTTCAGCAAAGAGCTCAGTTACTCCATTCAAGTAGCTGTCCAGGTCTTGTACAGGTTACCTTGGGTCAGGACCAAGTCAGCCTTCAGAGACAGCCCTAAAACAGCCTCTTCAGCTCATACCCGAAGTTCTATGTGTTGCCTTCATTTTTTCTTAATTACTAAAGATTAGCTGGAGAGAAATCTTTAAAGAAAGGTAAGACAAATAAAGGCAGTCTTCTGCTACCTTTATAGGAACACACTTTCTGGATCCAGGAGAGTGGGTTGACCTTCATTAGTGCATATGGAATGTTGACCACATGCATCCTATTCATGACACTCTAGAAAAGAGAAATGGACCAGCTCAAGGGTAGGCAGGATTAAGCCATGTCAAAAAAAAAAAGCAAAATAAAACCAACAGACCAGCATGCCAATATTTCATAGGTTTGATCATCTCTTGATTCAATACTAGTCATTGGCAAACAATACTCACTGTTAAGACTCCATGCCACAGACCAGCATCCCTTTTGAAGTCCAGCACATTTGTTAATGTTTCCGCTGAAAGCAGAAAAAAAAATTAAACCAATAAATAGTTCTTCATAAGCTCTGCACGCTTTCTAGAGAAATTCTGAGATGAGTAGACAAGTATATCAGAGCTTTAGGAAACAGAAATAGCACTTTCAAATACCATGCACCAATTAACACTAAGCTCAGCTGTCCAGATGACTGGAAACACATAATTCTGGACTGGAATAGAGAACTATGCTGATCATCAGTCCCAAACCATGCCACACACGATGCCACATACAGACTACAGATGGGTCACTACAAGTTTTCACCATTTTGAGTGACCACTCTTCAGAATCAACAGGACGAGGAAGTGTCATGGACACTTATTTTTCACCTTCCTACTCAGATTCTCCCCAGTTCTCACACCCACAGCCTATAGTCTTGCATCTTCCTTGTAAAGAGCAGTGGTTCCTGTCACCTCTCAGAAAGACACTCTCCCTCCTGAGTTCAGAACACACAGCTGATACCATGTATAGAGCCATGCAGTTCTCTGTTCAGAACTCCCGATGAAGGGCTGAAGAACTAACACAGTGCCATGCAAGCATGAGAACCCAAGTTCGAATCCTAAGAACCCACCTAAAGCTGGATGCACACATCTGTAATCTCAATGTTCTTACAGCAAGATAAGAGGCAGAGACAGGACAATCTTTAGACGTTTGTGGGCCAGCTAACCTGGCATATGCAGTGGCTAACACCAAGAGACCCTGTCTTGAGCTGCAAAGATGGCTCAGTAGGTAAAGGCACTTGCTACACAGCCTGATGACCTGAGTTCAATCACTGGAATCAACATAAAGGTGGAAGGAAAGAACCAAAGTGGAGAATTCCACATAGCTGTCCTCTGACCTCCACATGTGCGCAGCAGCATGCATCTTCCTCCTCAATTCCTCCTCAATCTCTCTGTCTCTCTGTCTCTCTGTCTCTCTCTCTCTGTCTCTCTCTCTCCCTCCCTCTCTCCCACACACACAAATAATAATAATAATAAATAAAAATTAAAAATTTTAAAAAGAGAAGACCCTGTAACAAACAAGGTGGAAGGTGATGACTGTAGTTGGGGCTGTCCTCTGATCTCTGCATGCACACAATAGCACACGTACACTTGTACTCACACACATAAACACTTATGTTAATGCACACACACAAAGATTAAAACAAAACAAAACAAAACAACAACAAAAACCTGACAGATTCCTCTGGCTGACATTTCACACAGAGGAAAGACTAGCATCTGGGGCTATGAGCAGACCTAGCTTCAACCATAACCACCCAGAAATACCCAACTTAAACAGATCAAAGTTGAACAGAAATGCCAGAGGTGATGCTGCACTGTGAAAAACAATCTCTGTGTCCCTGTTAGTTTAAGAGATAAATTAAAGGTGACATGCATTAAATGAATAACAGTGGATCTGAAGAACCTATGAGACTTGATTTTATAGATCTAATTAAAAAGTACTGCATTATAAGAAAACTATCATGAGTCTATTTTTACAGTTTTTAAAATAATGTATTTCATACTGTTCTCCAGAAATATAATTATTATCTATCAATATAAAATAATAGTAACTTAAAATACTAATAATAGTAAATGAGGGGCTGCTTCTACTTTAACAAAAGACAACCTAAGACCATAAAGATATTTAACCTACATGAATGATTGCTCAAGCCACAAATATATTCAAACAAAACAAAAACAGTAACAGAAAAAAATGCCCCAAGAAGAGTGTTTTCCACTTTTTTAAAATTTATTTTATGTGTATGACTATTATGCCTGCATGTAAGTGCACGCATGTTGTGCAGTGCCCGCAGAGGCCAGAAGAGGGTGTCAGATCTCCTGGAACTGGAGTTACCAATGGTTGTTAGGCACCATGTGGTGCTGGGATTTGAACCCAGATTTTGTGCAAGAGGAGCCAGTGCTCTTAACCACTGACCGATCTCTCCATACCTTGTTTTCCACTTTTTATAATGCAAAATGTTCTGCCCTTTAGTACATCACCAATTGAATCAGCCCACTGTACATAAATGAATGGCTGATCCACAAGTCTCATATTCTATAAAATCAGTGTAGACAAAACTTCACCAAAACTGTCCTTAGTGGGGCAGCCCAGGCTCTGCTAGTGGTATTTTATACCCACCCCTCCAGGCCCACACAAGCAGAGATACCCCCCAAGGCATGCCAGTAGATGGCTGCACCCCCTATCTGGTGCAGCTGCATTAAAGGTCAAAGTTATCACTCAGGGTAGATATGCCACGCTCAGCAATAGCTTCCAGGGTGAGACCAAGTACATCAGAAACCTATGCAGGCAGGAAAAGCTGCCATCCTGCATGGGAAACCTTACCTTCCACGTACCCGCATGCCTGAGTCAGAGCCTGACACTGTGCCAGCAGGGACGCATGGGATACAGTGACCCCCACGGTACTGCCTTCTTTGCTGGTTTTATACTGCAAAATTTCAAGGAAGAAAAACAGTGACATGGAATTTCCAAAGTCACAGTAGACAGACAGAGACTGACAGAATTTTAAAAAGCAGCAGCTAGAGTCATCTGTCCCTCATCGGCCATCCAAAGCCCTTCATACCCTGACTCTTAAGGGACCTAGGGTGGTGTCAGAAGACAACAGTGTACACAGCTGTATCATAACTGCTTGTATCCCGGGAGGGACAATTAGGGATGAATTCGGTCAGGGTAAAGCCTGAAATGACCCGATGAAGGTTCTATATGGCACTTCTACATCTGGGGTACAAATAAAACAAGAAACTTAACCTGAAGTTTTAAAAAGTAATAAATAATAAATAAATAAATAAATAAATAAATAAATAAATAAATAAATAGCTATCTTTTTATGAAACCCAAGACCCAAGCCTGTAAGAGATGTATCTATGTGCTAAATGAGGGTATCCTTACTTCAATGTAGGCAGTCCCAGGTCCTGTGTCCTGGGCCAGAGGGTACCAATCTTTGGGAGGCTTGGTCAGATGTTTCCCATCAATCACCAGCCAGGCGAGGGGGGGCCAACCTATGACAGCAAACAGGATGTTGGGTGAAAGGCAGGCAGAAGACTGTGATCCACACATGTGGAATCTGTATCTAACATGTAGTCACCAGCCCCTGGGAGATGAAGTATTCAAGTTTTAGTCTCATTTCCTTTTATTTAAGTAGATAAACCTGGCCAAAGGATACTACATGGGTCAGACAAAAGCCAAGATTCACCAAGGTCTTAAAGTATCACTTCTAAATTTTGGATAAAGACCCATCAGTCTATAATGCTTAGTTTCTGACACAGTATACCTACAGCACACAGACAAATGATAGATGTAGCCAGAACACACTTCCTATGCCTCTGGAGGCCTCACCTTTGAAAGTTGCCACCTCTCCTGTCTGTGCCTTAGGCAGACCCTTCTGACAAGCATCTGTGGTCAGGGCCAGGGTCACTCCACAGCTGCCCAGTAAAAACCCAACCTGCTGGCTGCCGGCATCCTGTGAAAGAGCAAAAACAGCAGAGGTGGAGTGCTTATGGGAGCAGAAGCCACAGCCCCAACCACTAGAGTTCCAGGTTGTGACAGAATAGAGCTTTCTTTCACCTGTCATAAAACTAAACAAATTCAGTCTCATTACTGGTAGGTTATTATATTTTCATGGAAATAAGGCAATTGCTTTTAAATTTAGAAGATATTTTTGGTTTATCAAAGATCTAGATAATGGGATAATTTCTCAAATTCTTTTCTTAGAAATGAAATTTGGAAACATTTTAACATTAAACATAATAGGCACTGAAATTTATACTGAGTCATGTTTGAAATTTACAAATAAGCCTGGGGGCCCGTCCTGATCATACTATTCACTTCCACATAGAAACTCTCACTTTACTCATATCTTTTATGCATGTCCTTCAGCAAATTTCCATCGTTTTCTTATAAGCTTAGTAAATCTTGTTTTTTTCCCCCTAATAATTATTCAAATGCATAACTATCACATATTGCCCCTGGAGATCTACTGGTTTTATTTGCAAATTTTACTTTTGAGATTCTTAAGCATTTGTTCACTGTGCTCATGTTAATAACTGTCTGAGTCAGGTGTGGTGGTACATGCCTGTGATCCCAACACTCAGGAGGCAGAGAAAGGTGATTTCTATGAGATCCAGGCCAACATCATCTACATAGTGAGTTCTAGGTAAGCTGGAGTTATAGGGAAATCCTGTCTCAAATAAATAAAATAAAAATAAATAAAATTAGATAACTTCCTGACCACAGAATCAAGAGGATAGAAAACCCTGATTTTCTAAAATATATGCCAGGTCTACCACGAAAATGGTATTTTCCAACCAGACTACTGATTTTATATTCAAAATGGTATAGTTACCTAGAGCAAGAAAATCTCTCACATTAATAACTTATGAATAAAAAAAGATGCCTGCCATGTAAGAGAACAGAAACATGTAAGAACTATTGTCCTATTTATTCAAAATTATAATTAAATAAATAATCATAAAGTCCACAAAACCTTGTTGAATCACAAATTCTGTTCACTGGAAGACAAAACACCTATCATTTCTGTTGGGAAATTCAAGCAGGTAATATGATAGCTCTACCATACCACAGTGCATCTGGTTCTCCACCTCACAGCTACAAAAAAGCAAGAAGGGGTCTATGGGCACATTCCACCTAACTGCTCTCCAAGGTGCTCGTAGGCCTGTCTGCTACTGTCTTCCTCCAAGCACCTGTTTGTGTTAAGCTACCATTCCACAGAGAACAGGATATGAACAAGTCACCAGTACACCTAAAGAGAACTTAGGTGCCTTAGGTAAGGCACCAAGTCCTAGGCCTGGCCCACATTTATTACCTTTCTTGTTAATGGTACTTCAATGGGGACAGGAACCAGTTCAGCCAGGAGACACCCATAAAATGCAACCATGAACATCACAGGGTCACTATTTGGAAACACGAGCGCCACCTACAAGAGAAAAATAACAAAACAAAACAAAACAAAAAAACAAAAGCCATGAAATCTACTCAGGAATGATCAAGATAATTCAATTTTTTCCCACATTAGATTTTATAATCTAATCTTTGCTGCACTCCAAACCAATCATTTTAAAAATGTTTTCTATCTTTCTTCTGTTTCTTGGAAAACTAAAATGAGGGAGTCAGGAGGAGAGAGAGAGGGAAGGAAAGAGGGAAAGAGCGAGAGAGAGAACCAGAAAACAACAACAGAAAATTACAGACTTGACTGATACTGGGAGTCCAGGAGACAGGGGAATGGAAAGCAGAGCCACTTGAGTGCAGCAGTAGCACAGAATGAAGCTCTGCACCTGCAGGGCAAACACGGTGAAGGAGATGCGCAGACCTACTCCACAGCATACAACACAACAGGGTGACTTCAGGGGCACAGCAAAGAACCTCAGACCTTTTGGAGTTGGAGACTAGTGTACATGCTGTATTGAACCAGTAGGCATAGTGGCTTTGGTATTTCTCAGCAGTAAAACTAGAGGTGGCTTCAGCAATCCAAAAGGCATATGACTTTTAGCCTGTGCTTCTATTTCCAAACAGGTCTGAGGGCTGCAGAGCCATTTTCAGGCATGGAAGTTCAAAACAAGTTGGTTTACAAGCAGTCTTTGTTGGAGACCGCTTGTGTTTCAGCTAAATGAGTGTAGGGCCCAAACAGAAGATTGAAGGATGGCCTTGCAGCAACCAGGAAACAGCCCAAACAGGACCAGAGGACCAACGCCCTGGGATGGGGTGGAGTAGACATCAACAAGTAAAACTTAGATGTTCCATGGTCTGGCTAGTTATTTGGAGCATAATATAATAGGCATTTAATACATCTGACAGAGTGCTTAGGATAAGTTATCCAGTTCATGCAGAGAAAGCAAAGGAAATAAAAGTGGTGATGGCTGCTACCATCAGAAAGAAAGCAGATGTGTACTTGGTTTAAAAGTGTGAACAGTATAAGAACCACACTTTGAAACATTGTGTTTACAGATGAGATTTTATATTGTGCTTCAGAATGAACCTGTAAGAATTCTTGATTTGTGTGTTGAGTGAATCTAAGAATTACTAGTTTGTTTATTATTTATTTATTGTGTTGTATGTTTATACATGGTTTTGTGTGTGCAAATACATATGAGTACATGTGTATAAGCATATAGTACCAGAGGACAACCTCTGGTGTCATTCTTCAGGAGTTATTTACCTTTTTGAAAATATTTTACTTATTATTATGTGTATGAGTATATTGTCCGCATGTATGTAAGTGTGCCCATACTGTGCAATGCCTGTGGAGGTCAGAAGAGGGTGTTAGATCCCCCTGGAACTGGAGTTATGGACAATTATTAGCTGCCATATGGGTGGGGAACCAAACCCAGGCCCTCTACAAGAGCAGCCAACACTATCCCCAGTTATCCTCACAGCAGCTATTAGCATATATACCTAGCTGTTGAGTCCTTAGTATGTGGTTCTTGTAGCTGAGGAATTATCTTTTCTGGTGTTTTGTTTGGTTTTGTTTTGGGGACAGGGTCTCACTCTGTAACCCTGGCTGATCTGGAACTTACCATGTAGATCAGGTTCCAGGCTGGCTTCAAATTTGTGGTAATCTTTTTGCTTTTGCAATTTCCTTTGGGACTACAGGTATGTGACACTACACCTAACTTGCAGTTTTAATTTTATCTAATTTTGGTTCATTTAAATAGTCCCATAAGACTACTGCCTATCACTCAGGGCAGTGTGGGATGAGAGAATAAGTTTCTACTCCTCTTTGTTTTCTACGTGGACGGAAGCAAAAAGAAGCTGCCTAGCCACACAGGATAGGGAAAGAGAAAAGTATAAAGCACATCAAATTTCAAAGTCAGAACAATGTTAAATAATAAAATAGAAGCTTTGAAAATTTAGTATTTATTAACATCAACATACATGAAGCCAAATAGGAAAAAAGCTGGAAAATCAGAGGAAGAATGAGAAGAATGGTCACTTAATTCTGTATCAAAACGTTTCCACGTTAGTTTTTCATTGCTAGCTTTAAATCTCCTGTGTTAATACTATAATTTTAAACAATTATTAGAATATAGTTTTCAATAAAATATTTTTAAGTCTCTGTTTTGACTCATTCAAAGTTATAGCCTAGCTACTTACTCTGTCTCCAGGTTTAAGTAGTGGGTCATTCTTACTGGTCAGCTTATTAAGTAGAGTATAAGCTAGTTTTAAACTCCGACTCCAAAGTTTGCCTAAAATAAAAAAAGAATATTAAGCGATATTAAGTTTTAAGAAACTAGTAGTATTTTAATGTACCAATCACATATCCTATAATATACTACTTCCCTATTAGTGGACTTAGTTTCTAACTGTTAACTATTTGGCACAATATTACCATGACACCACAGTTTTCTCTCAAAAGAAAAACAAATTTATTTTTCTTTATACAAATAAGGCAGACTTTTATCACACACAAATTTTTTTTTGTTTTTTGTTTTGTTTTGTTTTTTTTAAACATAAGGTTTCTCTATAGCCCCAGCTGGCCTGGAACTCTCTCTATGTAGACCAGACTGACCTTGACCTCACAGAGATGTGCCTGCCTTTGCCTCTCAAGTGCTGGGATTAAAGACGCATGTGACCACCACAGCCAGCTAACAAAAATTTATAATATAGAAAAGTCAGCAGAAAAGTCACATGATATATATTCATGTGTACATATACACACGCATATACTGTATGTGTAATTTTCAAGGAATATGCTCATACCTCCAATTAATATTGTACTATGAAAGCATTCTCACAATTTTAAACACTCAAAAATTACATCATCTGAATGGCATATATTCATGAGATGGGTTGTACTGTCCTCTCCATGGTTTACTTGGGAGAGCCTGGCTGTTGGAATGGACCTCCTCATAGGACCACACTATCCCTCATGGCAAGCAGCTGCTGGGCCCGGCAACCAACTTTAATGAGTTCTCAACTATAAAATACTTGACTGAAGACAGGAAACAATTGAGGAGAAGTGAAGGGGGTGGGATATATCTGGGGAATGGGGGAGAGAGCAGTGATAATGGGTAGAAATCTCCAAGTCTACTCCCAACACCTATAGCAGCTTCAGCTTCACCCTATGCAGTATATCAAAGATGAAACGTAAATACAAACTTGACTCTTCAAATTCCTGTGGCTCAACCACATGCAGCTTGGCAGCCACGTTCCCTGAGTGAATGCTTACATTTCATTGTAAATAATATGAAACTAGTTATTATACTGACATATGAGAACTGTGGGTCCTGAGAAATCAATGAGAAAAAAAACTCCAAACACAGTTTTAGCCAATGTGAAAAAGTCAGTTCAGGATGTTAATAACACATAAATTTCCCAACTGAATCCAGCTATTGTCACGAATAATGCATTGTGACCAAGTCAGTTTTACACCAAGAATACAAACTGTGACAGAAAATCAACATAATTTGATATGTCAACAGAATAAAGATAAAAATCTCAACAAATGAAAATAATCATAATTTTAAAGTGATTTTAACAGCTTTTTAAAGTCCTTCTTATATGAAGAACGAAAGGAAACAAATTTCCTTAATATGAGGAAGGGTATTATTTAAAACCAAATGTGAAATATCATAGTTAATTCTAGACACTGAAGCCCTATTCCTGATAGCAGAAGAAAGCTGGGACATTTGCCTTCAACATCTAATGAAATATCTCGGTCAGAAATAAAAGATAAAAGAGATAAAAGGACTGGAACTACAACTGTTACTTGTGGATACCATGACTATGTACTTCATGCATCTTTTATGATTGAATTCAGTAAGGCTTCCAGATTTATCAACATAAAAACATCATTTAGTTTTTACATAATAGACAGTATAAAGATGTGATATTATTTAAATACATAAGACTTAAGTCTCAGAAGAAACACGAAAAGTCACCCAATAGAAAATCATAAAATAGGGGCCAGCAAAATGGCTCAGTGGGTAAAGGCAATTGCTGCCAAGGCTGACAACCTGAGATTGATACCCAGAATTGTCCTCAGACCTCAATCTGCATGCCATGATAAGCTCACAAACATGTATGGATACACACACACACACACACACACACACACACACACACACACACACACGATAAACGTTAAAAAAAGAAAGAAAATTATAAAACATTATTGACAACAAAGTCTCAAAAAGCAAAGGTGCTAATTCTCCTCAAACAGATTTAAAGAAATAGCCATCAAAATCTCAGCTTGAGTCTAACACAAGAATCAGAAACTACGAAAGAAATTCACATGTCAAAGTCACAGAGAAAAAAATAATAACATGAAAAACCAAAATAATATGTCCCTACCAAGTACCAATAGTCCTCTAGCAGAGTACAGTGAGAACCTCCTAGAGATAATCCAGGACACATATCTCAAAAGAACAATTATAAACATGATAAAAGAATTCAGTAAATTTAAAGAACACACAAACAAAGAAATCAAAGAACTGAAGGAAGATAGGGATAAACTTCTGAATGAATTCAGAAAAGAGTTAGAAATACTGAAGAATGCTCAACCTGAAATGAAGAAGGAAGTGAAACACTCAGTAAGCCAATTAGAAATGACAGGAGAAAACCTCACCAACAAGATGAATGAAATGGAAAACAGAGTATCAAGACTGGCAGATAAAGTAGACAAACTAGGCCACTCAAGCAAAGATTATGAAAAATTTAAGAAATCACAAGAATGGATGGAATATGCAGGAATTGTATAACTTTAAATATCAATGGACTGAACTCCCCAGGCAAAAGACACAGACTAGGTGAATGGATTAAGAAACAAAACCCATCTTTTTGTTGTCTGCAAGAAACTCATCTCACTTTCAAGGACAGGCACTACTTTAAGGTGAAAGGATGGAAAAAAAAAATACTGAGAGAATGGTACTAAGAAAAAAGCAGGCGTTGCAATTCTAACATCTGATAAAATAGACTTTAAAACTAAACAGAAGAGATAAAGAGGGCCACTTCATTCTGATCAAAGGAACAATAAACCAAGAAGATATGGCAATCATGAACATATACTCACCAAACTCTGGTGCACCCAACTTCATAAAAACAGTACTACAGGACTTTAGGACCCAGATTAATCCCAACTCATTAATATCAGGGGACTTCAGTACCCCATTGTCTCCATTAGATAGGTCAACAGGAAAGAGAATTAACAGAGAGACATATGAATTAAACAATACCATATATCAAATGGACCTAACAGACATCTACTGAATATTCCACCCAAGCACCAAAGAATATACTTTCTATTCAGCACCCCATTGAACCTTCTCCAAAACAGACTGTATACTGGGGCACAAAACAAACCTCAACAAATACAAAAAGATTGAAATAATTCCATGCATTCTATCAGACCACAATGCAATAAAGCTTAAAATCAACACCAGAAGAAACCCTAGTAACCACACGAACACATGGAGATTAAACAACACACTCCTGAATGATGAATGGGTCAAAGGAGAAATTAAGAAAGAAATAAAAGTATTCCTGGAACTAAATGAAAAGGACAATACAACTCAACAAAACCTCTGAGACACGTTGAAAGCAATCCTTAGAGGTAAGTTTATAGCTCTAAGTGCCTACATTAAAAAATTGGAAAGAGCTGGGTATGATAGCACACGCCTTTAATCCCAGCACTCGGGAGGCAGAGGCAGGTGGATCTCTGTGAGTTCAAGGCCAGCCTGGTCCACAGAATGAGTTCCAGGACAGCTGGGGCTACAGGGAGACCCTGTCTCAAAAAGACCCAAAAAAAAAAAAAATCGGAAAGAACACAAATAAATGACTTAACATTGCAACTCAAGACACTTGAAAAGGAACAACAAATGAAACCCAAACCCAGCAGACAAGAAGAAATAACAAAAGCCAGAGCAGAAATTAATGAAATAGAAACAAAGAAAACAATAAAGAATTAATATATCCAAGAGCTGGTTCTTTGAAAAGATAAACAAGATTGATAGACTGCTAGCCCAGTTAACCAAAAAGAAAGAAAGAGCACCTCCAAATCAACAAAATCAGAGATGAAAGGGGAAACATCACAACAGACCCCAAAAAGATCAAGAACATTATAAGGGAATACTTTAAAAACCTATAAGCTGCCAGGCGTGGTGGTGCACACCTTTAATCCCAGCACTCGGGAGGCAGAAGCAGGTGGATCTCTGTGAGTTCAAGGCCAGCCTGGCTACATAGTAAGTTCCAGGACAGCTGGGGCTACAGGGAGACACTGTCTCAAAAAGACCAAAAACAAAAAACAAAAAACAAAAAAAACCCTATATGCTACTAAATTTGAAAACCTAAAAGAAATGGACAGGTATCTAAAAGCATGGGAACCACCAAAACTAAACCAAGAAGAGATCGACAGCTTAAACAAACCCATAACACATAAGGAAATTGAAACTGTAATACAAAACCTCCCGACTAAAAAAAGTCCAGGACCAGATGGATTTACAGCAGAATTCTATCAGACATTTAAAGATCTGCATCCAATACTACTTAATTTATTCAAAAAGATAGAAATGGAGGGAGAACTTCCAAATTCCGTCTATGAAGCCAGCATCACTCTAATACCAAAGCCAGGTGAATATACAACCAAAAAAGAAAACTATAGGCTCATATCCTTAATGAACATAGATGCAAAACTTCTCAAAAAGATACTTGCAAACTGCATACAGACACACATCAAAAAGATCATCCACCATGATCAAGTCAGCTTTATCCTAGAGATGCAGGGTGGTTCAAAATATGTAAGTCAATAAACGTTATAAATCATATAAATGGGCTCAAAGGCAAGAACCACATGGTCATCTCAATAGATGCAGAGAAGGCCTTTGACAAAATTCAATATGCATTTATGTTCAAAGTCCTAGAGGAATTGGACTGGAAGGGACATACCGCAACGTCCACTTCTCTTTAACAGAGTGCTTGAAACTCTTGCAAGAGCAATAAGACAAGAGCAGAAAAATAAAGTAGTAATCATTGGAAAAGAAGAGACCAAATTACTCCTTTTTGCAGATGATATGATATTATATCTAAGAGATGTCAAAAATTCCACTAGAAAACTCCTAGAAATTATCACATTCAGAAAAGTGGCAGGTTACAAAATTAATCTACAAAAGTCTGTAGCCTTTCTATATACCAATAACAAGCAATCAGAGAAAGAGCACATGGAACACTCCCTTTCACAATAGCTGCAAAAAAAAAAAATCTCAGAATAAACCTGACCAAAGACATTAAAGACCTCTACAATGAAAATTTTAAATCTTTAAAGAAAAGATTAAGGAAGACATCAGAAGATGAAAGGGCCTCCCATGCTCATGGATGGAAATATTTAATATTGTGAAAATGACCATCCTACCAAAAGCCATTTATAGATTCAATGCAATGCCAATCAAAATCCCCAAGATATTTTTCACAGAATTGGAAAAAAAATCCTAAGATTCACATGGAAGTACAAAAGACCTCGGGTAGCCAAAGCAACTCTGAGCACTAAGAACAATGCTGGGGGTAGAGGGGATTACTATACCAGATTTTAAACTGTATTACAGAGCTACAGTCATAAAAACAACATAATACTGGCACAAAAATAGACACACAGATCAATGGAAGAAAATTGAAGACCCAAATATTGAGTACATAC
>NW_008344186.1:1834141-1835055 GCF_000622305.1 Nannospalax galili | reverse complement strand
TTCTGACCTCTGCAGGCATTGCATGACACGGGTGCACTTACCTACAAGCAGGCAATACACGCATAAACATAAAAAATTTAAGAAAAAATCCAGAATATATAAAGAACTCAAAAACCAAAAATCAAGAAAGGAAGTAACCCAACTAAAAGATGGGCTAAGGAGCTGAACAGAGAGTTTTCAAAAGAAGAAATAAAGACAGCTAAGAAGCATCTTAAAAGGTGTTCAACATCATTAGTTATTAAGGAAATGCAAATTAAAACCACTTTAAGATTTCATCTTCCCCCAGTCAGATTGGGTAAGATCAAGAGAACAAATGATACAAATGTTGGAGAGGATGTGGGGAAAGGAGAATGCTCATCCACTGCTGGTGGGACTGCAAACTTGTTCAACCCCTATGGAAAGCAGTGTGGAGACCTCTTAAAAACTACAAACAGGCCAGGCGTGGTGGCGCATGCCTTTATTCCCAGCACTTGGGAGGCAGAGGCGGACAGATCTTTGTGAGTTGGAGGCCAGCCTGCTCTACATAATGAGTTCCAGGACAGCTGGAGCTACACAGAGACCCTGTCTCAAAAAGACCAAAAAAACTACAAATGAGCCTACCATTTGACTCAGTTATACCACTCCTTGGCATATACCCAAAGGACTCATCCTATTGCAGAGACACTTGTACTCATTTATATGATGGAGTTTTACTCAGCAGTAAAGAAAGATGAAATCATGAAATTTGCAGGTAAGTGGATGGAACTAGAAACTCTTATACTAAGCGAAGTAACACAGACTCAGAAAAAAAAAAACAAACATGACATATGTTCTCCCTCATATGTGGATCCTAGCACCAACTCCTGATAAGTATGTATCCAGACATAACTACAGGAACCAGGATAATGAAAAGGAACCAGGGAGGTAAAGGGAAA
>NW_008344186.1:1832778-1833958 GCF_000622305.1 Nannospalax galili | reverse complement strand
TGGAACTAACCTTCTTGGATGTTTAACAGCCATACTTTGAGGCCTATAATAATTTGGTCAGAGGGACATAAAGTAAAGGACAGTTTTTGCTCCTTGCCCTCCTAGGTCAACTAAGTTCCAGGGGACTACAAGCATTCTCAAAATGTCCTGTAACTGCGGTAAGTCACCTGTCCTCTTAATCAAGGAGGCTGTGGAGACCTCACCAGATGGACTTGAACCAGTGTCCAGTCTACAAAGAGGAGGGTCAACACAGAGGAAACATTTTGTCCATGCTTCCAAGCAAAGCCAGTCATGGTCGAACAGGACCTTTGACTTATCTTCACATAGACGGAACTAGTAAAAGAAAGGAGCCAGGGGCTCCTCCAAAGCCCATGCAACCCCTGAAGAACAGATCCTCAAATAGCCTTAAGAGTAAAAATAAATTGGTTTATCTGGGCTAACTGTAGGCTCTTAAACACCCAAAAGGAAAGTATAACCAAAGATAAAGGGGTCAATATAATTTTTTAAGAGTCCATATGTATAGCTAAAGGCTACATAACAAGCAACAATGCCAGAGAGGAGATACATTCTTTTGAGTTGTTGGCCAGGGGTGGCCAAAGGGACTCCCAGATAGTAACCCAGCATAGAACTGGGAAAGTGAACAGGAGACCCCTATCTTATCTATAGGAATATTGACAACAGATTGCTGCTAGATGAGGAAAAACTGACCTTCCTGAACAAAGGCCTCTAGGTAGGCTGACTAGATTCACCAAATGGACAAGTAGTGGGAAACAGCTGGGGGTGCCGACATCACAGTGGACAGTAGCAGGGATATTAGAGTATAATGGCTCTAGTCGGGAGAGTGAGGCTATGTGAGGGTGCCATCTATGAAGTGGATGTATAGTTGAATAAGATGGTTTGTGATGTTCTATATGATATACACACACAAAAATCAACAAATTTTAATAAATGAATTATATTTAAGGAGGAAGCATAAAAATTTACTTCATGTTAATTAGTAAAGGTGATAAACATTACAACTGATATCTACCTGATGACTTTATATCCATACTCAGGTGCCAAGGATCCAAGTGTAACCGACTGTGACTAGTAATAATCACATACATAGAGATTGGAGATGCATAGGCCAACATCTAAATATTAGTAGCATTAAAAATGAGTTTTTCTATACGAAACAGTA
>NW_008344186.1:1812140-1832641 GCF_000622305.1 Nannospalax galili | reverse complement strand
AAAGAGATGTATCTTTGCTCTGGAAATTGTTATTGAATATGTTAAAACTGTAATGAAATGCTTCTTCTAATCATGTGGTTATTAAATTTAAAAAAATCTCAGCAGGGATGTTGAGAAACTCAATAAGCTACTTCTAAAACAGAACCTAACATATGCAGGGTAATAACAGCTAAGATACCCTCATAGACAAGAGGGAAAAAAACCTTCTAAGATATTAAGACTTGTTATGGGGCTGGAAAGATGACTCAGCGGTTAAGAGCACTGACTGCTCTTGCAGAAGACCGGAGTTCGAGTCCCAGCACCCACATGGCAGCTACGAACCGTCCTTAACTCCCAATTCCAGGGGAATCCAAAGCTCTCTTCTGGCCTCCACGGCACTGCATGACACGGGTGCACTCACATGCAGGCAATACACTCATACACATAAAATAAAAATAATAAAATATTTTTAAGAAAAGACTTGTTATATAATGCTATGGAATCAAGAATATGGTCTGACACCGAGTGTGGCGATGCAGGCCTTTAATCCCAGCACTCAGGAGGCAGAGGCAGGCAGTCTGTCAGATCAAGGCCAGTCTGGTCTCCATAGTAAGTTTCAGATCAGCTGGGGCTATGGGAGACCCTGACTTGAAAAAAAAAAAAAAAAAAAAAGTATGGTTGCCAAGTGCAGTCTCAGCATTTGGGAGGCAGAGGCAAGAGATCTTTGAGTTCCAGGCCAGCCTGGTCTACATAGAGAGTTCCAGGCCAGCCAGAGATGTAGTGAGACCATGTCTTATGAAAAAAAAAAAAAAAGTATGGTCAGTCTGGTGTAGCTAAATGGAATATTTAAGGAAAATGTGGATTTTAACCCTTGTTTTCTCCCTCTGCCACTGTCAGCAAATTTCAGCTGACAAGTTTGTGGTTAGAACGCTAACACAGCTAGCTAGAACCACACAGGCTGATGAAACTTCCTCAATTCTGTTTGTTTCAGATGGAGACTTCTGCAATGATTTTCAGAGAGAGGACCTTTCTAACATTTGTTTTCTTTCTAAATTTATAAAAATTTGCCCAATTTTGAGACTGTACATAAGTTTCCTTCTCACTGTAACTAACTACCTAAGGTATAAAAGATGAGTACTTTCCTCCTTTCAGAGTCCACACTTTGAGACTTAAGTCCTCTGGACCAGACTGCAGCCTAAATAAACCTGCTTCCTGCATCTCCTGGTATGTCGTCTTATCTGCCCTTCAAGAAGTCAACAGGTAGGAGAAACAGCAGATAGGTGTGCCATTGTTGACTACCCCCAAAACAGGCTCAGGTCATTGCCAGAGACAGGGACAAAGAATAAAATAACTAAGTAAGCTTTCTTGAAAAACTAACCCAAAATTTACTCCCACATCTCACATGAGCGTTCTACAGACAGATGAAACATCTGAATGTGAACAGTTTAAAAAAAAAAAAAAAACTGTCCCAAACTAATGGGACAACTTCATGATCACGGCCTAGGGGATGAGGCTTTTAAAGGAGAACATAAAAATCATGAACTTCCAGGTATGGTACTACAGGCCTATAATCCTAGCAGCCAGAAAGCTAAGACCAGAGGAACACAAGTTTGAAGCTAGCCTGGGCTATATAACAAGACAATCTGGAAGAAGAAAAAGAAAAAAAGAATCACAAACCATGAAAGAAAGCAAAGCAAAACAGGAAAGAACTTCTGTTCACCAAGCTTCCACTATGGAGAAGTCAAGCTGGACCACACAGAAGATATTTATAGCATGCCACTAGCAAAGGACTGGCAATCCAAACAGAAAAATCCCTACAAATAATTATATATGTAAAGGAAAAAAAAAAACAGGTAAGTAAGAATCAGTGAATACTTAACAAAAGAAAATCCAAGGGCAGGCAAGACGGCTCATAGTTAAGAGCACTTACATTCCCTGTCCATCATCCCACACTCCTAGGCAGAGCCTGGGTTATGAGCCTCTGCACAGGTCAGACTTGTGAGGTCCCCAACCCCAGTATTCCTGTCTTACCACCCACCCCAGCTCCCAGGCCTAGCTCGGGTCATACACCCCCACATATCTGCCAGACCAGTGAGTTCCCTAAGCCCAGTATTCCCTGCCCCTTGTCCCACTCTCCCAGGCCTAGCTTAGCTCATGTACCCTGTGTACCCACAGTCTGGTTGAGTTTCCAAATTCCAGCATTCCTTCTCTACCATCCCACACTCCCAGGGCTAACTCTGGCTATGCCACCTTTAACTCCGGCCCAGTTTGGTCTTCTACAGACCCTCGCCTGCCCTTGTTGCCATTCCCACGCTTCCAGGCATAGCTGGGGCTGTGCAGTCTGTATATCAGCCCAGACAGACCTAGTCAAGAGATACATTTACATGCTTTTCCAGTTACCATTGAAATGGAATCACCTTGTCTTTACAGTAAAAATCAACAATGCTCTCTCTACCTACTAAGCAGCAACCCTGCTCACCCTGTGGCTTCAAGACTATATGAAATCTGTCCTGGAATCTCGCACATCAACACAGAGTGACACCAAGACTGAACACCAAGCACCACTCACCTGGGCTATCCTGACTAGGTGGGGCAACCCAAACAAAGATCCAAACACCCACCTAACAAAGGTGAAATCAGATATTCATGGCAAGAAACATCATCAATGACATAACTCTAGGTCCCATCACAAAAGCACAAAAATGAATAACCAAGATAATACGTCTCCTCCAGAAATTGGCACCCCCATCATAAGGACTCCTGAGGCTTTTAAAGGCAACCTAGCTGATACACAAGACAATGATTTCATAACAGAAATTATAAATATGTTGAAGGAAACTGAAAGGATAAGAACAAAAGACTGAAGGAAGACTGCAAAAACACAAATAACTGAATGAAATAAGTAAAACTATTTAAGACAGGAAATTAGAACTCAAATAGCTCAGCGGTTATGAACACTGACTGTTCTTGCAGAAGACCCAGGTTCGAATCCCAGCACCCACATGGCAGCTAACAACTGTCCATAACTCCAGTTCCAGGGGATTGACAGCCTCTTCTGTCCTCCACGGGCATTGCATGACACGGGTGCACTTACCTACATGTAGGCAATACACGCACACACATAAAATAAAAATAACAGATTATTTTTTTAAAAAAAGAGAATCTTGAAGAAAAGACAAACTTTAAATAAAACTCAAAATGAAAAACTTAGGAAGTCAGACAAAAAGCTCAGAGGAAAGCCTCTCAACAGATAGGAGGATCAAGTGGAAGAGAGAATATCAGACCTCAAAGACAAGGTAGAAAAAAATGGATCATTAAGTAAACAAAATGTTAAACTAAAATAACCCAGGAATGGAATGTGCAGGACCTCTGGGACACTATAAAAAGATTAAACCTGGGGCTGGAAAGATGGATCAGCAGTTAAGAACACTGGTTGTTCTTGCAGAAGACCTGGATTCGAATCCCAGCACCCACATGGCAGCTAACAACTGTCCGTAACTCCAGTCCCAGGGGATCTGACAGCCTCTTCTGACCTCCATGGGCATTGCACGACATAGGTGCATTTACCTACATGCAGGCAATACATGCGTATACATAAAATAAAAAGAATTTTTAAAAAAATCAAACCTATGAATCAAAGGTATAGGAGAATACAGTCAAAGGCACAGAAAAGATTTTCAACAAAATCATAGAAGAAAACTTCCCAAATCTAAGGAAAGAGAAAACTATCAAGGTACAAGAAACATATAGAACACCAAACTACCCACAATATATAATAGTCAAAACACTAAATGTACATAACAAAGAAAAGATATTGAAAGCTGTGAGTAAGATACAGTCACATATAAAGGCAGGCCCCATCAGAATAACAGCTAATTTTTCAACAGAGACCATGAAAGCCAGAAGAGCCTGGACATATGCCCTAGAAGGCATGAACAAATACAGATGCCAGGCCAAACTACTATATCCATAAAGCTATCACCTGTAATTGAAGGCAAAAGAAAAACTTTCCATGATAAAAACGTATTTAGGGAATATATTTCCACTAAGCCAGCTCTACAGAAGATACTAGAAGGATTTCTTAGTCTGAAGAGACGGTTAAACACATCCAAGAGGGCACAAGGAATAAACAACTTCAGAACAGTTACCCAAAACAGGTCTAAAAAAACAACAACACAACACAAATAAACATTTGGTCATTAATGACTCTCAAATTCTCAATAAAAAGACATAGTCTAGGCCGGGCATTGTGACACACATCTTTAATCCCAGCACTCAGGAGGTAGATGCAGGCAGACAGATCTCTGTGAGTTCCAGGCCAGCTGGGACTATAGGGAGACCCTGTTTCAAAAAGACAGTCTAACCAACTGGATTAGAAAACAGGACCCATCTTTATGCTGCCTCCAAAATATACACCTAACCATCAATGATCAACACCACCTTAGGGTAAAAGTATGGAAAAAGGTATTTCAAGCAAATGGAACTAAGAAATAAGTAAGAATAACTATTCTAATATCTGACAAAGTAGGCACCAAGCTAAAACTACTCAGAAAAAAAACAGGGAAGGACATTTCATACTCATTAAAGGAAAAATCCACAAAAGATTATTACAGTCCTAAACCAATGATATAGAAGCAGTAATTTTAAAATCTCTCAACTTGAAAAAGCCTAGGAAAAGATGAATACAGAGCAGAAGTCTACCAGACCTTCAAAAAATGAATACCAATACTCCCCAAATTATCCCATAAAATAGATAAGGAAGGAACACTACCAAATTTGTTTTATGAAGCCAATATTGCCCTGATACCAAAACAAAGATCCAACAAATAAAGAATATTATAGAGCAATCTCTCTGATGAACATAGTCACAAAAATTCTCAATAAAATACTTGCAAACCAAATGCAAGAACACATTAAAATGATTATGCATCACGATCAGATCAACTTCATCCCAGAGATGCAGGTATGGTTTAACATATGTAAATTAATAAATGTAATCCACCACATAAATAAACTCAAGGACAGAAATCATGTCATTACGATCTCATTAGACATAGAAAAGGCCTTTGACAAAATCTAACATCCCTTGATGATAAAAGGCATGGAGAATCTCGGGCTGGAGAGACGGTTCAGCGGTTAAGAACACTGGTTGTTCTTGCAGAACATATGGCAGCTAACAACTATCTGTAACTCCAGTCCCAGGGGATCCAACAGCCTCTTCACAGGCATTGCATGATACAGGTGCACTTACCTACATGCAGGCAATATACGCATACACATATAATAATAATAATAATAATAAAGTCATGGAGAATCTAAGGATACAGGAGACATACCTCAATATAATAACGGCAATAAAGAACACACCCACAGCCACATGGGACTAAATGGGGAAAAACTCAAAAGCATTTCCATTAAAATCAGGAGACAAGAATGCCCCTCTGTCCATTCCTATTCAATACAGTGCTTGAAGTTTCATCAAGCACTAAACAATAAGACAAGTGAAGGAGATAAAGGGGATACAAACTGTAAAGGAAGAAGTCAAAGTATCCTTATTTGCAGATGATGTGATTCTATACATAAAAAACTGAAGACTCCACAGAGGAGCTGAAGAAATGGCTCAGTAGTTAGGAGCACTGGTTGCTCTTCCAGAAGATCCAGGTTTACTTCCTAGCACCCACATGGCATTGAAAAACCATCCATAACTCCAGTTCCAGAGGATCCTATGGCCACTTCTGGCCTCTAAGGCAATGCACACATGTGGTGTACTTACATGCATGTAGGCAAAACACTCATACACATAAAATAAAAGTAAATTTTAAAGCCCGACATGGTGGCACATACCTTTAATCCCAGCACTTGGGAGGCAGAGGCAGGCGGATCCCTGTGAGTTCAAGGCCAGTCTGGTCTACATAGTGAGTTCCAGGACAGCTGGGGCTACAGGGAGACCCTGTCTCAAAAAGACCAAAAAAAAAAGTAAATCAAAAAAAATTTTTAAAGACTCCACCAGAAAATTCCTAGAGCTGACAAATATATTCAATGAAGTAGCAGGATATAAAATTAACACACAAATATCAGTTACCTTCCTATATAACAACAACAAACATACTGAGAAACAAACTAGGGAAACAATCTATTTATAAAAATATCCTGGAATAAGTCTAACCAAGGAAATGAGACTTGTATAATAAAAACTTTAAGACATTAAAGGAAGAAACTGAAGAAGATTCGAGAAAATCAAAAGACCTCCCATGCTCATGGATTGGCATGATTAATATTGTGAAAATGGCAATTATACCAAAAGCAATCTACAGATTCAATATAACCAGGTGATATTACAACACAATTCTTCACAGAAATTTTAAAAAAACTCAAATTTCATATAGAAACATACAAAACCAGGATGGCCAAAACAATCTTCAACAATAAAAGAGCTAGAGGCATCATCACTCCTGATTTCAAATTATACTACAGAGATACAGTAATAAAAACAGCATGATACTGGCATAAAAACAGACACACTGATCAATGGAATAGAATTGATAGCCTAGATTTAAGTCTACACACTTATGGATGCCTGATTTTTGACAAAGGGGCCAAAGATACATATTGGAGAAAAGACAGCATGTTCAACAAATTGTGCTGGTCAAATTGGATAGCTACATGTAGAAAAATGAAACTAGACCCTTATTTTTCACCCTGCAAAAAATTCAACTCCAGACAGATCAAGGACCTCAACATAAGACCTGATACCCTGAATTCAACAGGAGAAATTAAGGAATACATTGGAATCTACAGGCACAGGAAATTGCAGGTATTAAGACAAACAACTGACATATGGGGCCTCATGGAACTAAAAAGCTTCTATATGACAAAGGACACCATCATTTGAGTGAAGAGGAAGCCTACAGAATGGGAAAAATTCTTTACCAGCTATACATCTGACAGACGGTTACTATATAAAATATACAAAGAACTCGAAAAACTAAACATAAAAAAATAAATAACAATTTAAAAACAGTTCTCAAAAAACGAAATGCATGCAGGCTTAGAAATATTAAAATTTAGCTCAATATCTCAGGAAATGCAAATTAAAATTACTTTAAGATTTCATCACCCATCAGAATGGCTAAGATCCAAAAGACAATGACAACAAATGCTGGCAAGGACATGGGAAAAGGGGGATACTCATTTACTGCTGGTGGGAGTGCAAACCAGTGTAGCCACTATGGAAATCAGTGTGGAAGTTCCTCAGAAAGCTAGAAATAGATCTCCCACATGATCTAGCCATATAACTCTTGGTCATATACTCAAAAGATTTTAAATCTGCCAGGCATGGTAGTGCACGCCTTTGATACCAGCACTCAGGAGGCAGAGGCAGGTGGATCTCTGTGAGTTCAAGGCCAGCCTGGTCTACATAGTGAGTTCCAGGACAGCTGGGGCTACAGGGAGACCCTGTCTCAAAATGACCAAAAAAAAAAGATTTTAAATCTTACTACAGAGATACCTGTCCATCCATGTTCACTGCTGCTCTATTTATAATAGACAGGAAGTGGAAAGAGCCTAGATGTCCATCAACTGATGAATGGATAATGAAAATATGGTACCCTTACACAATGGAATATTATTTAGCTGGGATGAAATTACAGGTCTTTAAAGGGGGAAAATATTCAATAGTCATGAACAGGAAGACTCATAATTGTGACAGTATCAGTCCTCTTCAAATTCAACTAGATTCAATGCACTGTCAACCAATATTCCAGCAAGCATTTCTATGCAACGACAAGATTGTTCTAAAGTTTACTTGGAAATGCTATGAGCCAAGAACTGCAATAGTGATCAGAAGGCTGGGAGACAAATGCTAGATGCTGAGCCTCAGAGAACAATTGATTCAGAGTTGGCAACAGTCAGATGGAGCCAAAAAGACCTCCATGATCTGAAAGATAAACATATCTTTCATGAAGTAACACTGAAGAATAGGAAAACAAGCTTCTTCAATAAGTGGTATGAAATCAATCAAACAGTCGTAAGAAAAGGAAGACAGTATGCAGAATTAATTTGTAGCTGAAATATCACATCTACATGTCAACAGCAAGACAAGGAAGGTTTTAGAAGAATATATTGGAGCATATCCTAGATATTTTAGGTTGGGCAATGTCTTCCTAAACAGGATAAAAATAAACCATAATAAGAGGCAACAAGACCATTAAGAGCTATCATTCATTAAAAGTTACAATTAGAAGTGTTAAAAGGCAATTCAAGCCAGACTGTGGTAGCAAATTCCTATAATTTAAGCATTCAGGAGTCTGAGACAGGAGACTGTAAATTCAAGGTCAGGCCAGGTTATATAAGGAGACCCTACCTGAGCAGCAGCAGTAACAACAAAAAAGACAGCTGAGTTTGGGCATGGTGGCATAGGACTTTAATCCCAGCCCTAAGCAGAGGCAGGTGGTGGATCTCTGCGAGTCTAAAGCCAGCCTAGTCTACACAACAAGTTGCAGGGTTCATAGTAAGACCTTGTTTAAAAACCAACAACAAAAGGGTTTCCAAATAGTGAGAGAAGGTAAATTCAAAACATGTATCCTTCCGAGCATGGTGGTGCACACTTTGATCTCAGCACTCAGGAGGCAGAGGCAGGCAGATCTCTGTGAATTCGAGGCCAGCCTGGTCTACATAGTATGTTCCAAGTCAGCTGGGGCTATAGGGAGACCCTGTCTCAAAAAGACCAAAAACAAAACAAAAATGTGTATCCCAGCACTAGAGAGATGTCTCAGTGGTTAAGAGCACTTACTGCTCTTGCAGAGGACAAGAGTGTGGGTCCCATGTAGGTGGCTCACAATTGCCTGTAACTTTAGCTCCAAGAATCCAATGCCCTCTTCTGGTCCCCATGGGCACCCCCCTCCCAACACACAGACACAGACACACACACATTTTAAAAAGAGCGTGTATCTCTCAAAAGGCATGTATCAAAAACATAAAGCAGTAAAAGAATGTTGACCAATGAACAGAAAAATGAGCCAGAGTCATTCAAAATAACCAAAAAGCACACAAGAAAACATCATGTTCTATCCAGTAAATATCTAATGAGAAATTGTGAATCACCTACAAGAAAGACTCAAAGAGGGGCTGGAGAGATGGCTCACTGGTCAAGAGCACTGACTGCTCTTGCAGAGGACCAGGACTCAATTCCCAGTACCCACATGGCAGCTATGAACCATCCTCAACTCCAGTTCCAGGGGAATCCAAAGCCCTCTTCTGACCTCCACAGCACTGTACGACACGGGTGCACTCACATACATGCAGGCAATACACTCATACACATAAAATAAAAATAATAAAATATTAAAATATATATATAAAGACTAAAAAAACAATGAGTGCTGGGAGGGGGTGGGGCAGAACTCTCTATAGCTGCTCTGATGATGTCAAGTACTGCAACCCTTTGGAGATCTGTCTGGTGGCATGTCCTGAAGCTTAGTCACTCTGTTCCAGGTTTATACCTACTACCAATGCTGCATATGCTCACCAAGAGTCAAGGAAGAATGTTCACAGCACCATAGACAACAGCCCCAAAGTGGGAATGACCCACATGTCCATGTATTGGGGGTATGCATAAATAAGTTCTGGTGTATTTAACAAAAAATATCTACCAATGAGAATAAACTAAAAATTTTCACAGCATTTTGTGTGGGTACATCTCACATGCTAAGGAAATGAAGGCAGAAGTAAAAGAACACCAATACAATCTGTTTACTTAAAATTTTCAAACATAGAGAGCTAACAGCCAGAGTAGTTAGGACCATGATTTCACTTTGTGTATAGGATTTAAACACTGGAAGGAGCACTGCCAGTCTGGCCCAGACAACACTTCAATTATGAGGATGTGTATTCATTCTGCAAAATATACCATGTACTTATGAGTAATTGTATAAAAAAACATAGAAAGGAATTAAAAGATATCACACACATAAAATATACGCAAAGCTCAAAATAATATAAACTAGGTTGTTCAGAATGGATATACACCTAAAGTACTGAAAATCAGCCAGCCAGTGGCCCTTCTGACAAGGAGTGCCTAGAGTGATACCACTGATATTGCCTGTCTGACAGACAGGTATATGCTTCTGCTTTACAATGTGCACCATGCAGTGTGTCTACTGTAGTGCATATGCAACACTTTAAGATGAACAAGAAGCACAACACTCTTTGCTGACACTTACCATAGGTGAGAGTGCAGGTGGCCTTCCCTGCTGTATCCAAGGCAGTCAGGCAGGGGGCTTTGGGCTGTGTTGTGCCCCAGCGCTGCAGTGAGGCCAACAGAGATGGTGGCCCAGGAGTCCCCACCAATAGAGGCTCTCCTTTCAGCACAGCCATCTGATCTCCTTCTGGCTTTGGTTGATTTGGATCTGGTTGTTGAACTACAAACAAAACCAAAATTTAAAATTCAACATGTCAGAGTGCCATGCATACATTCTATTTTTTAGCAACTGTACTTTATGATTTTACTCTGCAATTACAATGATAAAAAGCTTACAATAATCTGCTTTGATTTTTTTTTTTTACTACCATCATAGTCACAGACTAATTACCTAAAGGACTAAATGAGAGTTAGTTACAGACAACAATGATTTTGAAATAAAAACAACCCACCATTCTGGTAAATGTAGCCTTACACAGTAAAGGGGACCACAGGAAGGCATTTCCACTTTTCTACCCTTGGGACTGCAATGTAGCACAGTGATACCCCACAACTCCAAAGCAGGGGTAGTAAGGCTTCAGGGCCTTGGAAGTAGGTTCTATTCACTGGCTCACTCAGGACCAAAGTAAACAGAACCACCTCTTTAGTCAGGCATCAAAACCACTAGCATTGAGCCAGGTACCACAGTGCACACCTTTAATCCCAGCACTTGAGAGGTAGAGGCAGGTGAGTCTCTGTGAGATCGAGGCCAGTCTGGTCTACATAGCAAGTTTCAGGTTAGCTGGGGCTACAGAAAAAGATCCTGTTTCACAAAACAAACAAATAAACAAACAAAAAAGTAACCATACTATGAAACTCTGAACTAGAAAGGGATAGTCTAATTATAAAGCACAACCAGATCCTGAAAGGCAGGCTTTACCCTCAGGTATGGAGGAGATGCCCATGGTGGCAACACTGCTCTGGGACAAGGTGCAATGGGCCAGCTGTATGGTACCTGTTGCCTGCATATACATGCATGCTAGCACTGGCTCATTTTTGTGGCCTATCTATAGGTTCCCTCCTGTTTCTGCTAGTTTTCCTTTTTAAAAAAATCTACATTCTTTCTTTTCTAAATATATACTCATTCATAAATGAGAGGCTAAAACTCTGAAAGGGGGCCAAATCTAGGATAAAAATATAGTGCTTTTAAATCTAAGGGATTATAAGCAGCTCACATTTAAATTTTAAATCAAAATTGAAGTAATCTAAGTTAAATGAAACCTTTAAGTTTTTTTAAAAAATATTTCATTATTTTTCTTTTATGTGTATGCGTGTATTGCCTACATGTAGGTAAATGCACCTGTGTCGTGCAGTGCCTGCGGAGGACAGAAGAGGCTGTCAGATCCCCTGGAACTGGAGTCATGGACAGCTGTTAGCTGCCATGTGGGTGCTGGGATTCAAACCCAGGTCTTCTGCAAGAACGGTCAGTGTTCTTAACCACTGAGCAATCTCTCCAGCTCTCCCTTATAAGTATTTTTATTAGGTGCTAACCACTGGACTGGATGCATAGAGAAATGCTAAGTCATTTTAATATGAGTCATGAATTTTCTACCTACTCACATACAGGAATTATTCCACATGGTTCTACACTCACCAATGCACATGGTGATCAGTATTTTACTATCTTACAACATACCAGCAATCACTCACATGAGATGCATATTTGCCTGTGTTTCCAGACTTCGTGGTCACCACATTCATGAAAACATGGAAGCTCAACTCAGAGAACTCTACCTTCCAGTAATTCCTCAAAATCATCCACAAAGAACTCCTTTAGAGGCGGGCGCTTTGGCCTCTTCAGGGTATTCAGAAGCTGTTGGATTTTGGAGGATACTCTGCTGTTCACTGGCACACCTGTCACAGGGAAAGCAGAGAAGGCCTGAAACTGTGTCATGCAACATCCATAGGAAAATGCACTGGGTACGAGGCCTGAAGACAAACTGTCAAGTATATCAGAACTGACAAATCCAGTCAGGTGCTGGCCCCCACTGGTCATTTTGGAATGTACTGATTAATTTGATAAGCATTTACTGAATGCTTCTCAGAAAATAAGATCTGTTCTAAGGCAGTAGTTTACAAAGTGGTCTAAGGCAGGTGGGTGGGGGAGCCTCCAAGGCCCTTCCATGGTCTCATGTGAATATAACCTACCTTTTTGCTATCCTGAAGAGGCCACATGTGTATGACAGCAGTGGAGACACACATATATCAGATATGGGAAACCAGATGTTTTTGTCAGCAAGTCACAAGAGAGGTGGACATGACATACAACAAGGCTATTCTCACTGAATGCCTACTGCTGTAGAAATTCTTTATAAGAATGTGTGATTTATGTCAACATGCAGTGAGTTTCTAAGATTTTTTAATTTTTTAATTTTATTTTTATAAAATATTTTATTTGTTATTTTTATTTTATGTGTATGAGTGTATTGCTTGCATGTGTGTTACGTGCAACACCCATGGAGTTCAGAAGAGAGCACTGGATCCCCCAGAAATAGAGTTACAGACGGTTGTTAGTCACCAAGTGGGTGATGGGAATCAAACCCAGATCCTCTGCAAAAGCAGTCAGAGCGCTTAACCACTGAGCCATCACTGCACCCCAATTTTATATTTTTAAAAAGTTAATTTCAAGCTGGGCGTGGTGGCGCACGCCTGTAGTCCCAGTACTTGGGATAGATAGATAGATAGATAGATAGATAGATAGATAGATAGGTAGATGATAGTAAATAAATAAATAAATAAATAAGTAAATAAATAAATAAATAAATAATAAAGTTAATTTCAAATCTACCCTTCATCCTCTCCCTTAAAACTCATCCCCTAAAATTCTTCCCCTATCCTCCCCACAGCTATTTTCTCTCAAGTTCATGTACCTTTTTAAAAAAACCAACTGAATCCACTCAGTGCTTTCAGTATTTGCATGAGTGTAGGGCCATCTATTGGAGCATGGGACGCCTTCAGGAGTCATATCCCTGAAGAAAAATGACTTTTCCTTTTCTAGCAGCATCAATTGCCAATAGTGCTTCAGCTAGGTTGGGACTTTGTGACTCCCTAACCCAACCATGCTTGGACTTTGCCTGGCATGATCTGTGCAGGTCTTATGCATGTCGTCATAGCCTCTGTGAGTCATGTGTGCAAAAGCCCTCTCATGTTCAGAAAATACTGTTTCACTGCAGTTATCCACTGCCTCTGGCTCTTAAAATCTTTCTGCTCCCCCTCCCACAATGATTCCCTGAGCACTGGAAGGAAAAGAATGTGATGTAGACGTCCCATTTAGGGCTGACTACTCCTTAGTTTCTTATTTTCTACACATTGACAGGTTGGGGGGTGGATCTCTGTACTAACAGTCATCTACTGCAAAAAGAAGCTTCTTTGATAAGGGTTAAGAGAAGCACTAATCTGCTGGGTGTGGTGGTGCAAGCCTTTAATCCCAGAATTCAGGAAGCAGAGGCCGGCAGAACTTTACCAGTTCCAGGCCAGCTGGGGCTACAGGAAGATCCTGTCCCCCGACCAAAAAAAGAATAAGTACTTAGAGGGCATTAGAGGGTGGTTTAATACAATGTTTACTTAGCAAATAGTAGTAGGTTCTTCCCTAGGCCTATGCTATACCTGGCCATGGGTTCTTGGCCTACTTAACAGTATCAGGCATGAGTTTCATCTTGTAGAGTGGGCCTTAAATCAAATTAAAAAATGATTTGTTACTCCCATAACATTTATGCCACTATTGTACCAGTGGGCATATCTTGCCAGGCTAGTCATTATTTTAGCTCATAGCTGGGTAAGACTGTTGACTACATTCCTCCCGTGGTAGTATGCATAGCACCTTCTAGCACCATGAAAGCTATCTAGCAGGGATGAAACTCCTAGATCAGTACCAGCTTGATTTCTCCATGTTCTAGAACTCAAATATGTGGTGTCTTCAGTAATAGCATATTAACATCAAGTTCTGGAGGGTAATCAAGAGCAATGGTAACAGCTTATAATGTTGGGGTGAGGTATGAGGGTCTATGGGATCCCACTGACCAACAACTCAAAAATAGGTATCTCACACCTGGCACTGGGCTTTTTATTTGATAGCCTATGCACTGCCACCCCCCTCCCCTCCCACACTTACAAGGTAACTCCATTTATAATTAGTTTTAAATGAATTAATTTTTTAATCTTCAGTTTTCATTTCTAATATAGTAAATACTAAGAGAGAAACCAGAAGCTCCATGGTATCCTCAGCAACTGTTAATAAACACTGCTCTGTACTGGTAGAGAGAGTGTCAGCAAAATAAACAGGCAAGAGCCTGCGACAAGCTCACCACTTGCTGGGTGAAAACAAGTAAATAGATATATACAGTGAAAAGAAGGAAAAACATTCCACATGGGCATGGTGGTAGAAAACGGAGCTGGACCCTGAGTGTCACATACAGGAACTGTTATCTTTCAGCATAGTTTCACCTTCTGATCTAAGAAGATGTTTCATAGCTAATTCCACGGTGCCCTGCCCATCACTGGATCAGCCATTTCTGATGGACTGAGGTGCTAAAAACCAGATATGGGCACGAGGAGTGTGCACTGCCTCTGCAGCACTAAGCTTTCATCAGCAAACAGGACAGCAAGTATAAAAAGGAATACTCACATATATGCACACATAGATGCAAACTGACACACACACACAAAGACTACCATACTCAGACACACACTTCTGCCCAGGAGTTGAGAATCTGACTTCCCCCAGTCCGTGTCTACATGTTTCTTCCTTCACAGTGAGAACCCTGCTTCCCAGTCCCAGCTACCAATACTCTTGAGAGGTGACTGAATCATGAAGACTGTTGTG
Organism: Nannospalax galili; assembly: GCF_000622305.1. NCBI lineage: Eukaryota > Metazoa > Chordata > Mammalia > Rodentia > Spalacidae > Nannospalax > Nannospalax galili. The sequence goes on along the minus strand of NW_008344186.1, from coordinate 1,817,603 downwards.
GTTTGAAAAATGTCCCTCATAGGCCTTTGTCCAGCTTCCTGCTCATGCTGTCTGCTGTCATACCTTGCCTACCATTATGGACTCTAACCCTCTGGAACTGTAAAGCAAAAATACTTTCCCTTCTATAAGTTGCTTTTAGTTGGAGTATTTTATCAGAGCAACAGAAAAGTAACTAATACAATGATTAACTTACTGATGAGTTCATAGCTGAATGGGCTGTAGGAAGCAGGGCATAGTCAGAGAAAGTTAGAGGGGCATGCTTTGAAGGATACATCCTTTCCCCAAATGCTTTTTCTTCAGCTCTCTTTGTTTTCTGGTAGTCACGTTACCAGATATTCCCCACCATGATTATCAACTTGGCTTTGGGCCTACAATGAGGGGGCCAAGTGACCAAGGATTGCAACCTTTGAAACCATGGGCCAAAATAAACCCTTCCTCCTTTAAGTTGATATTCTCAGATATTTTGTCGTATCAGTGAAAGCTACCACACTATGTGGCAGATAAACATACACCATTCTCCCCTAAATCCCTTCCACCTCTCACCTCCTATCACTGCTTTCTGTTTATCTTTCCTGCTTCCTTCTGCAGAGAAGAGCAGACATATGTACAGGTTGGTATTTTTTCCTCCTTTCTCACATAGAATGTGGTAGATGGTAAATGTCCTTTGACTCTGCCTCTCCACTTAACACCTGGCAAGGCACTTTAATACATTCACAAAGATCTTTCTCATTCACTTTGACAAGTGCATAGTACTGGGCTGGAGGGACAGCTTGGACATTAAAAGGCTCAGGCTGACAAATGCATAGTACTCTACCACATCAATCTATTAGCTTTAGTCAGTCAATTTGTGAGGTCTGGATAACTTAAGTGTTTCCAATATATTAAACTAAAACCAATTTATAACTGTAATTGTTCAGTTATTTCCTTATTTTTGGAGGTATATGTGCAGAGAAAATTCCTAAATTGATTTATCTGAGTATATTAGTTCCCTTTCTGTTGCTGTGACAAAAAACCCTATCAAAAGCAACTTAAAGGAGAAAGGATTCATTCTGGCTTAGAGTTTTAAGGGATACATTTCCATCACAGTGGGGAAGGCATAACAGCAGAACTTGAAGCAGCTGGTCACACTGTATCCACAGTTAAGAAGAAAGTTGCAAATCCTTGTGCTTGGCAAGCGGTCTTCTTTTTATGCAGTTCAGGACTCCAGTCCATGGAATGTTGCCCCCCACAATCAGGGAGCTTCTCTCCATCTCAATCAATACCTAATCTAGATGATCTCACATAGGCATACCCAGAGGCTTGTCTCTTCATTGATTCTAGATACCATCAAATTGACAATCAATGTTAACCATTACAATAGGTCTATTCCAACTTCTCTAATTATGAAAAATGTTGAGCATTGTATTTAGCAGATATCATTTTGTCTATTTGTGAATTTCCTGTTCACTTTTTTTACATCATTTTCCTATATAAAGAGTTGGCAGACTTTTTCTTCCATGGAAAACAAACTAAATGTTGCAGTCTGTGGATCACACAATCCCGACTGCAGCTGTTCAGCTCTATTATTGCAGCATGACAGCAGGCCAAGGACACATGAGGAATGGGTGTGGCTGTGTCAATGAAACCATTTACAAAATAGGCAGTCAGTCTAAGAGCTAAGTTGGCTGACCATTGATCTATGATATTTTCAGTATTTTTCTCATTATTATTAAAACAGCTTTTTGTATTAGACTTTACCTACCACATGTTGTAAAATTTTCTCCCCGTATGTCAAACCTTTTGGTTTTCTTTATAGTATTATTTTACCAAGCAAGAGAATTTTTTGTAGTTACATGCAAATTCATCTGTCTTTATTTCTAGTGTATAAAGATTTTCAGTCATAGGTAGAAAGTCTTTACCAATAAAAAGAAATTCATCAACTTTTCCCTTCTATTCTTTGTTACTTACATTTAAGTAACTGATTGAGTTGGAAGTTTTCCTAGTCAATGGTGTAACAAGAATCTAATGGTGAGACATTCAGCCAGTAAAGGTGCTTGTCACCAAGTCTTATACCTTGAAACTTAAGTTCAATTTTCAGGACCCACATGGTGGCAGGAGAGAACTGACTCTCACAAGTTGTCCATTGACCCCCACACATGCATTGTGGCATGTATACACACACACACACACACACACACACACACACACACACACACACACACCATAAAATCAATCAATAAACCAATCATTGTCATAAAAAAATCCAAAAACCTCCACGTATCTTCAAAAAATACGTAATTTAGAAGCTGGAGAGATGGCTCAGCAGTTAAGAGCACTGGCTGCTCTTGGAGAAGACCCAGGTTCAATTCCCAGCACCCATACGGCAGCTAACAATCAGCTATAACTCCAGTACCAGAGGAATTTAATGCCCTCTTTTGATCTCCATGGGCATTGCATGACACGGGCGCACTTACATGCGTGCAGGCAATACACTCATGAACATAAAATAAAAATAATACTTAAAAATATGTATATAATTTTAATGTTTTCCAAAAGGTTTCTCAGTGGTCCAAGTAACACTTACTAAAACACTATCTTTGCCACACTGAGACAGTGTATTGTTACTTGAAGGCACACACAGATAAGATACAGATGTGCATTATAAACTCTACACTACTCACAAGATGCTGACGAGTGCTTATCCCTGAATGAAACATATATACCAAACATCTGCCTCCCAAGGCTCAGGAATCATTGGGGTGGGGGGGGGCGGGTCTAAGAGCCAAGATGGTGAATGACCACAAGGAAACAAGAGTTTTCCAGACAGCTGGTCAGTTATTCATATGAACACACTGTAATGGCACAAGTCCCATGCAAGTTCAAACCAGACAAAATCCTAGCACAGACATGGAGAAGTAGATAAGAAACCCAAACCCACCTAAGTAAATTTTGGCAACCAATGGCTGCTTGGGAGGGAAAGAGATTGTTTCCTTCAAACATGGGACTCTTGTTAGGTTAACTAGGCTCCAGTGGATGAACCCACACTGAAGGACATTTGGGGACACTATATATATATATTTTTTTTCTTGCAGCAGATGGCAATTAACATAGAGACTCATAAATGGTCACACGTGCCCAGAATAAAGAAATTGAAGTGCTCGGCCATAAATGGGATACCTATATTGCACCCTCTCCTCCCAAGGCTCAGGAATCAGCAGGCAGGAAGATTAAGATGAATACAAGGAAACTGTGTTGTTTAAAATACCACCAGGTATTTGCACATATGAACCTACATCACTTATGACAACATGCACAAGACCTATGCAAACCCAAGCTAAACAGGGGCCTATCATGGATGGGGAGGTGGGCAGGGAAGCTCCAGGTCTGAGAATCTATTAGCATTTGATAGATGCTGGGAGAGGAAGAGTCAGTTTTCCTTTCTGGTGTGATGCCCAGTAGGTTTACCAGACTCTAGGGGATAGACCCACACCCAAGAGTACTTGGGAAACACAGACTAGATGTCACAGGCCTTTAAAAAAAAAGACAAATAATAATAATAGAGGACATGAGGGGCTGGAGAGATGGTTCAGTGATCAAGAGCACTGTTCCCAGCACCCACATAGCAGCTAACAACTATCCAGAACTTCAGTTCCAGTTCTCAACACCCTTTTCTGACCTCCACTAGCATTGCATGCATGTGTTGCACTTACATATATGCAGGCAAAATACTCATATGCATAAAATAAATTTTTTTCAAAAGGCTGGGTGGGTATGGTGGCACAGGCCTTTAATCCTAGCACTCAGGAAACAGAGGTAGGTGGATCTCTGTGAGATTGAGGCCAGATTGGTCTACATAGCGAGTTCCAGGTCAGCTGAGGCTACAGAGAGACCCTGTCTCAAACCACCCCCCAAAACAAACAAATAATAGAAGACATGAAGTCAGGGTGCGGTCTGAGGGGAGGAAGATGTCTGAATATGAAAAAAAATGTATGAAATTCTGGAATCAATAAAAGTTTTAAAAAACTACTTTCAAATGGGGCTGGAGAGATGGCTCAAAGGTTAAGAGCACTGGCTGCTCTTACAGAGGGCCTAGTTTCGTTCCCAGCACCCACATAGTGGCTAACGATTATACTTAACTATAGTTCCAGGGGATCTGATACCCTCTTCTGTCCCCTGAACCCCACACACATGTCTTGGCACACACAGGCGTGTATGTACACATACACATGAATGAATGAATAAATAAATAAAATTAATTTAAAAGTCAGTTGATCATACATGTGAGGATTTATTTCTGAGCTTCCTGTTCTAGTCCACTGGTGTGTAGAACTGTCTTATGTCAGCACACATTGTTCTCATTACCCCTGGCCTGTAGTAAGTTTTAGAAACATGAGCCCTCCAATTTTGTTCTTTTTTAACATTTAAATTTTTTAATTTATTTATTTAGTTTTAAGTGCCTTAGTGTTTTCCTACATGTGTATAAGTGCACCCATGCCATGCAATGCCTGCGGAAGCCAGGAGATTGAGTCCTGTTCTTTTTTTTTTTAATTTGTGAATTGTATTTTCATTTATTTACTTAATTGTTTTTTCTTTTTTATTAATTCTTTGAGCATTTCATACATGTATTTTGATTATATTGTTCCATCCCTTCACTTCTCCCAGATCATCCCCACTGCCCCACCCACCCCACCTTCATATTATTTCCCCCCATCAAGTTGAAACTGTGTTGCCCAAATACTTTTTAAAACTTTTTTATTTATTTTTTCATTTCTGTGTATGAGTGTTTTGCTTGCCTGTATCCAAGTGCACCATGTGTGCGGAGAATCCAACACCCTCTTCTGACCTGCTCTTGTTTTTAAGAGTATTTGATCATTCAAGGTTCCTAAGAATTTTAGGAATTTTCTAAAAAAAAGATTAAGATTTTCATAAGGATTATATGTTGGATTTTTAGATTGCTTTGATCAATCTTAATTTAATCTCATGTAATTTGCGTGGTGGCTTTGTATCTTACTACTTCATTTAATTCACTTACAAGTTCTATTTTTATGAATGCTTAATTTTTAGGGTTTTCCACATAGATGATCATATCTTCTGCAAAGAGAGATAGTTTAACATTTTCCCTTACAGTTTGGATGCCTTTTATTTCTTTCTTCTTATTTGTCTGCTCTGGTTAAAGCTTCTACTCTTTTGTTGACTAAAAGTGTGGCAAAAGTGGGCACCCTTTGCCTCACATCTCTCTATATCTTGATCCATCTGACTAGAAAGTATACAAATTTACTGACCTTTTGAAGAGCTACCTCTCTATTGCTTTGTGTTTGATTTTCAGTCTTCTGTTTATTACCTCCTTCTTCCTGATTTAGATTTACTTTGCTCTTCTTTTGCTCTCTTTGGTATTTACTTTGTTCTTATGTTTTTGTTTTGTTTGGTTGGTTTTTTTCTTTCTTTTTTTTTTTTTTTTTTTTTTTTTTTATTTAAGGGTTTCAT
>NW_008344186.1:1760419-1812081 GCF_000622305.1 Nannospalax galili | reverse complement strand
CCTTGAACTCAGAGATCTGCCTGCCTCTGCCTCCACAGTGCTGGGATTAAAAGTGTGCATCACTATGCCTACCCAACCTTTTTCTACTTTTTTCTTTTTAATATTTTATTTTATTATTTTATGTGTATATGTGTATTGCCTGCATGTAAGTAAGTGCACCCATGTCATGCAATGCCTGCGGAGGACAGAAGAGGCTGTCGGATCTCCTGGAACTGGAGTCACGGACAGCTGTTAGCTGCCATGTGGGTATTGGGATTCAAACTCAAGTCTTCTGCAAGAACAGTCAGTGTTTTTAACCACTGAGCCATCTCTCCAGCCCCCCTTTTTTACTCTTTTTTTTCTGGTCTTTTTGAAGCAGGGTCTCCCTGTGGCCCCAGCTGTCCTGGAACTCACTATGTAGACCAGGCTGGCCTTGAACTCACAGAGATCTGCCTGCCTCTGCCTCCTGAGTGCTGGGCAACTCTCAGACCACTAAATTCAGACCTTTCTTGTTTTTTACTAGTTTGTCATCCTGACTCTAAAGACAGGAATTTTCCATAGCTGCTTGTTTCCCTTCTGTGTCACAGATACACTCCTTTTGTACCCACACTAAACTGGGGAGAGGACTCCTTCCCTTCTTGCCTTATTCTCTACCTGACCAGTTCCACAGATATGTCCAACTATTCTTCCCCATGATACTTTCTGTAGTAACATTCATTGCACACTGGCTTTTTTATTTGTACGGATGGATCATAACCAATGTCTGCCTTGATCAGAGCAAAGAAATACACTAAAGCTGTCTTCAGTACCAAAGAGAAAACCTGTGCTGTTTTCTCAAAAGAGAAAGAGAAGCACTGCTCACCATCTGCAGTTTCCAGAACACTCCTGCTGTACCCTCGAGGAACACCTCTCACAGAAGCCACTTGTGGACACTCGTACTGTGAGTGCTCCACGAGCCCAGTGGTGACATCAGGAGGGGCAGAGTGCAGATCTGCTTTTGAAAAAAACAAACACAAATGGAAGTGACTATTCATTCAAACAAGCATTAAGTTGTTCGAACCTGTCAATCTAAAGTTTCATTATCTGAACTCTAAGGAGAGGAGTATGGTGCCCTGCTAAGTTTTGTTTTCCTGGCTGAATAAAGGCATGAAAGACTCTATATACTCCCACATGTGTTATGCCTGTGGGGGTAGGGAAGTTCAATTCAATTCTCTATGAGAGACACAAACCTAGAACCACCAACTATAGCAGAGACAAGTTTGGAAAAGAAAACTCTCCTATTATCACAACAGCCTAATAATATTTTACTTGGAAAGTCTCTCAAGAAAACAGAAATAAATTTAAAATTAAATGTTACTAGAGCACTTTTTGTTAAATCATGAAAAAGCAACCAGTTAAAAACTTCTGCAAGGAACAAGGCACAGTGATAAACACCTGTAAGCCCAACTACTTAGGAAGATGAGGTAGGAAGTCAAGTTCAAGGTCAGCCTAAGGTCACAAGTTCAACATAACCTGTATAACATGGAGCAATCCTGTCTCAAACAAACAAAATGTCTTCAATGTTAAGAGGCCACAGTGGATTAATTCTACATTTAAGACAAATTGCATAAGATGTAAAAATACCTTGTCTCAAAAAGACCAAAAAAAAAAAAAAACCAAAAAAAAAAAACAAAACACTTACAAGTACCCCTTTCATTTTCTCAGTGTGAATTTTTTTTGTGTTTGCTTTTCATGGTACAGCACATTTATCTATTCAAAATTCTGGCTATAAGTTGTGAGAGGAATTATTATTACTATTGGACCTACTACTAGAAAAGGAATGTCACTACAACAACTATAAGAAGTGGCACTGCAACACACCCCAGTGAGTACATGTGCAACGGAGGCTGGTGATACGCGATCTTTTAATAAATGTACTGTAGCCTCACTGTGGTACTCTGAACACTCTGAATGTTTACATTCTGATAATCCATCCTTTCATTAACTTGGATACAATGCAAAACAAGAACTTTATATATAGAAAGAAGGCTGAAATTACATAGGAGCAAATCACAAACTCACTATTTAGCAGAATACACTTTGTGAAAAAAACCTAAAGCTTTAAGGATAGTTTTTACAACCCTTGAAAAAGCTTGATGTTGAGCACACTGGCATTTTAATGTATGTCTATCAGGAAGTTCTTTCAGTTCTTTATAAAGAAGCTTCCTTGAATTTCCAAATCTAACAAAAGGAATAAATAATTTTAAATGTATACAGGAAAAGAAAGGTACCATGTCAATATATACTACAAAGTAGTTTTGGGGTTTTTTGGAGGGGGTTGGTCTTTTTGAGATGGTCTCCCTGTAGCCCCAGCTGTCCTGGAACTCACTATATAGACGAGGCTGGCCTTGAACTCACAGAGATCCACCTGTCTCTGCCTCCCGGGTGCTGGAATTAAAGGCGTGTGCCACCACTCTCAGCAGAAAGTAGTTTTTAAAAATAGCCACATAAAATTAAACTTTGCTCAAAAGTGTACTACTATAACTAAAAGCACTGCTTTGGAATATAGATCTTTATATTTGTGTCGAAATGTTTAACGTATTTCATTTCCTTAATTCAATACTGGAACTAATGGTTTAAAGAAATACTTTTAAGTAATAAGTTCCACTTCAGATTTTTTACCTAATATATTCTTGTTTCCCTATTTCTTTCCTTAGTTCAAATCAAAGAGCTATCTAGAATTAGAAACTAAAACAAAGGATGATCTTGTAACCAAGACAGGGAAGGTACACACAACCTGAGTACCCCTTATACAAATTGCTTGGGACCTTTACATTTCAGAAATCAGAGTAGTTTGGATTTGGAACACTTACATACTTTACTAGTTGAGCATTCCTAATCTGAAAATCTGAAATGTTCCAATATGCTGGTCTAAATTTCAGATTTCAGATTAAGGAAGCTAAAGCTATATTTAGAAATCAAGGTAAGAGCCAATGAGATAGTTCAGTTGATAAAAACACGTGCTGTGGAGCCTGATGACCTGCGCTCAATCGCCAGAAGCCACAGTGAAAGGGGAGAACCAACCCCTACAAGTAGTCCTTTAACCTCCATATGTGCACTATGGCACATGCACGCCTGCACAGACACACAAAATAAAGGACCAATGAGATGGCTCAGTGGGTAAAGGTACTTGCCACCAAGCTGACAACCTGAATTTAATCCTGGGATCTATATGGTGGAAAGATAAGCAATTCCCACAAACTGTCCCATGACCTTTACACACACACGGCAGTACGTGTACGCACACCTACAATAATTAATAGAGGGCCAATTAGACTGCTCAATTTGACCCACAGAATCCACATAGTGGAAAGAGAGAACCGACTCCCACAAGTTGTCTTCTGACCTCTACCCATATACCATGGCATGCTCCCCCAACATAAACACAAAATAAATAAATAACTGACCTCCATGGGCATTGCACAACATGGATTCACTTATATACAAACAGGCAATACACTCATTCATATAAAATAATTAAAAAATAAAAAATAAAATATTTAAATAAATAAATAAAAATATAACTGAAATTTTATTTATTTTTACTTTATGTGCATGAGTGTTATGCCTGCATGTACGTAAGTACACATGTGTCATGCAGTGCCCAGAGAGGACTGAAGAGAGTGTTGGATCCCCTGGAACTGGAGCTATGAACATGTGGGTGCTGGAATTCGAACCTGGGTCTTCTGCAAGAGCAGCCAGTGTTCTTAACCACCATCTCCCCAGCCCCATAATTAAAATGTTTAATAATAAACAAAATGTAGAAATCAAGTTAACTATGTTCTTCAAACATTCAGCATAGGAACACTACACCTGCAGTAAGGTATTAAATAGAACCCAAGATGAGATTTTCAAAAAATTGAGAATCATAGACTGTCTATGCTAGATCAAGCAACTGTAAAAAGAAAGGCCCTCACAGTACAGCTGCAGGAGACAGGACAGATCACCCACCAACATAGGCAGCAAGCTACATGATAAATATGTATAGCTAGATCCTTTTCAGAAAATAAACTTACCTAACTCCAACACACACAACAGTAAATTCCTGTTAACACCCATAAGCATAATCACTGGAACCCTGAAGGCTGTTTTAACCAAATGCTGTGAGTATGGATAGCTTGTCATGCTAAGCATGACTGTATTTCTAACTCATCAAGAAATAACAATTAGCTTGGCATTGGCTAACAAACTTTAACACTGTGTATTCCCCTGTGTTCTTTCATCTTAGTAAGAGCTTCAAACTCCAGAAAGAGAGCTTGTTGCACTGCATTAGGATCTGAGTTTGGATCCCAGCACCCAATAAACAAACCGATGTATACATGTCTATAACCCAAGCACTGTAGGTGCTGGGGTTTGCTGCATCAGCCCAGCTCCAGGTTCAGTGAGAGTCTGTCTGAAGGAAAAACTAGCAGATAGAGCAAGAAATCCAATGTCCTTTACTGGCCTGAGCAGAAAGAAAAAGAGAGAGGTGGGGAGAGAGGGCAGCTGAACATTCAACAAACTTTTATTTCTCTCACAGGAGTTAACTGTGTATTTCTATGAAGTTAAAGCTCTGGATGGCAGGGACTGTGGGATTGTAGGTCTGTACACCTACAATCCCTACACTTGGGAGGCTGAGGCAGTGAGACTGTCAGAAGTTTAGGACCAGCTAGGATTACACAGTGAGTTCCAGACCAGTCTAGGCTACAAAGTAATATACTATCCTTAAAAAAACAACAATTAAAAACTCCAAATGTGCACCATTGAGATGGCTCAGCAGGTAAAGGTACTTTCCACTGAACCTGGGGGCCTGAGTTTGATCCCTGGGACTCACATAGCAGAAGGAGAAAACCAGCTTCCGAAGTTGTCCTCTGACTTCCAAATGTGCAACAACTGATGCACACACACACACACACACACACACACACAAATAAATAAATAAATATAAGGTATACATATATACATATATATGTACATATATACATATATACATACACATACATATATACATAGACATATATGTCTAGATGAACAGAAAAGAAAAGTAATGGCACAAAGACTGCTTTCCTGCTACAGACTCTCAAGATCCCTTGAGGAAAGGTAGGCTGCAGCTACCAGCCACACAGAAGTCACTCAACAAGCCACAGACATCCTGGAGGCAGCTTTTTCTAAAAGAGCACCTACTCCTGCTACTCTGGTGGTCGTGAAGCTGCTCTGTGGGCAAAAAGCATACTGTGGAACAGAGAGGGATATCACAAGTTTCTACCTGATTTACATCAAGGTGGAAAACAAATGTTGAGTAAATACACAGAAATTGTATTTGGACTCAAACAAAGAGTTGCACTGACACACCCCACAGAGGATGCTGCGATAAGCCACAGGCTACCAGAAGAAACATCCCATTCACCCCCAATCCAGTCAAAACACTGACACTTGGCATGAGAGGAACTCAGCACATGGGCCCAGCACCTCCTATAGTGGCTTGCAGGGACCCCTACTGCCATGCCAACTAGTCAAAACGCACTGCAGGTGCTCACCACCCTAGCTCAGCAGAAAAGAAGAGGCAATGAAGAGACATCAAGAACACTGGTTTCAGCCCTCATCTCCACTAAGCAGTGTTTGAGCTCAGGCAAGCTTCCTTCTTTATCTAGGAAAAGAGGGATGAGATAAACCTTTAATAATATGGACTCATTTTAAGGTACCAGTACAAGAATGTCTTCACGTGCAGCTGACCTTACAACTACTTCTGTTTACACACAGTTTCAACTAGTTTGAGGTGGCATTTCTTTCTAAGATTACTGTAATTCAAGGGCTGCATGACTGAGCAGACTCCTGTATTTTATGACTGGCCCTAACCAACACCTTGTTTTCAGAAAGTGACTATCTGTAAGAAGAGACCAGACCACAGCTGCATGTCCTGCCCTCACCTCCAAATACACCCACCCACAAGGACAACAGAGGTCCTTAAAGCCATATACACAGGGTCACAAGAAGGCAGTCACACCCAGGGTGGCTGTCATGACCACCTAGAGAACAAGAAAAGGTAGCAGGACACCAAGAGAACAACGTGTTACTGAGACCAAGGGCACCCCAAAGTCTAGAAGTGCCAGGTTACAGAAACAGGATGGTTTCTGTCCCTAAAAGGCACATTCCAGGTGAGAAAGAGATGGATCTTGATGGAGAAAAAATTTGTGAGGCACTTAATCTAAATCACAAGCTATCCAAATATGATCCTCATGACATCAAATGTGATTATTAAAAGCTCAAAACCAGGGGATGTCTCAGGCAGACAACACACCATATAACATCTGGCTCATGACCTCAGTCACTTGGCAACATTCCTCTGTCCAGACACTCCTGACCCTTCCCAGTTGGTGGGGGCTGTGGCAGCTGTTACTGACCTATGTGGGTGTGAGCCGCAAGGCCTGTGAGCGCAGTGGTGGCACTAGGAGCAGCAGCAGGTCTCCCTCCCAGGTGAGATGAGGTGGAGGATGCAGAGGATGAAGTGGACGAGCCCTGAATGACCCGGTCGAGCCAGGGCTCAACGCTTGTATGGCTCTGGAGCAGAGTGGTGGTGAGTCGCCCAGGTCGCCGTAAAGAGCCCTCATCTTCTGAGGCAGATGACGTGTCTGTGGTTAAAATAATGATGACAGGCATGATGTAGGGATGAGTCAAAAGAGGAAGAGGATTCCCATTCGCCTCCAGGCCTGCAACATCGCTCTATGCCATGTGGCAAGTGCACCTCAAATGTCACCTTCAGTCTAGAAGGGCACACAAGAAGCCCTACTGTGGGGAAGTGACTCATGAGTTCCAATGTCCCCAAAGAGGCTTTGGCCATGGGGTACCACACACTAGGAGTAATGACCTAAACCAAAGAGCCTGAAACTTCAATATGCTCAGTGAGTATCCAACAGTCACTGCTGTCCACCCACACAATCCAACACTACATCCACATCACATCCTGCAGATAACCTGCTCCAGTCTACACCTCACATCCTGGCCTATGCATAAGTACCACAGCACCTGGTGGCTGTGGAGGACTGCAGCCAGTCTGCATCTGTGCTCACAGGGAAATCAGGAGAAGCAACTCTAAAAAGGATTCTTTCTCCAACATAACTGGTTCAGTTCATAAAATTGTGCACTAAGGTTCTATCAAGTCAGCATTACTGCATTTTATTATGGATTTTACAGTTATTAAAACATTCTTTGCTACTGAATAATGTCTACAGCTTTATTCAACAGAAATAATAATCTGAAAACCATTTCTAAAGATTTTTTTCAATAATAAGCTTTTTCTTAAAAGCGAAAAAAAAATTACCTAAACTACTAAGTCATCTTATAAATCTTGTGCATTTTGTTTTTTACTGTTTAATAATTCCAACGTATGAAGTCAAAATGAGCATCACTACTTTCTTTACTTAGTAACAGGAAGAGCAGCTCTGTGAAGTCAAGCATTAGTACCTCAATCCAGCTTAACAGGACACTAGAGAAACCTCATCTACAGACTTTCATTTCTAATGGTAACAACACACAATAAAATACACCCAAACTCTCCATATACACATTTTCTATGGTCTCACTGGAGACAGAGCTAAGAGTGCACTAAAAACCAGGTAAAATGAGAATAATTTTTAAATTTTAATTTAAGAAGTTTGCACAATTCCACTAAGTAATTAGTTGAGATTCTTCTCTTTACTAAAAGATATAAATAGTAGTTTTTTTTAAAAAAGAAAGAGGAAGAAAGAAAGAAGAAAGAGAAAGAAAGAAAAAAGAAAGAAAGAAAGAAAGAAAGAAAGAAAGAAAGAAAGAAAGAAAGAAAGAAAGAAAGAAAGAGGGGGGAGGGAGGGAGGGAAGAAGAACCTGAAATTCATACAAAAATTCCAGGAGAACACAAACATCCATTTGGATAAGAACAATACTGAGCATGTTGGATTCTTAGGTAAGGAATACGCACATATGCAAACATTTTTAATATCCAATTTTCCCAATCTATACTACAGACCACAAGAGTGACTCCAACTCAATGGAAATAACTATTATACCAGCAGGCCTGTGACACACTCATAAAAGCCCTTCCTGACACTATTTATCAATACCTGGAGGGGTGTAGGTTTCCACGGATGAATGCACAAGGACAGAACGTCTTTTTGAAGGCATAGGCATCTTCCTTTCTTTGTACTTCGCCAAAGCTGCTTGTACGGCTTCTGTGTGAACGTCTGTACAAGAACAATAACAGTAGTAGGTGTTTTTACCAGACTGGTTACAATTTGTATTTCTGTTTGTTTACTTTGTACATAAATGGAGCAAAAGTTCTGCCTGACCATTACCCCTACATATTAATCTATGAGACAGTCTCTGAATATTACTTTGCTTGAAGACTTTTGAACTGAGTAAACAGTTCCACCGTAATAAATTAAAACAAAATAAAAAGCTGCAAGTCCTAGGGGTTCACTGGCTAGTCAGTCCAGCCAATCAACAAGCTCTAGGTTCAATAAAGACTACCTCAAAAAAAATTGAGTGGACACACTTAGAAAACAGCAGCCTAGACGGGCATGGTGGTGTACGCCTTTAATCTCAGCACTTGGGAGGCAGAAGCAAGTGAAATTCTGTGAGTTTGAGACCAGCCTGGTCTACCTAGTGAGTTCCAGGACAGCTGTGGCTACAGGGAGACCCTGTCAAAAAAGAAAAAAAAGAAAACAGCAGCCTAGACATCAGTACACCCACACATACCCCACTGAGGATGCTTCAATCTGAAGTTTATGCAACATGTGCACTAGTAAACTCACTTTTTTTTTTTTTTTTATTACATGGAGTACTCTTAAGGAAGATACTCAATCTCTGGCCTCCATGTGCGTGAAAGAACATGCACACACATACACACACACACAAACATGTACATATATTCATACACATGCATATTCCCTCCCCACAACACACATTACATGAATAGCTTAGTTGGTAGAATGCTTGCACAGCATTCATGAAGACTTGAGCTCAATTTCCAATACTACATAAACCAGGCATTGTGGTACATGACCATGGTCCCAGCCCTTGGAAGATAAAAGAAAAAGGATCAGGAATTCAAGGCCATCCTCTGCTACACAGTAAGTTCTAGGCTAGTTTGGGCAATATGAGACTGAGAACTTCTCTCAAAGGGACGGAAGGAGGGGACTAGCAAGATGGATCAGCAGGTAAAGGTGCTTGCCACCAAGCCTGACAACTGAGTTTGAGGCTGGAAACCCATAGAAGAATCAACTCCTGCAAGTCATCTTCTAACCTTCATACATTCACCATGGCACACATGTGCCCACACACAGAGCACACAAACATACATACACATACACACACACACACACACACACACACACACACACACAATTAAATCAAAAAAGCAAAGCTTTAAAAAAAAAGACAGACTGGAAAGATAGCTCAGTGGTTAAGTGCTCTGACTGCTCTGGAGGCTAGGCATGGTCCCAGCACTTGGGAGGCAGAGGCAGAGGAAGGCAGATCTCTCAGAGCTCAAGGCCAGCCTGGTCTACATAGTGAGTTCCAGGCCAGCTGGGGCTATAGGGAGACCCTGTTTCAAAAAGACCAAAAAACTTGAAAAAAAAAAAAAGCTCTGGCTACTCTTGCAGAACACCAAGGTTTGCATCCCAGCACCCACATGGTGGCAAACAACCATCCTTCACTCCAGTTTCAGGGGATCTGACACCCATCTTTGTCTTCTGCAGGCACTGGATGACAGAGGTGCACTTACATACATGCAGACATAACATCCATGCCCATAAAAAATAAATAAATAAGTAAATTTTAAAAAAAGAAAAAAAGAAAAAACAAATTTTTAAATATTTATAAAAGCACTTCCAAACAATGGGAAAGTCTAACTAAAAGGAAATCTCTAAAATTATGCTATCACACAGCTACTTCCATATACACAAATATTACTAGGCCAGACCAGAACTCCTGGTGGAGAAGTACAGAAATAGTAAATATACTGTCCTGGTAGTTGGAAGAGGAAGAGTTCTGTAGAGACTTTTGCAAGTGGGCTGGAAGATGTCTCAGTTTGTAAAGGGCATGCCTTGCAAATAATACAAGGATCAGATTGCCAGAACTCACTTTTTAGTGGGGGTCTCCCTGTAGCCCCAGCTGGCCTGGAACTCATTATGTAGACCAGGCTGGCCTGGATCTCACAGAGATTCATTTGCTTATGCCTCCCAAGGGCTGGGATAAAAGGTGTATACCACCACATCTGGCTCAGAACTCACATTAAAAAAAAAAAAACCTGGACACACTTGAAATCCCAGTGTTGGGGAGGCAGAGACAGAAGTATGTCCAGGGCTCACTGGCTGGTCAGTCTGGCTTACGTGGCAAGCTCTAAGTCAGTGAGTAACCCTGTCTGGGGGGTGGGGAGTAGATGGTGCCTAAGGAGTGGCACCTAAGGTTATCCTCCAGCCTATACACACACACACACACACACACACACACACACACACACGCACACATGCACACGCACACACATACAAATTTTTGCAAGCATCCTCTAAGTCAATCAGCACATAAACTAATTGAAACATTAAAAAAAACAAGTTAGATGAAGGTTAAATTTTCTTGAACAATATAATGATGTAAATCATCACTCAAGTGAAAAATATCTTCTTTGGCAGACATTTTGCTAAAGAAAAATTAACCAAAGTCCCCAGTAGTCAGAACATAAGTGTCAAGCCTGCCCCCACCCCTCTCCTATGCCCACACTTCCAGAGTTGTAAGCCTACCTGACCGGAAGCGCTCATCCCTTGAGTTGGTAGCCCGAGACTTCTGTGGTTTAGATGTACCTGCAGTCATCAAAGGCCCAGGAATTCTATTCTCTGTTTGCAGACATGGGTCTACTCCTGAAACACAATTTTATGCCTCATATAAGCAATTTGTTTTTCCAACTGTAAAAAGATCCACTGAAAACAGTGTGTATTTCTGTTACATGGTCATACCTGGTATGGTTCTTAAAGCAGAGAAGAGCCTCTAGTGTGGATTGAGTACCATGAACATGGGTCAGGGCAAAGTCCACATCCATGCTACATTCTTCCCATACCACTAGACCCACCCCAGGATCTAGTTCCCAATCAGCAAAGATGACCATGCCCTCAGGGTATCTATCCTTGGCAGCACAGCACTGTCAATTCACGATTGATGTATGAGTCACAGGTCTCTATGAGAGCCCTTGGGAAGCTAGTCTCTGCATTGTAATTGTTCCATAAAATCTAAACTGGCTGTGCTATTTGTTACTACTGCTATCTGCAATGTTAGCACACCCCAAGTGACAAACACCTCACCAACCATCACTAGCAGGCAACCAGTGGCCATTAGATACAACGAAAAAGCAGAGGTGGAGAGCAGAACAGCAAGAGCGACACTGCAACAGCAGCTTCAGTGAACAGAGAGTTCTGAGACCAGCAACTTGTCTTCAAATCTAGGATGGAAAGAGAGCATGTCACCTACTCTCTACACATCCTTAGCAGGGCCATGGCTCACAGTGGAGGCACCTTGACCATAGCCACCCCCAAGACACAGGACAGTGAGAAATATCAGGGTACAAATATGCAGGGTTGGGGCTGGAGAGATGGCTCAGCGGTTAAGAACACTGGTTGTTCTTGCAGAAGACCTGGATTCAAATCCCAGCACCCACAGGGCAGCTAACAACTGTCCGTAACTCCAATCCCAGGGGATCCGACAGCCTCTTCTGACCTCCATGGGCATTGCACAACACGGGGGCACTTATCTATGTGCAGGCAATACATGCATACACATAAAATAAATTAAAAACAGAACTTTTAGCTGGGATTCAATAAAAATAATGAGCTTAATGTTAGCCTTTGTTTGAAAATGCCTCATAAAAACTAGCCAGCAGATGCCAATCCCACTGGCTCTTCCAGTTTTGACCTCACCACAAAAATACACAGTCCACTTCTGACTTAAACCTGGGTCAGTGGCCACTCTGACAGGCATAGAGTGAAGGAAGTGCTGGTAACACAAAGCAACATAATTCCCTCTACCTAGATCAGCAACACATGTGAAGTCCAGTGTGCTGAGCCCCATGTCAAAAATGTCTTGTGGGGTTGGGGATTTAGCTCAGTGGCAGAGCGCTTGCCTAGCAAGTACGAGGCCCTGGATTCGGTCCTCAGCTCCGAAAAAAAAAAAGAAATGTCATGTGAGAAAACGGGACAGGCAGGTATGGAAACCTCCCAGCCCAAAAGCCTATGACAGGACCTCACAGGTCACCTACCCAGGCTCAAAAACCACTCAGCTCTGGTTGTGTAGACAGGGAAGTGATACTCTCTAAGCTGGCCCAAACTTCAGGTCTATATGTGCAATAGATCAATGGTGCTGTCTTGGGTGGCCTGTTATGTAGCACTGGAGAATGGGAAAAGCTCTTGCAGAATCTATACTTAGGTCTTCAAATTCTGAGCACATATGCATATATGTACAGATATATAGGTATATGACAATGCTGAACCATGCCTTGTTGGCTAGAACTACTACAAAGTCCCAATGGAAAATATATCAGCTTAGATATTAAGGATTATCAAGTAGTATGTTACACAATGATGTGTATTACTTCCCAAAACATGGCTGCTTTTATCCTTTAGATAGATTTATTTACTCAGCAAAGATAGCAAAATCTGATCTGAAACTACTAGATAAAAAAGGCAATTTTTGTTTTCAGTTTTTAAAAATTATGTGTATATATGTATCTGTGTGTGGTATGTGCACATGAGTGCAGTGTCAATGGAGGCCAAAGAGGGTTTGGAGCTCCTGGAGCTGGAGTTCCAGGTGGGATGTTGGTCCTAGAAACTGAACTCAGGTCTTCTGCAACAGCAGTACATGCTTTAATTGCTGAGCCATCTCTCTTCAGCTCTAAAAAGATATATATTTGGGGGGGGGTCTTTTTGAGACAGGGTCTCCCTGTAGCCCCAGCTGTCCTTGAACTCACTATATATACCAGGCTGGCCTTGAACTCACAGGGATCCGCCTGCCTCTGCCTCCTGAGTGCTGGGATTAAAGATACATTTTTAATTTTAGAAGGTATCAAAAGATAACTTTCCAAAAAGGTTACAGTGTTCACACTCCTACAAGCAATGTATGTAAGTGCTACATCCTCACACATCTGTCAGTACCACATTTATAAGAAGTTTGAGGGTTCTGCCAACCTGGTTAGAGAAGCCAGTTCACTTTAAATTGAATTTCCATATCTACTAGTGAGGTTGAGAATGACTTAAGTGTTATTACCCATCTATGTTTCCTCTTCTTTCAATTTCTTTCTTCCACTTAGGAAATTTAGATGCTTTTTCATGTTTGAGTATTGGTTATTCCTTCCAATAAATTGCATGGTCCTAATAAAGGTGCTGTGCCTTTCTTGTTAAATGCATTAATAAGCATTTGACAATGTATTTTCATTTGGAATGAGATCTTTTTCATATTTCAAACAGAACTATTCAAAGAGAAAACCATTGATTCTCACATATTTCTTTGTTATAACAGCTGTAAAACCAAAAACTTATCAATTCTAATAGCTAAATAAGCAGCTTTCCGAGACACAAAATAATGCCCTCCACATAAAGATAACTGTCTTTTATGTCTACTATTTACCTCGTTTTGCTTCCCTGACTCATAATATCGAGTGTAATGATCAAAACTATACAGAATGAGGACACAGTCTGCAACCCTTTTACCTTGGCTAGGAATCGAAATGGCTAAGGTATGTGATCATCCAGTCTGATGGTTGTTGGTGATTTTTGGCAAATAGACTTTAAGATGTCTTAACAGTTTTATTTTCTTTCAATTCCAATTTTATTGTTTTTGTTTTGAATGAAAAAATATTAGTGTACAAACAGCATCTTCTACATTCTTTTATCAATTTATAAATATACCAATACAGGCAGTATAACATGTGCACAGATTATGTGCATGCGTGCGTGCGTGTGTGTATGTGTGTGTGTCTTTGTGTGTGTGTGTGTTGGCCACTGCGTGATTTAAGAAATAAAGCATGGGGGGCTAGAGAGATGGCTCAGTGGTTAAGAACACTGGCTGTTCTTGCAGAAGACCCAGGTTCAAATTCCAGCACCTATATGGCAATTAACAACTGTCCATAATTCCAGTTCCAGGGGATCCAACAGCCTCTTCTTTCCTCTAAGAGCATTGCATGACACGGGTGCACTTACCTACATGCAGGCAGTACACATATACACATAAAAGAAAAATAATAAATAAAATATTTTTTTAAAAAAATAAATAAAGCATGGGGGCTGAAGAGATGGCTCAGCAGTTAAGTACACTTGCTGTTCTTGCAGAAGACCCAAGTTTGGTATCCAGCACCCACATGGTGGCTCACAACTGTCTATAAGTTCAATTCCAGAGGATCCAACACTCTCTTCTGACCTCCATAGGTACCAGGCACACACATGTTGCATATACATACATGCAGGCAAACACTCAAACACATAAAAATAAATAAATATAGGGCTGTGGGCATGGTGGCGCATGCCTTTAATCCCAGCACTTGGGAGGCAGAGGCAGGTGGACCTCTGTGAGTTCAAGGCCAGCCTGGTCTACATAGTGAGTTCCAGGACAGCTGGGGCTACAGGGAGGCCCTGTCTCAAAAAGACAAATTATAAATAAATAAATAAATAAATAAATAAATAAATATTCAAGAGAAGGAAAAGAAAGAGGAACTAAAGAATAAAGTATGGGCCAAAGAGATGGCTCAATGGCTCAATGGGTAAAAGTGCTTTCAGTGTAAACCTGATAACTTGAGTTTCGATCCTTGGAATCCAAGTAGAAAAGCTGATGTGGTGGCACACATCTGTAATCCCAGCACTCCTATGGCAAGATGGGATGCAAAGACAGGAGACTCACCTAGACTCTTGTTGGCCAGCTAGACTGGAGTACACAGCAGAGCACAAACAAGACCTTGTCTCAACAAGGTAGAAAGAGAAAACTAACTCCTGAAAGGTTTCCTCTGAGCAGAATATGTACACCATTCATGAGTGCATGTGCATATGCATGCGCATGGAGCACACACACACACACACACACACACACACACACGTGCGCGCGCGCACACACACACATTTTCCATTTTAAAAATGAAAAAGAAATTAACCATTTAGATGACAGAAGAGCACACTGTCCAATCTTACATCTACCAGGAAATGTACTTAATTCTGGAAATCTACTTCCTTTTCTCTCTTTACCACCTTTGTAAGGGTCTCTGGTATGATTTTTTAAAAATTTCATGTTGGCCACATTCCTTTGTGACATCTTTGTTGGAGTTCTTGGTAGTTTAGGGTCACAATTAACATTCCTGTGTACCTAATGGAGAACTGCAGCACCATGTGACCCAGCTGCATCCATGCTGGACCCTCTCCAATATGGATGGCAGGCTATTTTTAAGCTGCTTTTCTGTGATTATCAGAGGTCAGACTTTTTTTTTTTTAACTGTTTGACTATTTTGTCCTATAAAGTATCTATTTAAGCCTTCACCCATTTTTCTCATGTTAGGAAACTCAAGCTCTTGGTAGCACAAGCCAGAGTCCTAGAGCTCAGCTGTGATACATGCCTCATGCTACCACATGGCCATGCAGATAGAGACAGCACACCCCCTGCTGCAGAAAAAGCCACCAGCAATGCTGTCATTTGTGTTATAGCCATCTTCCCACAGAATGTAGCTTGACTTTTCAACTTCTTGCTGGTGTTTTTTGATAAAAAAGAAACTACTAATTTTAATGTATCACAATTTGTCAGTCTTTTCCTTTACGGTTGCTGTTGGGGTATGCTGTGCCTTAAATCCTATCTCGGGGCTGGCGAGATGGCTCAGCAGTTGAGAGCACTGACTGCTCTTACAGAGGACCCAGGTTCAATTCCCAGCACTCACATGGAGGCTAAGAACCTCCTTAACTCCAGTTCCTGCAGAATACAACTCCCTCTTCTGGCCTCTGTAGCACTGCACAACATGGGTGCAATTACACATATGCAGGCAATATACTCATACAC
This sequence comes from Nannospalax galili, assembly GCF_000622305.1. Lineage (NCBI taxonomy): Eukaryota > Metazoa > Chordata > Mammalia > Rodentia > Spalacidae > Nannospalax > Nannospalax galili. The sequence goes on along the minus strand of NW_008344186.1, from coordinate 1,796,040 downwards.
ATAAAATAAAAATAACTAATAAAATATTTTAAAAAAGAAATCCTATCTCAAGATGGCAACAATTTCCTCTGAGATCTTCCAAACGCTCTATAGTTTCTGCCTCTTATATTTAGGACTAACACACCTGCAGCTAACTTTGGTGTCAGTTTTATGTATTCTACAAACATACAGGGAACTATGTCAGGCCCTCAGGCAAGATACATATAGGATCTCTCACAAGTCCACACATATGCATGTGTCCATCTGGGCGGGCTTTTCTGTCCCACTAGTCTAGTTGCCTTTGCAAACTACTCTATCTCAATGATGACAGCCTTATAATAACTCTTAAAAGTTGCAAGGCAAATCTTCCCATTTCATTTCTGATCCCTAGACCTTTTATATTTAGGTATAAATTTTGGAATTGAGTTGTAAAGTTCCACACAAAGAACTCAAAAACAAAACATAAAAATTCTCAAAAGAATGAATGTGCTGAATCTACAAATCAATTAATAAGGAAAAAATTGAAAACTCTGTATGTCATTGCCTTGTAAAGAAGTGTGTCAGGCTGTTTTATGAGCATGAAAATAAGTACTGTTTGGCAATGAGATCAGTACCAAGCCAAAGCTATAAATTATAATCTATGTCCTTGGATTTTATGACCTAATAGCAGACATACTATTCAGTCCTTAATAGAAAATATATACCAATGTTTAAAACTCAAAGTAAATTATTTATTATTACTTATTTGCACTGTTGGTGATTGTACCCAGGGACTATTGTATGCTGGGCAAATGCTCTACCACTAAGCAACATCCGTAGCCTATCAAAATCAATTTTATATTAAGTTTTATAAGGCAGCATAATTGTTACTAAAACAACAGAAGGTGCTAGCCTTACCTTGCAAGAGAGGAATATAACGCGCCAGCAGCTTTGCTCTTTTCTTTTCATATCCTTTTTGAGTGATATCACCTAAACCAACAATGGAAAAAGATAATTACATTTCTTCTAAAATTTGCAAAATTTGTGTGTATGCATACGTGTATGTGAGTGTGCATGCATACGTGTATGTGAGTGTGCATGCATACGTGTGCACATGGAGGCCAGATGCCAACCTTAGATGGTTTTCCTCAGGCACCATTCACCTTGCTTTTTGAAATGGGGTCTCTCACTGGCCTGGAAGTAACCAAGTAGGCTAGTCTAGCTGGCCAATGAGCCCCAGGTTCTGTTTCTCTCTGCCTCCCCAGCACTGAGATTATAAGCATGCACCATCACATCTGCCTTTTTGGGGGGGTCTTTTTGAGACAGGGTCTCCCTGTAGCTCCAGCTGCCTGGAACTCACTCTGTAGACCAGGCTGGCCTCGAACTCACAGAGGCTCTGCCTGCCTCTGCCTCCTGAGTGCTGGGATTAAAGGCGTGCACCACCATGCCCGGCCACATCTGCCTTTTTAATATGGGTTCTAGGGATCAAAATCAGCAACTCATGCTTACGAAGCAAGCATTTTATCAACTAAGTTATCCCTCTAATTCAGTTCTAAGATTTTTAATAAAAAATTACAAACTTGGGCTGGGGAGATGACTCAGTGGATAAAGTGCTTGCCAAGCAAGTGGGAGGACCTGAATTTGGATCCCAAGGACCCACACAAAGATGAACGCAGTAGTGTACAGCTGTACTCCTAGCACCCCTGGGATGAAATGGGAGGCACAGCAAGGAAAACCCCTAGAAGCCCATAGGCTAGCTAGCCTGGTGTATGCAGCAGCAAACAATAATAGACCCTATCTTAAACAAGAAAGGTGAGACCTGACACCTGAGGTTGTATTCTGACCTCTGCATATGCACTGTGTTCACACACACACACACACACACACACACACACACACACAAAGATTTTTTTTATAAATTATACTATAAAAACTAGACATTAATGCCTTTCAAGTGGGTTACTGGATAAGTAAGCTGGGATAGACCCATACCATGGAAGACCACTCAGCAGTAAGAAGGGTGGACTACTAATACACATGGCAGCTTACGCAAATCTCATGTGCATGCTGCTGAGTGAAAAAATGCCAGACTCACCAGGCGTGGTGGTGCACGCCTTTAATCCCAGCACTTGGGAGGCAGAGGCAGGAGGATCTCTGTGAGTTCAAGGCCAGCCTGGTCTACATAGTGAGTTCCAGGACAGCTGGGGCTACAGGGAGACCCTGCCTCAAAAATAAGACAAAAAAAAGCCAGACTCATGGGCTATCCACTAAATTATTCTATTTAATAACATTCTGAAGATGACAAAACCACAGAACCAAGACAGACAGTGGATGCTAGCAAATAGTGAGGGAACTGTCAAATCTCAGAGAGAAGGAATCTGAGATGGTGGAACACTTCTATGGCTTGACTCTGACCATACCTGCACACCAGGAAATAGAATCTTACTCTATGTAAATAATACTTCAATTTTTTATATTTTATCAATTCCTTGAGAATTTAATAGTGTTATTTTGATCATAGTCAACCCCTTCCCCTAACTCCCAGGTCCACCCCCATTTCCTTGCCCACCCAACTTTGTGTCCTCATTTTTCTTTATAAACCCATCAAGTCCAATTTGTGCTGTTCATACACTCTAGGGGGGTGTGGCCATCCACTGCAGCATGGTCAATCTACCAGGGATCACACTCTTTTTAATATTTTATTTATTTTTTTAAATTTTATGTGTATGAGTGCGTTGCCTGCATGTGAGTGCACCCGTGTTGTGCAACGCCACGGAGGTCAGAAGAGGGTTTCAGAGTCCCCTGGAACTGGAGTTAAGGATGGTTCATAGCCACCATGTGGGTGCTGGGAGTCGAACCCGGGTCCTCTGCAAGAGCCGTCAGCTCTTAACCACTGCACCATCTCTCCAGCCCCAGGACCACATTCTTAAAACTAACTCTCTCTCTCTCAGCAGCTATCAACTGCCAATAGCTCCTCAGCTAGGGTTGGGGCTTTGTGCTCACCTCTCCCCTCCATGCTGGGATTTTGTCTGATTTGAACTTGCACAGGGCTTGTGCACAGTCATAACCACTATGAGTTCATATGTGCAATTTCCCTTTCTGTTCAGAAAATACTATTTTGTTGTAGTCATCCACCACTTCTGGCTCTTACAATCTTTTCAACCCCTCTTCCTTGATGATCCCTGAGCTTTGGGAGGAGGGAGGTGTGATACAGATGTTCAATTTAGGGCTGAGCACTCTATAATCTTATTCTCTACACCTTGACCAGTTGTGGGTCTCTGTGCTAACTGCCATCTACTACAAAAAGAAGCTTCTCTGATGAGGTTTGAGAGATGCATTAATCTATGGGTATAACTCTGTCATTAGGAGTTGATTTAATACTATGTCCATTTAGCAGAAAAACAGGAGAAGGTTCTCCCCTAGGGCCTATGACCTATCTAGTCACAGGTTCTTAGTCCCAACAACAGTGTCAGGTATAGGTTTCATCTTGTGACATGGGCCTGAAATCCAGTCAAAAAGTAGCTGGTTACTCCTTGGACATTCATGCCACTACTGTACCAGTGGACACTATCTTGCCAGGCCAGCCATTATTGTGGCTTACAGGATTCATAGCTGGATAAAACTGATAACTACATCTCTCCTCTGGTAGTGTGCATAGCATATTCCAACAGCCACTATAGAACTCAGTATGGAAGTTCCTTAAAAAGCTAGAAATCGATCTACCACATGATCCAACTATAACACTCGTAGGCACATATTCAGAGGATTTTATATCTTTTTTGGGGGGTGAGGAGTTTGAGACAGGGTCTCCCTGTACCTGGCCTCAAACTCACTATGTAGACCAGGTGGGCCTCAATCTCACAGAGACCTCCTCTGCTGGGATTAAAGGCATGTGACACCACATCTGGTCCCTAAAACTCTATATCGTACTACTGAGATATTTGTTCATATATGCTCATTACTACTTTATTCATAATTCATCCAACAACAGGTTAATGGATAATGAGAATGTGATACATTTACATAATGGAATATCCAACTGTAAAGAAAAATTACATTATAAAATTTTCAGGTAAATGGATGGAAATGGAAACAATCATTCTGTGTGAGGTAACCCTGGCAGAGAAAGACAAATGTTTTCTCTCATTTGTGGATGTTAGTCTTGAGTCTTAAGAAATAAGTATTTCATTTAGAATACCCATAGAGAGGTCAAGAAACTAGTAAGGGACCATGGGGATTTGGGAAGGGGGATCTTTCAAGGAAGGAGAGATAGAACACAGTGATATAATAGGTGTAAAAGAAATAATGGAACAAAGAAGGCTTAAATGGGGTAGGGGATGGGAGGTGAGGTAGAGGGAGGAATACAGGGAGGGTTAGCTACCACTAAAGACATGTTGGAAAAGTGATATGGAAACCTATCACCGTAGAAGCTTCATATATATATATATATATATTAGTTTAAACTGAGTTACTGTATAATGAAGCAACAATGCCCCTGCTAGGCTAATAAATAACAAAGTACAGTGCCAGGAATGGGTTACTTCTTTTGGAGTTGTTGGCCAGTGATGTTTCATAACCGCCGCCCCCCAAACATTACAGGTTATTGTCCATGCTCTTGGTTATCCTCCAGAACTTGGGTAAGACTCTATTGCTGAAGATACCACAAACTTGAGTCATAGTACATAGAGAAATCAAGCAGGCAATAATCTGGAAACTTCATTCCTACTGGCTAGCTTTAATACTTTAATTCTAATGGTGATCAACATCCCCTGGGAGCTTGTCAAAAATGCAGACTCAGGCTGGCGATATTGCTAAGTGGTTAAGAGAGCTTCCTGCTCTTCCAGAGGACCCGAGTTTAGTTTCTAGCACCCATTTTAGGAGGCTCACAACCGCCTATAACTCCAGCTCCACAGGATCCAACCCTTTTCTGGCCTCCACAGGCACTCACATACATGTGGCACATATTCACACAGACACACATACATATTTTTTTTAATTTTTATTAAAATCTTTTTTTTGAAAAAAAGTGTACTTGGAAGTCACACCTCAAACCAGCAGAATCCACATCTGTGTTTCCCAAAACACTTAATGATGTCTGTACAGGTTCAAGTTTCTGAAGCAATGGTAAAAGGGACACACAGGCTCAGCTTCTCATAGCCACAGTATGTCCCTGGATAAGGACTCAGGAAAAGGCCTGCTGTCCTCATAAATTATCATAAAGACAGTGAAAAACAAATTAATCCACTTGGCAATGAGACAGGAAATGCAATTCACAGTAGATCTCGGTCTTCGTGCACTACCTGGTTCCTAGGAAAAACTGGGAGTGCCAACAGAACTTTAATGAAGATTTAAAACAGAAATGTAATTACAACAATTTTCACTACTAGTGTTGATGGTGGATTTTAATGGCAACTTGCCACAAATTGGAACCACCTGTGTAGAGAGCGTCATTTGCAGAACTGTCTTAATTGCCTTAATTGATGTGGGACAATCCACACCAAATGTGGGTGGCACATTCTGGTAGTAGCCCAAATAAAAGGGAGCATGGCAGAAGGAAGATTATTCACTCTTTGCTCATTTGGCCTTCCCTCTCACCTCCAAGTTAACTTATCCTGTTACTGCTGCTGATTCCTTTGTTAATATCAGAATCACCATTTCCAGGCTGCTATGGATGACTAAGGACTGGTGTGGCTTTCCAAGAACCCTCCAGGTTTCTGGAACCAGACTGGTAATGCCGAGGCATCCAGCCCCATGGACTGAGCAGCTACAGGGTTCTTGGACTCTCTAGTTTGAGACTGTCACTGTGGGACTACAGCCGCTGAGGCACCCAGCCTTAAGGACCGAGCAACTACCAGGTTCTCAGCCTCTCAGGTGTGATTCAGCTACTGTTTCTCTGTCAAAGCTGATTTAATGAATTCTTTTAATAATGTGGATGTTCATTCTATCAGTTCTGTTCCTCTAGAGAATCCTGACTAATATAGCTAGCTTTTAGTATAGTTATATAATAATACAGTTTTCACTACTACCATCTTTTGAACTTTTTGTGTATTTTCTTCCTTCCTTTTTTAAAAAATTTTAATTTTAATTTTTTGTCTTTTTGAGACAGGGTATCCCTGTAGCCCCAGCAGCTGGAACCCATCATGTAGACCAGGCTGGCCTTGATCTCACAGAATGCTGGGACTAAAGGCATGCACCATTAAGCCTGGCCTTTGTGTGTGTTTTCTAAGCCCTCGTCCTCCACCCCGACTTCTTTCCAAACAAAATCTAGAAGGCTGCTGAGTATCAAAAGATACCGCTGTTGTCAGTTAACTAAGTGCCTAACCAAATAATTCTTTTAGGTGAATTCAAGAATTCATCTTGATTAGATTTATCAGGTGTGAAAACAGATACCTCAGAATGTCTGATATCTAAGCCTCACTGAAAGTTCTGGGTATACATTAATAGACTCTCCTATAGAAGAATCTATAGTCAGGCTAGCAGTTGCTGGAGTCCAAGCTAGGCTACCACAAAGTCTTTCCCACTATGCAGCCTGCCCTCTGACCAGAGCCTGTTGGACAGAAGCCCATGTAGTCAGGCACCCCTGACTGTATTTATAACTCTACTCATTATCTACTGGGTTCTGTCCTCAACCTTTTAAGTAACTATTCTGTGGCATTTAGTTTATCTTCAATAGGACATTTCCTGTAGGATGTATACTACTTTGTGTCTATGTTTTCACTTTACCTGAATGGTATTATCCTACAAATAAAGTTCTGTTTCCTGTCTTCACTAAGTGCTCCATTTTTAACACCAACCCATCTTCAATTGATAAGCATACCTGATCTACTGCTCTGACCTCAAGACACTTGGAGGGGCACCACCCTCATCTAACCCATCAGTTGACATTGGACCTAGAAGTCCACCATCCTAGACCCTCAAATTTAATCACCACCTCTACCCCTACCATAGCATACATAAGGTCATGGGGACCATTCCTACCAGAGTCAGGATAAAACTGTATGATTTCACTGTATGTATGTTAGACATTATTAAATGTCCAACTTGTGCAGAATGTTAAAGCATACATTTTTTGTTTTTGTTTGATTTGACACAAGATCTCACTACATGGCCATGGCTGGCCTGGAACTATGTAGACCATGCAAGCCTCCAACTTAAGGAGATCCACCTGCCTCTGCCTCCCGAGTGCTGGGATTAAAGTCATGCACCACCACATCAGGTTTAACACTTGGGAAGTTCTGGAGCAGCCAGAGCTGCATAATAAGACTATCTTTTTAAAAAAAAAGAGAGAGAGAGAGAAGGCCAGGCGTGGTGGCACACACCTCTAGTCCCAGCACTTGTGAGGCCAAGGCAGGCGGATCTCTGTGAGTTTAAGGCCAGCCTGGTCTACATAGTGAGTTCCAGGACATCTGTGGCTACAGGGAGACCCTGTCTCAAAAAGACCAGGGGCGGGGGGAGAGGGGGGACAGGGCTAGAGAGATGGTTCAGCGGTTAAGAACACTGACTGTTCTTGCAGAAGACTCGGGTTCGAATACCAGCACCCACATGGCAGCTAACAACTGTCTGTAACTCCAGTCCCAGGGGAATCTGACAGCCTCTTCTGACCTCCTCGGGCACTGCACGGCATGGGTGCACTTACCTACATGCAGGCAATACATGCATACACATAAAAATAAAAGTGATAAAGTTTTAAAAAGGAGAGACAAGAATGTAACATGGATTGTTTGTAAGAAATGGATACTTAATTTTTAAATATTCTGAAAAAATTGACTTCTTGCCTTTAAAAATAGAAGTTTATCAGTTATAATTTGATACAGCAGTATTTTATTTTGTTTCAAATTTGTCATGTTTTAGAGTAAATATAATTTTAAATAAATGATGCTTAAATATATGTATGCTTTTTTTTTGGTCATTTTTGAGACAGGGTCTCCCTGTAGCCCCAACTGGCCTGGAACTCACTGTGTAGACCAGGCTGGCCTCAAACTCTCAAACTCACAGAGGTCTGCCTGTCTCTGCCTCTGCCTCCCAAGTGCTGGGATTAAAAGTATATGCCACCCACCTAGCTAAATTCCTGACTTAAATGAATGATAAGTTAGTGAAAGTACCAAAGGGCACTGAGATATTAAACATGCTAACTGCCTGCCAGATGCTCACCATATGATAAAAGCCATCTCATTTTTTTTTTCAACTGAAACAATTGACCATAACCAGCTACAGTGCTCTCAAGTCACAGTGGAGTTACATCCCAGTGAACCCTTCCTAAATTAAATATGTCCTGAATCAAAAATGCATTGAATACACTAAGACTCCAAGCATCATTCCTTAGCCTGACCTACCTTGAGCAGGTTTCAAACACTTACACTACCTTACAATAGGGCCCTGTGACAGAATATCACATACTGCCTATTACTAGCCTTGGAAAGGATCAAACTTCGACACAGAGCAGGTAGAATTCAAGAATGAAATCCCCACACAAAGCTGGTAAGCTAGAGAAAAAGAGATTCAAATGCAAGTTTTCTGAATCCAAAGTCAGTTCCTGCTTACTGAGAACAATGAAACATAAACATTAAAAAACGAACAAAACAACAACAACAACAAAAAACAAAACAGCAAACCAGGTGTGGTGGCGCAAGCCTTTGATCCTGACACAGGAGGCAGAGGCAGGCGGAATTCTTTGAGTTGAAGGCCAGTCTGATCTACATAGCCTGGTCTACGTAGTGAGTTCCAGGCCAGCTGGAGCTACAGGGAGACCCTGTCTCAAAAAAAAAAAAAAAAAGAAAGAAAGAAAGAAAAAAAAGAAAAGAAAAGAAAAAAACCAACAGCAGAGCCTTGCCCCCCAATCCTACACTTAATTGGTGAAGCCCTGACAGGAGGCAGGAGAGAACGTCGGGCAGAGCTCTTTCATACCTGAACATCTGGGTATCTGGGGGCTTTGCAAAGACCCCAGGCCCATTCACTGGACAGACTTCTCTGGCGGTCTGCAAGACAAGTAGCTGCTCTCTCAGATTTCCAGGTAGATAGAATATGTGGCCGCCTCTGATCTCTACTGCCATAGAAGCAACCTCACTTAGGATTCCAAAGCCCAAGTACTACCATTAAGGCAATGACTGACCAACATTATTTCTAGACACCCAGTCTCAAAAGCATTCAACTACTCTACAAAGGTAGGCTGTCAATGTTGTGGGTATAAGCAAATACCTAGAGAGCCTAACTGTCCATTAGAAAAAGAAATTAATATTCTGTTATACATCTTTACTACAGAATCTGCTGCCTATGAAAAACATGTCCTGGTATTTGGGGTACTGAGGATAGATACCACATAATTCATGACTTCCTACCAGGTAAAAACAATACAGAATGGTCCTGATCTGATAAAAGTAAATGAAATTATACACATGCTTGTCAACATGAATTACTTGCATATGTTCAGAGAATACCTGGAAGGAAGCACAAACACATCATTAATGCTGCTTATTTGGCTTTGGGAAAGGCATGAAAAAAATTTCAATTTTTATTTCATACACTTTAAAATTCTTAAATTTTTTAGCACATTAATGACATACCCCTTTGTAAGTAAAAATGTATGGCAGATGGTTTCACAATATGTTATGGTTATTTAAGATGCTATTGTGGGAAACTAGATAAATTCTAGGTATTTTTTCTGAAATTTATAAGCCTAAAATTACTTTTAAATGAAATTTCAAAAAAATATTTGGGGAAGACTGTGTAGAATTAAGTGTTGTTGTTTTATAAATGTTTGCTGAGACCTGCCAGCAATACATTGCAGGTTGGCAGACTTGTTTTCCAGAAGACATTTAAATTGTAAATATGACTTCTTTAGGGCCAGGGGACTAATCAGGTGATATGCTTCATGACATTGAGTTTGAGCAGTTATTGGTTATTAGAAATTGACTCATTTCACCCAAGTTGTTGAAAGTACATGCACAGAGTGCTTCAGCATAGTTAGGCTCTTATCATCCTCTTAATACCTGTTGGTCCATAGTGACACTGCCTCTTTCATTCCTGATTTTGGTGATCTGTGTCTTTGGTATAACTACAACAGTAGAAAATTACTCATCAATAAAAATGAATGAATTACAGATAGAAGAAAAATATGGATAAATCTTAAGGACATTACACAGAACATATCCATGATTGCAGGTTTTCTGGTTTTAGGGGAGGTGGCTTATAAAGGGGTGGCCTGAGGGCTGGTTCTGGGGTGAAGATGCTGTTCTTCAACTTATGGTGGCAGCTACATATATTCATGCAGGTGTTAAAATTCATAGAACTTATACATCAAAGTAAGGATCTACCTATTATATGGTAGTAATAAAAAATTATTTTGAGACAAGGTCTCACTAAGTAGCTCTGGCTGGCCTGGAATTTGATATGTAAACCAGGCTGACCTTGAACTCAGAGATCCATCTGCCTCTGCCCTCTAAGTGCTAAAATTAAAGGTGTGCACCAACTTACTAAAACTAAAATCTTAAAATATATATTATCATAGGGAGTAGTGGAGGTAGAGGGGGGTGAGCAGCCATAGGGGGCCACAGAGACAGAGATGACAAAACACAGAGCAGGCACTACAACTAGAACCTTCCTCAAGTACCTACAGGGTAAGTGAGTAAGAGCAACCACTGTTGCAAATTAGCCCCTTGTGGTCTAAAATGAATGTATGGTAATGGAATTTAGGCAGTCAGGAACTGGGTGACCTCAACACATACCAAGAAATAACCATACAACCTGCCCCATAGGGAACAGGAGTGGGAGCCCCAAGGGTCAGGCAGAAACCAACCCTGCCCTTGCACAGGTCATCTTAACCTCCTTCAAGACAGCACCAAACAGAGATCAGGTGTTGTTCACCCAGGGGCCTTGGTCCTAAGTGAGCTAAACAGACACTGGTATCAGTGCTTACTCAAGAAGGGAATTGAGGGGTTGGAGGGAAGGCTCAGTGGTTAAGAGCACTGGTTGTTCTTGTAGAAGACCCAGTTTGGTTCCCAGCACATACAAGGCAGCTACCAACCATCCGTAACTCAAGTTCCAGAGGATCTAATGCTCTCTTCTGGTCTCTTTGGGCATTGTACACAAGTGGCACACCTACATACATATGGGCAAAAACACTCATACACATAAAATAAAAATAAAGTAAAAAAAATTTTTTTAAATGTAGTAGATCTTTTGCTGTACTCCCAAAGAAAGGATCCAAGAGTCCACTGAGTGCCCAGGGCAGGATGCATGCTGATAACTCCTCCAGATGGGACATTTTCTGCTAGAGGCACACACCTAGGAGAAGTGATAAGTAAAAGGGGGGAGGGGGTCACAAAGACATTTACATCTGACTACTGTAAAACTCCAAGGCAGTATAAAGAAAGGCAGGCCAGGTCGCAGCCAGTGATAGGAAGAAAATCTGGAGAGATGGACATCGTATATGGGACATCAGGCCAGTAACTGTGGTTCTTGTACTTGAAATAAGAAGATGTCACGTCTTAAAGTTTCTAAACACAAGTGTTCTAAATACAAAGATATAAAACATAAAGTGGAACCTGCCCCACTGAACAGCTTAAGTTATTTACATTCAACACTGAAACATGAATATTAAATATGCTTCAGGAGTAGTGTCTGCATGTCTACTATCTCATGCATTTTTTAAAGCCAGTGGGGATGGGGGTATAAAGATAATTAAGATTGTTTGAGCTGTTCTGTATGAAATACACAAAAATTTCAATTTAAAAAAAGTATTTTATGGGGCTGGAGATATGGCTCAGTGGTTAAGAGCACTGGCTGCTCTTACAAAGGACCCAGGTTCGGGTCAGCACCCACATGGTGTCTAACAAACTAGTAACTCCAGTTCCAGAAGATCTGATGCCCTCTCCTGAGCTCCACAGGCATTGCATGACACAGGTGCCCTTACACATATGCAGGCAATACACTCATACACATAAAATAAATAATAGGGCTGGAGAGATGGCTCAGCGGTTAAGAGCACTGACTGCTCTTACAGAGGACCCAGGTTCGATTCCCAGCACCCACACGGCGGCTATGAACCATCCTTAACTCCAGTTCCAGGGGAATCCAAAGCCCTCTTCTGACCTCCATGGCATTGCACAACATGGGTGCACTCACATACATGCAGGCAATACACTCATACACATAAAATAAAAATAATAAATAGAATATTTAAAAAATAAATAAATAATAAAAAATAAAATAGTAAAAGTATTTTACATGTATGAGTGTTTTGCCTGCATGTGTGTAAGCACACCCATGTTGTACAGTGCCTGCAGAGGTCAGGAGAGGGCGTCAGATCCCCTGGAACTGGAGTTACAGATGGTAGTTAGCCACCATGTGGGTGCTGGGAACCAAACCCACGTCCTCTGTAAGAGCAGCTGGTGCTCTTAACCACTGAGACATCTCTCCAGTCCCTCTCATATTTAACTAAAAGCAGACTTTGTAAATATTAAGTTTAATAAATACCTTCTTTGTCTCAAAGGGTTTTTTTTTTATGTGTATGAGTGTATTGCCTGCATGTATGTGAGTGCACCCATGTAGTGCAATGCTGTGGTCAGAAGAGGGCGTTGGATTCCCCTGGAACTGGAGTTAAGGACAGTTCGAAGCCACTATGTGGGTGCTGGGAATCGAACCCGGGTCCTCTGCAAGAGCAGTCAGTGCTCTTAACCACTGAGCCATCTTTCCAGCCCCTGTCTCAAAGTTTTTAATGCCATATGGAAAATATATTCACTAAACTGAATATACAGAAAGAATTCTATTTATGGCAGTAGCAGAATTATGGAGCCCTAACAAACCTCCTCATTGAAACAAGCTGAAAGACTGCATTTTTCTTATTTTTTAATCTGAGGACATTATTAGAAAGAACTGAAGAAGTGAAGGTCAATTTCTCCTGGAAGAGTCTGCCAAGAAAAAAGCAATAAGCAAGTGCTTGTGCTAAGCAGAATTTTGACAGATACACACAGAGCTGTGAGCTCACAAAGGAAAAGGAATCCTGGGACGTAAATGGGTCATTGGCTGGGCAACCACACTGTGGGTACAAACTGAAAACAAAGGAGCCAGGCCAGCAAGATGGTTCAGTGGGTAAAGGCACTTGCTGCCAAGTCTGATGACCTGAGTTTAATCCCTGGAACCCACATGGTGAAGAAGAGAAATGACTCCTACAAGTTCTCTGACCTCCACACACATGCACTCCATGGCACACGTGTCCACACACACATAAATATATATGTATAATATATATGTATATATACATATAATATATGTATATATAATTTTTTTGTCTTTTTTGAGACAGGGTCTCCTTGTAGCCCCAGCTGTCCTGGAACTCACTATGTAAACCAGGCTGGCCTCAAACACAAAGATCTGCGTGCCTCTGCCTCCCAAGTGCTGGGATTAAAGGTGTACACCATGCCCAGCCCTATATATATAATTATATATAATTATTATATATATATAATTATATATATATAATTTTTTTAAAAAAGAAAAGAAATGTTTTACAGGTCTGATGTCAACTTTAACCCACTTTCTCCATGTGCAGATGATGTGATCTTGGCCTGCATGTGCCCCTACCCACCTGCCAAGGCAAAAGTAAACTCTACGGAGGGAATATAACATTAATTAGAAGACAAAATCTTCACCTCAGATACACGGTCTGGCACTTGATGACTAGGAATGACTAGGCATACAGGGCAGCAAGAAGCTACAGCCAAAGCTGGGCATGTTAGAGAACACGTTTAATTCCAACACCCAGGAGGCAGAGAGGTAGGCGGATGTCTGTGAGATTGAGGCCAGCCTGGTCTACATAGTGAGTTCTAGGCCATCTGGAGCTACAGGGAGACCCTGTCTCAAAATAATCAAAACAGAAGCAGCAACCCATGGAATTTTAAAATAACCATGATTAATATGTTCAAGGAATTAATTAAAAAGCAGAACTGTGACTTTTAAAAGCATCTAAAACCTAGAATTGAAAAATACTGTATCTTAAATTCAAGCATAAATTTAATAATTGATGTGTTAAGACCAGAAATCAAAACATTACTAAAATAAATTAGAGATGACCAAGAAAACATGGCTATGCCATCAAATCTGTGAAGATGGCCAGGCATGGCAGCAGATGTCCTTAATATCACCTACTTAAGAGACTACAACACAGACTGGAAAGTTGGCTCAGCGGTTGGGAGTGTGGGCTGCTCTTGCAGAGGACCCAGATTCGACTCCCAGCACCCACATGGCAGCTGCAAACCATCCTTAACTCCAGTTTCAGGGGAATCCGAAGCTCTCTTCTGACCTCCACAGCACTGAACGACACGGGTGCACTCACATAAATGCAGGCAATACACTCATACATGTAAAATAAAAATAATAAAATATTTTTAAAAGCCATAAAAAATGAAAATAATAAAATATTTTTAAGAAGAGGCTACAATAAGAGGATCACAAATTCAGTACCTACCTAAGCTACATAGTAAGTTCAAGTCAACATGGACAATTTAGTGAGACCCTGTCTCAAAATAAAAACTAAAAGGGCTAGAGGTATACTCAGTGGTAGAGTTCTTGCCTGCCTGGTATATACAGGTCCTACATTTAATTCTATACCACTAAAACAACAACAATGAAAATTTTAAGTGGATCTTTAGAGTCAAAATTCTTGAAGTATTTTTCCCCATGAAAACTGAAAAGCTGATTCTAAACAGTTACATAGAAACACAAAAGGCCAAGACTAGTTAAATCAAACTTAAACAAAATAAAATAGAAGAACAGGGTCAGGCATGGTGGTGCATGCATTTAAATCCAGCACTCAGGAGGCAGAGGTAGATGGATCTCTGTGAGTTCAAGGCTAGCCTGGTGGACACAGCAAGTTCTGCCAGGGCAACATTGTAAGATTCTTTCTCAAAAATAAATAAATTATATTGATAAATAAAAGCACAGAATTTTCTGAATGTAGAGACTTACTATGCTACAGTACAGAGCAGAGTAGGTACTAAGATAGGCAAGTGGAGGCAACAGGAGAAGTCAGTTCCCACAGTGGGAAAGACGACTGTTTACCTAAGTTTTCTACACTGACTAGCCACATGGAGAAGAAATGAAGACTCCTTTCATACTATTCATAGATTTCAACCTCAATTTGGTTATACACAGAAACACGAAACATAAAATGTTAGAGCTTCTAAAATAAATTACACAGAAGACTGGAGCGATGGCTCAGCTAGGTTAAGAACACTGGCTACTCTTGCAGAGGACCTGGGTTCAATTCCCAGAACCCACATGGCAGCTAACAAGTGCCCATAACTCCAGTTCTAAAGGGATCCGACGCCCTCTTCTGACTGCAGGAAGCATTGCACAATACGGGTGCACTTACATTCATACAGGCAATACACTCATACACATAAAAATAAATAAAATTTGAAAAAAAATTACATTGATGTCTTCAGGGCCATGAGGCAGGGAAAGATCTCCAAAGGCGGACACAATGAGCACTAATATAGGAAAAAATAAAATGCTTCAGACTGCCAATATAATGAATAATCTAGAAGTAAAAAGAACTATGAAAAGTAAATAAAAGCTTTCTCCTCTATAGATGTCATAAACTGAGGTGGGTAAATTAGTTTCCTATTACTACTGTAACAAATTACCATTAACTTGGGGACAGGGAACCATAGAAATTTATTCTCACAGTTCTAGAGGCCTTAGGTCCAAAACTAGTTAAATTGAGCCAAAATCAAGTGGTAGAGGGGCTTCATTCCCTCTGAAGGCTCTGGAAAGAACCTTTTCCCTTGACTCCTCCAGCATCTAGAGATGATGTTCCCTAGCTTGTCCCTACATCACTCAAACCTATCTTGGCACTCACATGACCTTCTCACTCCTTTGTATCCAATCTCTCTCTGCCTCTTTCTCCCAAAGACCCTTGTAATAGTATTGAAGATCCACTAGAAATTCTGTATAACTCAAGTTAGGACCCTTAACCACATCTGCACAGACCTTTCTCCAAATAAGACAGCACTGATTCCAGGTTCCCAGGGTTTAAGTCCCAATATCTGATACCAGAGATGAGAACCTAAGTGCACTAAAGTCGATACCCAATTTAAATATAGATGTAGACATAGAAATGAAGCTTTAATTTTTCTATGCTCTTAGAAAAGGTGCATGTCCTTCCTTGACTTGCCTCAGACAAGTTTCTCAGGTAAGTGCTCCAGATTTATTCTAATCAGTTTTTAAAAAATCA
The DNA here is from genome assembly GCF_000622305.1 of Nannospalax galili. Taxonomy (NCBI): domain Eukaryota; kingdom Metazoa; phylum Chordata; class Mammalia; order Rodentia; family Spalacidae; genus Nannospalax; species Nannospalax galili. The sequence continues at coordinate 1,779,851 of NW_008344186.1, read as the reverse complement.
TACTTTTAAAAACATTTTATTTAGGGCTAGAGAGATGGCTCAATGGTTAAGAGCACTGACTGCTCTTGCAGAGAAACTAGGCTCAATTCCCAGCACCTATATGGTGGCTAACAACTGTCCATAACTCCAGTTCCAGGGGATCCAACACCTTCTTCTGACCTCCAAGGGCACTGCATGACACAAGTGTACTTATACACATGCAGGCAATACACTCATACACATAAAAAATAAATAATAAATTTAAAAAACATTTTGTTTATTTTATTGTATGTGAACATGGCATACATACACAGGTCAGAGGACAACCTGCAGGAGTCGGATCTGTTTTATCTGTCCACCATGGGTGTTCTCAGAATTGAACTCAGGTTGTCAGGCCTTTAGCAACTGCCTTTACCCACTGAACCAGCTCACCAGCCCCCTAACCAATTTTTATTAATGGTGTGTCATCCCTATATTTTTAGCTGGGGCACATAAACCTACAGAGTAAGGATGAGGCTGTAAGTAAAACCCTGGATGGCAAAGACCATCCTCCTCTAATGATGTGTTGTTCACTTTTGATGCCTCTACTTCACACCAGCAGCTGTCACTTGGGCCTGGCCCATGTGATATAAATCCATTCCCTGTTTTTCTGAGTTCTCCTGTACAAACATGTCTGTGCTACTGAGTACTCTCCCTAAGCACTCTTCCCTAAGAAAACTGTTGGGGCCAACTCAGTAGACCACATTCATCCTCTATTTGTTTCAAATACACACAGGAAGCCAGATGTGGTGGTGTGTGCTTGTAGTCCCAGCTACATTAGAAGATGAAGCAAAGGATAGCTTGATCCAGCCTGGGTAACACAGCAAGATCTCATTTCCAAACAAAAATGTTTCTTTTTAATTCACTAGACCGAAAGAAATTAATATACCATAAAAAATCATATAAGATGACAACATATAGCAGTTAGCCAAAATGATGTTTAGAATGGGCACAGAACTACTGGTATTAACACTGTCATCAACATAATTATTTTAAAAGCATATGGCATTTGAAAAGCAAGTTTCAATCAGACAATAGATAATTTATGTAAGGTTTTTAATTTTTTTTAATTTTTTTTATTTTATGTGTATGAGTGTATTGCCTTTATGTAGGTAAGTGCACCCGTGTCGTGCAACGCCAGTGGAGGACAGAAGAAACTGTTGGATTCCCTGGAACTGGAGTTACAGACAATTGTTAGCTGCCATGTGCTGGGATTCAAATCCCGGTTTTCTGCAAGAACAGTCAGTGTTCTTAACTGCTGAGCCATCTCGCCAGCCCCATTACGTAAGGTTTTTAAAATATAAAACAGTAGGTTGGTAAAGATATTTACAGGGATGCCATAAAATGATAAAATTCAAGTTTACCAAATTCAAAAGGGAAGCTTGGAGGGGTGGCATAAATGAAAAGAAAGCAGGAATTTATGGAGTGGAGGATTTCCTGAGTTGATATTCATGACCAGCTCTCAGGTACAGGTGACTGTCCTCCAAATCGCATTAAGATTATCAAAAAGGTCTCTCTCTGTCTCCCTCCTGACAGGGCTTTACTATATAGCCTGGCTGATCTGAAACTCACTACGTAGACTAGGCTGGCTTTGAACACACGGAGATCTGCCTGTCTCTGCCTCCTCAAGGCTGGGATTAACAGCAAGCAACACTATACCCAGATTTGAAGAGGTTTTAAAAGTGGAAAAGAAGCTTATAATCTCTAGATTCTGTGTAATTGGAGATGATACAGCTGAATGGTCTAATTAGCAGTTCAGAAATAGGTACACAGGGTAGCCTTTGAACTGAGTTGGGTTTGGGCATAGGAATGCTAGGTGGGCCTGGAGCAGAAAACAGGTGTTTTTTTCTTTCTTCTTTCTTTCTTTCTTTCTTTCTTTCTTTCTTTCTTCCTTCCTTCCTTCCTTCCTTCCTTCCTTCCTTCCTTCCTTCCTTCCTTCCTTCCTTCCTTCTTTCTTTCTGCTGATTTTCTAGTTTACCAAAACACTCCCATGGACTGTACCATAAATTGTGTAGGAAAGGAGTCTCAGTAGCCAAAGCCTCAACTCTGCTTTAGCCAGGGCAGAAAAATTTGTTTTAAGGAAGGTGTGCAATCAAAAAATTGGAAACACATTGGAGTTGGTGATGTTTAGTTCTTTTTTTTTTTTTTTTTTTTTGGTCTTTTTGAGACAGGGTCTCCCTGTAGCTCCAAGCTGTCCTGGAACTCACTATGTAGAGGCTGGCCTTGAACTCACAGAGATGAGTCCTTCAATGTCCTCTTCACTCTGATCATCCTCTCCATTCCATAGGCTCAGTCCTAACCAGGCTGTAATGAACTCTTCAAATTAACCTTTTTCCCCCAGTTTCAGATCCCTATGACCTACCTTCCACCCACTGACAATCCTCTGTATATCAGAGACAGAGATTACATGCAAATATTTTACTTATTGCACGATATCTTAAAAGCAAAGTAACTGCTGACCCTATTATTTATTAAGGAACAACTGTTTAATAAAGCACTTAAAAATTACCACCAAGATAGTCAAAGCTGGTCATGGTGGTGCACACCTTTAATCCCAGCATTCAGGAGGTTGACTCTGGATGACTGAGAGTCAGAGGTCAATCTGAGCTATACAGTGACTTCCAGGCCAGACAGGGATAAGTGAGATCATGTCTCAAAAATAATTATAATTAATTAAGTAATACAGACCACTGGCCATTTGTTTCCCAGATTTCATGAGTTCTTGAATGTACACACATATCATATTTCCAATTTTTTCTACTTTATTCCCCTGAAAAAAGCAGGCGTATAAAACAGCTTTCATATCTTTTGATGATACCCTCTTTTTCTAAGATGCCTTTCAGCAGGACGTACACTTTGCTGTTGCCCATACAGAAGCACAGTCATATGTGGTTAAAGTATCATTAAAGTCAATTAAACTGAACATATCCTAATCCTACTGGCCACATTTTAAGGGTTCAATAGCCATATATAGCTAGTGGATTCCATGCTGGACACCAAAGAACGGCAGAAGTTTGGGGGAAGAATCCCTCTAGACCCAACTGTCAACCTTCCATCTTTCTCTTGGTCACTTCACACTTCTATAACACTCAACTAGTTGCGTGAGGCAACACTGGTCTACACACCAGACTAATCCAAATTTCTTACTAGAATGTATAATCCCAGTGTGAACTAGGACCTCCCTCAACCCCTTTTCTCAAGGTACCCTCTCACATCTGCCTGTGGAACTCTGTCTGCAATTGCCCCAGCCCACTCAGCTTTGGCCTACATTCCTTAGTCTAACATTCTTCTCTCCTACTCTACCCTCCTCACACAGGATTTCAAAACAAAGCTTGAGAAGCTGCTGGCTATTATAGCTTAACAGTAGCACTTGCCTACCATACCCAAAGCCCTGAGTTCAATACCTACTGCCACCAAACAAAAAAGAGGGAACAATGACTTGCTGTTTGTTAATAGGTCACAATGTGCCTAGTGCCTATCTCATCCAAGTTCCAAACTAAGTTTATGGAAAGCTCACTACATTCATCAGCCCTGTTTCTGTAGCACCGAGGGTCACACCACTTCTGGGTGCTGGCCTTGCACACATTTCACAACCTGCCACTGTTATATCTTCTACACCACAAGGCAGAGACTCTTGCACTACTAAGTCTGCTGAATGCTGTTGAACAGGATAATGCAATGAATATCTCAGGTCACTCAGATCACCACAGCAAAGTACACAGCCTAGGAGCTTGCTTATTCACTTCTCAGTTCTGAAGACTGGGAGTCCAAGATCAAAATGCTGGCAGGGTTCCCCTCTGGTGAGGGCCTTCTCAACTTGGTCTCCTTTTTTTTTTTCCCCATGTGTATGTGTGTATGTGTGATATGCATCTGTGTATGCCTGTTTGCAAGTGTACATGTGTGGGAGTCCATATGCATGTCCATGTGCATGTGTATGTGTGTACATGAGAGGCCTGAGACTGAGATGGAGAGTCTTCCTCATCTTATTCCATGCATGTCCATGTGCATGTGTATGTGTGTACATGAGAGGCCTGAGACTGAGATGGAGAGTCTTCCTCATCTTATTCATCAAGGCAGTATCTGTCAGTTGAACCCAGAGCTCCCTAGTATTAGGGTTTCAAACCACTGCAGCCCTTTCCGTCTCCAACAGGGTCTCACGGACTTCGGATTTCTCAAGCTCCTGAGAAAAGGGAACTGAGCTGATAAGCACCCTGGTCTTTGAAGTCAAGGGAAGCAGACTCTTCTAAAAGGCAGCCTGCCTTTCCTTTGATCTCCGAAGATGATAAGCAGATTCCACCTTTTAACCAGAGACTTCAGGAGCCACTTTAGTACAGCAGCTTTTCCCTTATCTTAAGAGGACAAAAAATAAACACTTCCTGACCCAGGTCCCGGCTGGCAGATGGAATGGAGCCAGGTTTACAAGCCCCACTTTTCCTGCTTCCCCCGCCTGATTTTTCCAAAAAACTTCCCGCCTTCTGCTCCCCGAAGCCCACCTATAAAGCCCCAGCTCACAATCCATGGGTGGACATTTTCCCTTCCCCAAAGGGAACGTGTCCCATGCAAAATAAAATATTATCCCACTGAGAGTTTTATCTGTGTCTTGGTGCTTTTTCCAGATCAACTCTATCCGTTCGTTCTCCTGCTACTTTTTAACTATCAACTAGTCTAGCTAGCCAGTTTGTTTTAGGGATCCCATCTCCACCAACCAAGTGCTGGAATTACAGATGGGCTAGTATGCCCACCTGACACTTAAATAGGTTCTGGGAATCTGAGTCCTCATGCCTGTGTGGCAAATACTTTATCTGCTGAGTCATCTCCCCAGACCTCATCCTCTTCATATAAAGACATCAGTCTTACTGAATTATGGTCCCATTTAGCCTTAGTTACCCCTCCATATAGGGCATATCTTAAATAGGATTCTCTGAGTGTTAAGGCTGAAATATATAAACAAGGGTGTCCTTTGAGTTTCAGAAACTCACTAAAGAGGTTCTTCACTACAGATACTGTTCTTTAAAAAATTTTAATTCTGAAAGAAAAATCCCTTTTCTGCTATTTCCAAAACTGTACTCTTAAATCATGATTAGTACAGACTGAATACAACAGAGGATGCCTACAATTTCTTTATAATTAATTAATACAAAGTCAAAATCTGAAAGGATCCCCTAAAGGGGTACTGTCCCTAGGCCAAACCTGAGCTGTCAGGAACTCTGAACATCTTAGGAGCAGATGCTGCCCATTCTCTGTGTGAAAGAGGAGGGAGCCTCTTAGGGACTTCACTCTAAGTGATAAATAATAGAGGCAATAATTATTTTTAAACTGTTGTGTTTTTACTGACTATACAGGATTTTTTTTTCTTTGCTGAGGGCAATATAATTTCCTAGACTTTTTAACAGGTAAGTACAAACATAGAAATGTTAGATAATTTAAGGGTCTCAACATTAAACCACAGGAACTTTTCAATCCTACCCAGGAGCAAGCTGAGTTACAACAAAATGCTATAGCATAGTGATGGAGGAGGTTGCACATATGGAGACAAGTACTATGTGGGTGCTCTGTATTTTCAGTTTTGCTGTGAACATAAAATGGTTCAAAACAATGACGTTAAAAATAGGAAGAAAAGGAAGAGGAGAGCCTGGAGGCAGGGGGATAACACCCTGAAAAAGCTATATGGGAGCCCATTACTTTACAAACTTAAAAACGCACACAGAGACAGAAACACAGAGATACAAAACAATGTAAATGGAGTTAATCTACATGGGGGATAATGCTCCTCTCAGAAACCATAAGTTGCCAAATAAAAGCAGGTGGACTGTTTCCCCTCAATTGTTGGTCAGGGGGTTCCAGAGACCCCAAAACAATGCAAGCTGTTGCCATTGCTCTTGGCTGCCTATTTGATAAGACACTATTCCTGAAGGCACCATATACTTTGGCCACAGGGCTTGGAGAAACCAAACTAGTAGTGACCTAGAAGCTTCCTCCCTACTAACTAGCTTTCATAGTACTAAAAGAGGCTGTGCAGGCTTCTAGGGGAGAAATATCTTTAGTTGTGAACCTTTGCTACAATTATGACCAGCCTGGCAAAATATTACCATGAGTGCAACAGGAGCATGAATACCATGGAAGTAATGACTTTCTGATTGGACTTAAGGCCTAGTCCTTGGGAGGAAACTTATGCTTAGTACTCTAAATCTAGCCAAGACCCCATGGCTTATGCCCTAGGGGTGAAACTACTACTATTATTTTACCAAATGGACATAGTATCAAACTACCTTTTAAATATGTATCTCTCTATCCATAGATTAGTGCAGTTACCTCATCAAAGAAACATCTTTGTGCAGTGGACAGGGATTAATACAGAGATTTACAACTGATCAAGTGCAAAGAACAAATGTCTGTGGAGTACTGAGCCATAAATGGGACCGCTATATTACATCCCTATGTTCAGGGAGCATTGTGGAAGTGAGGGGGGGCAGAAAGGTTTTTAAGACCCAGAAGTTGGATAGGACAGGGTGAAAGAGTGTCTTCTGGACATGACAAGACCATTGTACTCATGAACTCATGACAACACTGGCTGCCTGCACAAGATCTATACAAGATCAAGCCAATGAACATTCTGGCATGGATGGGGGAAGGGCACACAAGCCCCTACTCCTAGTTGAGGAGCTACTGACAACTAAGAGGTGCTGGAGGAGAGTCTGTTTTCTTTAGGAGTGTGGTTCCTGGCAGGTTGACCATGCTCCAGTGGATGGCCCACACCCATGTTTATATGGGTAGCACTTAACAGGAGTCAGTGGATTGTTTAAAAAAATAACAGGACATGAAGTTGGGAGAGGATGTGGGGAGGGGATTTGGAAGGAGTTGGGGGGTGAGGAGTTGGGAGGGATGAATATGATTGAAATACATTGTATGCATGTATGACGGTCTCAAAGAATAAATTAAAAAATACTATATTTAAAATGGTTTAAGCCAGGTGTGGTGGCACACATCTTTAATCCCAGCACTCAGGAACACTCTGTCAGATCATGGCCAACCTGGTCTACATAGCAAGTTCTGGGCCAGCTGAGGCTACAGCCAGATTCTGTCTCAAAAAAAATAAATAAATAAAACCATTTAAAAAGATTTGCTGGAAAAATCAAATAAGTTTTCCATCAAGTTAGTACTTTATTTCTACTCTTCTTCAGCTATACCATAGTAGAGTGACAAAATACTTTATATGAATTCATTTTATATTTAATGAACGCATACCACATCAAATATTAATATATTAAAAGGTTAAATAAAATTATTTTCAATAATAAAATTAAAGTTCTTTAGTTCCATCTTCATTTTCAACTTTCAAACATGGGACATGCTGGTCACGGTGGCACGTGCCTATAATCCAAGGACTCAGGAGGGTAACTCTGGAGGATCATGAGTTCCCATCCAGCCTGAGTTATATAGCAAGACCTTGTCTCAAACACAAAAACACTCCAAAGATGGGACATTTATCTTCCCCTGCTCTGTCCTAGTAATGAGAAGTGAGATCACAGCAGCAACATATAACCATCATTCACTGAGGACACACTACAGGAGAGGGGATGCCAGGTACCAGACACAAGGGTGACTCTACTTCCCCATACTGTTTCCATGAGGGCACTTCATCTGGCAAACACTCCTAACTCCAGGAAGTCAGAATTCAACCACTGAATCTCTCTTCAAACTTCTAAGGCCTAGGTTTATATTCACTTTATTTTATAGGACTGAATGCTAAAGGACAGAAGGGAGCCAAATAGCTAAAAAAAAAAAAAAAAAAAAAAAACCCTCAGAGTACTTAGCCTGATCCACACTCCACACACCTGGGCTGAGGGCCTGGCCAGGGCAAGAGACAAGTGTCTCCCTAAATAAGGGAATTCCTGAAACAAGATGCCACTCCCTCTCTGCCAACAAAGGCCTGATGCAAGAAACCAGGGCTACAGGCCTGGCCAACACCATGCCACGGTGGGGAGGACACATAAGGGGAGGAACTTTCTGAAAGCACCTCTTTACAGTAAGTGCTCCTGAAGAAAAGTAGGTGGTACTGAGTCACACGGGTTGACTCAGCAAGCTGGAAGACCAGGTAAACAGTTCCTTAATTCCACAAGTCACTTCAGTAAAAATAGCTTTACAACTGGCAGTCAAGAGTCCATCCAGGCCACAAACACCACAGGCAACATGAGGATGGCACATTGTTTCGGGGTTTTTTGTTTTGTTTTGTTTTTTTGTCTTTTTAAGACAGGGTCTCCCTGTAGCCCCACCTGGCCTAGAACTCGCTATGTAGACTAGGCTGGCCTTCAACTCAGAGAACCCCCTGCCTCTGCCTCCCAGAGGATGCCAAATTCTTAACCTTACTGGCATCTGTTATGCACAAAGAGCATTCCAGCAACATTTACTGGATACAGAAACAAGATGTACTCTCAAAACAGCAAAACCATCAAGCTGACTAGGTATACCAGTCTTGCTCCAACTTCCTCTCAGCCTCCAGGCCTCTTCCTGCTTGACCAGTCTCAATCACTGTGAGGATAGAGAGCCTACACAAGCACCTATCAGAGAACAGCCCTCCTCCACTGCTCTCCTGCCCCTGTGGTAAACACCAGTCCTCAGGAGGTTACAGGGGCTGAGACAGCTTCTAGCCCCTTTGGTCCCTCTACTCTCTATAAATATGGTCCTCCTATGGAACAGACCTTCATCTATCTTAGGACCTTCTCATCTAGAGCCCTAAACCCAAATAAATTTCCCAGAAATCCTGTGGCTTCCCATCTTGGTTTAAAGGACATTCCTCCTTAATTGTCTTTCTTTCTAGCCTCAGGTAATTGAGGCCTCCAGACCCTGGAACAGGTACACTCACCCTCACCCAACTGTCCTCCATTATTTCTCTTACTAACCCTTATCATCACCTAATACCCCATTTGCTTTTATTAATATTACTGTCCCTCAGAATATACATCCATGAGCAGGAATTTCAGGGCTAATTCCTGAGCACATATTTGATAGCAACAATGAACAAAACATCCATTTCTGGCTCCAACCTCTCCCTGGAATTCAGACTGGCACATCACACTTCACATTTCCCCAGGGCTTATTCAGACAGGTTCTTCCTTGAAACTTTCAAGTGTTTCTTTGGGGATTTCCCCCTAAATCCTGTCATTTGTGACTCTCCCCATCTCACCACTATGCATCCAGCATCTCAAGTCAAAATCCTAGGATTCAAGTCTTCATTTTTCACCCTCTCACTCTGCACCCGCAACTCTACCATCAAAAGTCACTGAAGATTCAGCTCTTCTCACATTTGCCTGCAGCCAACACATCAGATCTAAGCAGCCTTTCTCTTCAATGCCTTTCCAGCTCTCTTCTCCCATTTTACTTTGGTTTTCTCCACTCTATTCTTGACAGAACTTCATTCTTTTTTAATGAAAAATTATGTTATCACATTATGTTATTTGTTTGCTCTTGTCAACCAATACAATTTCTATGTCATTGCACCCTCCCTCCACCCTTGAAATGGATGCAAATACTCAATCTTGACTCCTTGCAAAAATATACCATCTTTCTCTTAGGAAGATATTTCTTTCATGTTTTGCTATCTTACAGATGCTTGAAAGATTATATTAATAAATGAAATTACTGAGTATCTATTGTTCAATAGTTATTTTTCAGATATAATTTTTTAATTTTATTCTTAAGAATTTCATACATGTATACAATGAAATATTCTACCTATCCCCATTTCCCCTTCCAACACCCCCGATCTCCCAACTTTGTCTTTTTTTATAAACTACTAAGTCCTGATAGTGCTTCTTATATGTGCACAGGTGTGAGGCTATCTGCTGAAGTATGGGAATTCTATCAGTGACCACATCCTCAAAAAATAATAATTCACCCTCCCTCAGAAACTATCAACTGCCAGTAACTCCTCGGTAAGGGATGGAGCCAAGAAATCATCTACCCCATCTATGCCTGAACTCTGGCTGACTTGATCATCTATGCTGGAATTCCAACTGGCTTGATCTTGTGCAGGTAACCACAGCTGCTGTGAATTCGTGAGTGCAACAGTCAGGTCATGCCCAGAAGACAGTATTCCACAGCACTCCTTCCCATCTCCTGGCTTTTAAATTCTTTCTGCCTTCTCTTTCATGACTTCCTGAGCCTTGGAGAGGAGGGGGTTGATATAGATGTCTTGTTAAGGGTTGGGTACTCAAGCCTCTTATTCTCAGTACTTTGGCCAGTTATGTATCTCTCCATTTACTGCAGCCCATTGCAAGAAGATGCTTCTCTGACCAAGGTTGAGAGCCCAGGTCTATGGGTATACACATAAATATTTAGAAGGCTCTTTCAAAGCATCACCATTTAGCAAAATAACAAAAAGCAGGTACTACCTTAGGGCCTATGACCTCCCTAGCAATGGGATTTTGAACAGAATTACAGTATCAAGCATGAAATTCCCTTCTGTGGAGTATACCTCAAATCTAATCAGAAAGAGAGTAACAACCCCATAACAGCCATGCCACTATTGAACTTGCATATCTTCCTGGCAGGTTGGCACTGATGTATGCATGGGCCAGCTCTGGGTAAGACCACTGGTGTCCTTTCTCCCCCAGCAGTCTTCACAGCACTCTGGCATTATGAAAGCAAGCCAGGAAGGGAGGAAGTTTCCTGGTCAGTTTAAAATTAATTTCCTTTATGTCCTGCAACCATAGCATAGTGTCTTGAGCAATAGGGCCTTACTCCACAGTTATGGTGGATAACCAGGGGCAATGGCAATAGCCTATGTTCATTTGAGAACTGTGGGGCTTCCTTGACCAATAACTCATAGGGGTTATTGTCCCATGCCTTGCACTGTAATTCTCTTTTACTATTCCAAGTATTCTGGGAGCAAAATACCCACCCATATAGGATAATTACATTCAATTTTTTGAAGTTGTATTTTGAAATTAGCTTGCTGTGGTAGTTTGAATAAAAAACACCCCCCATAGGCTCACATATTGGTCCCCAGTTGGTGGTGCTGTTTGGTGAGATCAAAGAACCTTTAGGAGGTGTAGCCTTGTTGTAGTAAGCGTGTCACTGGGAGTGGGCTTTGAGAGTTCACAGCCTCGCCCCCACTTCCAGTTCACGTTTTGCGTCTTGTTTGTGGTTAAAGATGTGAGAATTCAGCTTTCTACTCCCGTCACCATGACTGCCATTTGCTGCCATCCCTCTCCACCATGATGTACTCTTACCCTCTGGAACGGTAAGCCAAAATAAACTCTTTCTTTCACAGGGACACATTTAATCATAGTGTTTTATCACAGCCACAAAAAATAACTAATACACTTACTAGTAGATGTTCACGTGGTTTTTTCATATGTTCTTAATTTGGGTTAACTCACCCACTACGCTTTCCTCTCCCCCATCTGCCCACCTCCCATCCCCACTTAATCTTTTAATACTCAATGTTCCCTCCTCATCTTTCAAAACTCCGCCCTCTTCTTTCATTTCACATGTATTCTACTATTCCTACGAGTTTTTTAAATTAGGTTGCTAGACAGTAGACTTCCATATGGGTTTGCATACACCCTTCCTTTGAGTTAGCTCTCCCCTTTAGTCCCTTGTTTCCTGCATATTCCTGTGCACCTTCTTGCTTAAGCCTTTCTGCCCCCAGTGTTACGCCTACTTTCATTTTACCTATAATCTACTATTCCCCTTCCTTAACATGTACCCACCCCGAAAAGGCTCCTTTCTAGTCTCCTGGCTCCCACTTGGGCTCCACATTAAATACACAAAACAAAGGATTTGAAGCTGGAATCCATATATGTAAGAAAGAACACACAGCATCTGTCCTTCTGAGCCTCAGTTACTTCACTCAGTATAATTGTTTCCAGTTCCATCTATTTACCTGCAAATTTCATTTTTCTTCACAGCTGAGTAAAACTCCATTGTGTATAAGAACAGCATTTTTCTTATCCATTCATCTGTTGATAGATATCTGGGTTGATTCCATTCACTAGCTATTATAAATAAAGCATCAATATGTCTTTGTAGTAGGATACAAAGTCCATTGGGTCTATGCCCAGGAGGGGTGCAGCTGTGTCATATGGCAGTTCTATTTTAAGAAACCTCCAGACTGCTTTCCAAAGTGGTTGCATTAATTTATGCTCCCACAAACAGTGTATTAGAGTTCCTTTCATTTCATTCATCCACATCAGCATTTGTTATTGGTATTCCTGATCATGGACATTCGGGCTGGAGTGAGATGGAATCTTAAAGTAGTTTTAATTTGCATTTCCCTGATGGCTGAAGATGTTGAGCACTTTTTTTTCATTTTTTAAAATTTAATAACCACATGATTAGAAGCATTTCATTACAGCTTTAACATATTCAATAACAATTTCCAGAGTAAGGATACATCTCTTTCAAAGGTGGCTGTAAATTTCTAGGTTCACAGTTGAATTAATAGTTATAGAACATTGAACTCAGTACAGACCCTGTAAGACATAAAATTGAATGAGCTTTTAACCTTTAAAAAAGATCTCCATTTCATTTTAAAACATACTGTTTCCTACAGAAAGACTAATTTTAATGCTACTAATGCTTAGATGTACGTGTATGTGTCTCTAATCTCTATGTATCTGATTATTACTAGACACAGTCGGTTATACTTGGATCCTTGGCACGTAAGGACAGACAGTCATCAGGTAGATTTCAATGGCAATGTTTATCATCTCTACTAATTAACATGAAGTAAATTTTTATGCTTCTTCCTCCAATATGTCATTTTTTATTTGATTTTTTTTGTGTGTATATATCATATAGAACATCCTAAACAATCTTATTCATCTATATACCCACTTCCCAAATGGCACTCTCCCATAACCTCCCCCACCCACTGGAGCCCATATACTCTGTCATCCCTATTACTGTCCACTGTGTTGGTGACACTTGCAGCCATTCCCCAGTGCTTGTCCATCCACTGAACCTAGTCAGCTTATCTACAGATCCTTGTTTTAGGAAGATCAGCTGTTCCTCATCTAGCAGCAATCAGTTGTCAATATCCCTTTAGCTAAGATTGGGGTCTGCTGTTCATTTTCCAAGTTCTATGCTGAGTTACTGTCTGGGAGTCTCTTGGGCCACCCTGGCCAGTAACTCAAAGGAAGGTATCTCCTGTCTGGCATTGTTGCTTGTTATGTAGCCTTTAGATACACATACGGACTCTTAAAATATTATATCAACCCCTTTAATCTTTGGTTATACTTTCCTTTTGGTTAAGAGCCTACAGTCGGCCCAGATAAACAAGCTTATTTTTATTCTTAAGGCCATTTGAGGATCTGTTCCTCAGAGGTCACATGGGCTTCAGAGAAGCCCCTGGCTCCTTTCTTTTTACCAGTTCTGTCTATGTGAAGATAAGTCAAAGATCCTGCTCGACCATGGCTGGCTTCGCTTGGAAGCATGGACGAAATGTTTCCTCTGTGTTGCCCCTCCTCTTTGTAGACTGGACACTGGTTCAAGTCCATCTGGTGGGGTCTCCACGGCCTCCCTGATCAAGAGGACAGGTGACTCACCACAGTTACAGGACATTTTGAGAGATTCTCATACTCCCCTGGAACTTAGTTGACCTAGGAGGGCAAGGAGCAAAAACTGTCCTTTATGTCCCTCTGACCAAATTAGTATAGGCCTCAAAGTATGGCTGTTAAACATCCAAGAAGGTTAATTCCACCAGTCTGGTACTTTTTTTTATTATTTAAAAGTTCTTTGATTTATTTTTATGTGTGTGTTATGCCTGTATGTGTGTAAGTGCACCCATGATATGCAGTGTCTTTGGAGGACAGAAGGCGTTGGATCACCTGGAACTGGAGTTAGGGATGGTTGTCAGCCTGTGTTGGTGCTGGGATTTGAACATGGGTCTTCTACAAGAACATCCAGTGCTCTTAACCCCTGAACCATCTCTCCAGCCCCAAGATATTTGATTTTTGTGTACTCAAAGAGTCTCAGAGTTGGATGGCTGCTTATTAGTTCAGCTGCTCTGTTTGAGTCCCTGCCCCCATTCTTTCGACCTTTCCCTCATCATCTCAACATGCTGGTGCAGCTCCGTAACTATCTGCATGTAAGGCAGGAAAAGTGGTATATGTCTTTTTTTTTTTTTTCCACCATGTGACATGTAGATAAAGCTTGGGCAAAGACCAAATGTTCTCAGATAAACCTTGCCTAGATATATATTATATTCTTTGATCTAGATGTATGTATAATTGGTCAGTAGGTTGTTGGACTAATATGGTTCCCTGGTTTTTTTATATTTATTATTTTTATTGTAGGTGTATGAGTGTATTGTCTGCATGTAGGTAAGTGCACCCGTGTCATGCAATGCCCGTATAGGACAGAAGAGGCCGTCAGATCCCCTGGAACTGGAGTTGGGGACAGTCGTTAGCTGCCATGTGGGTGCTGGGATTTTGTGGTTTGCAAGCACTTTACTGAGAATTTTTGCATCTATGTTCATTAAGGATATGGTCCTATAGTTTTCTTTTTTGGTTGTATCTTTACCTGGCTTTGGTATTAGAGTGATGCTGGCTTTATAGAAGGAATTTTTAAGTTCTCCCTCCATTTCTATCTTTTTGAATAAATTTACTAGTATTGGATGCAGATCTTCTTTAAATGTCTGGTAGAATTCTGCTGTAAATCCATCTGATCCTGGACTTTTTTTAGTCGGGAGGTTTTGTATTACTGTTTCAATTTCCTTATGTGTTATGGGTTTGTTTAAGCTGTTGATCTCTTCTTGGTTTAGTTTTGGTGGTTCCCATGCTTTTAGATGCCTGTCCATTTCTTTTAGGTTTTAAGTTTAGTAGCATATAGGTTTTTAAAGTATTCCCTTATAACGTTCTGGATCTTTTTGTGGTCTGTTGTGCTGTTTCCCCTTTCATCTCTCTAATTTCATTGACTTGTAGGTGCACTTTCTTTCTTCTGCTTAACTGGGCTAGCTGTCAATCAATCTTGTTTATCTTTTCAAAGAAACAGCTCTTGGATTTGTTGATTCTTTATTGTTTTCTTTGTTTCTATTTCATTAATTTCTGCTCTGATTTTTGTTATTTCTTCTTGTCTGCTGGGTTTGGGTTTCATTTGTTGTTCCTCTTCAAGTGTCTTGAGTTACAATGTTAGGTCATTTGTGGTCTTTTTTTTTTTTTTTTTTTTTTTTTGTTTTTTTGGTCTTTTTGAGACAGGGTCTCCCTGTAGCCCCAGCTGTCCTGGAACTATGTGGAACAGGCTGTCCTTGAACTCAGAGATCAGCCTGCCTCTGCCTCCCGAGTGCTGGGATTAAAGGCATGCGCCACCATGCCCAGCTTTCAATTTTTTGATGTAGGCATTTAATACTATAAACTTTTCTCTTAGGATTGCCTGTTGTGTCTTCATTTTTGTTCAAGTCTGGGAATTTTTAAAATTTCCTTCTTGATTTCTGCAGTGGCCTATACGTCATTTAATAGTGTATTCCTTAATCCCTATGAATTTGTGTACTTTCTGTAGATTCAATTGTTATTGATATCTAGCTTTATTCCACTGTGGTAAACAGAACACAGGATGCTATTTCAATTTCCCTATATTTTCTTGGACTTGCATATGTCCTAGGATTATGATCAATTTTAGAGAATGTTCCATAGGTTCCTGAGAATGCACGAGTGCCCGTGTGTGCGTGTGTGTGTGTGTGTGTGTGTGTGTGTGTGTGTATTCTATAGCATTAGATGGACTGTTCCATAGATATCAGTTAGGTCCACTTGAACTCCAGTGTTTCAGTTTATTTTTTGTTCAGATAACCTGGGTGACAGGGTATTGATGTCACCCAGTATCACTGTGTTGGGATTAATTTGTGGTTTTACACCTAGTAGTATTTATTTTATGAAGCTGGGTATACCTGTACACAGTACATAAACATTTAGAATTGTAATCTCCCCTTAATGTAGAAGCACGAAGCAATCTTTTAAAAAAAAATTTTATTATTTTATGTGTATGAGTGTATTGCCTGTATGCATGTAAGTGCACCTGTGCTGTGCAATGCCTGCAGAGGTTAGAAGAAGGTATCAAGATTCCCCTGGAACTGAGTCAAAGATTGTTAGCTTCCATGTGGGTGCTTGGAATTGAACCTGGGTTCTCTGCAAGAGCAGCCAGAGCTCTTAACTGCTAAGCCCTCTCTCCAGCCCCGGCATAAAGTAACCTATATCTCTGTGGACTGTTTCTAGTTTAAAGTCTATCTTGCTGGATATTAAAATAGCTACACCTACTTGATTTCATGGTTCCACCCTTTTACCTTTTCCTACCCTTCTGCCCTAAAGTGGTGTCTATTTTTGGTGGTGAGATGTGTTTCTTGGAGGCAGTAAAAGATTGTAGTTGGGCACTGGGGAGGCAGAGATAGATGGATCTCTATCAGATCGTCTGGTCAAGTCTACAAAGTGAGTTCCAGACCAGCTGGGGCTACATAGAGAACCTGTCTCATCCTCCCTCTCCCCAAAAAGGATTGTTTTCTAAACAAATCTGGCCATCTGTGTCTTTGTATTGGAAAACTGAGACCATTAATAGTCAGAGTTATTATTGAGAGATATGTATTGATTCCTGTCGTTTTGTTGATTTTGTGGTGTTTTCTTAGACCTCCTGTGATCAGTTATCCTGAAACAGTTTATTCCTGAGCAATCTTTGGTGTGTTTATCCTTCTTTTCAAAATGGAGTAGTCCTTCCAGTATGCTTTGCAGAGCTGCCTTAATGGTCATAAATTCCTTTGATCTATTTTTATTATGGAATGTTTTGATTTCTCCTTCAATTTAATAAGATAGTCTTGCTGGATTTAAGAATCTGGGTTGGCAGTTGTGGTCTTTCAGAACTTGGAATACATCTTTGTAGGCCCTTTGGGCTTTAAATATTTCTGTCAAATAATCAGGTTTACGGGGTCTGGAGAGATGACTCAGCGGTTAAGAACACTGGTTCTTGCAGAAGACCCAGATTCGAATCCCAGCACCCACATGGCAGCTAACAACTGTCCGTAACTCCAGTTCCAAGGGATCCGACAGCCTCTTCTGTCCTCCACGGGCACTGCACCACACGGGTGCACTCACCTACATGCAGGCAGTACATGCATACACATAAAATAAAAATATTTTTTAAAAAATCAGGGCTGGGCGTGGTGGCACATGCCTGTAGTCCCAGCACTTGGGAGGCAGAGGCAGGCGGATCTCTGTGAGTTCAAGGCCAGCCTGGTCTACATAATGAGTTCCAGGACAGCTGGGGCTACAGGGAGACCCTGTCTCAAAAAGACCAAAAAAAAAAAAAAATCAGGTTATTATGACTATTCTCTTTCACAGCTTTCAATACTCTTTCTTTTGTCTATGTTTTTAGGGTTTTAATGTCATGGGTTTCTTTTCTTATGCTGAGTTCAATTCCTAAAATCCACATGGCAAATATGGAGAACCAGCTGCACAAGTTGTCCTCTGGCCTCCACACACATGCCATAGCATGTGCGTACACATATGTACATGCATATACAAAATGTAAAAAAAAAAGTGAAAAAAAAAAAAAAGAATTAACCATCTTGTAACTAGTCTGGTGATACATGGGGTAAAAAGAGAGGCCCAACTCAACACTGCTCTTAAGAAACTCCATGATGGACCGCTAAACCAGAATCAGTCACAGACAACAGGATCCCAAGAATAAAAAATAACTCAATTCAAAATAATGGAGTAACAACACTGTGCCAGATACAATCTTAAGGAACAGATTATCAATAAAGGAGATAAGCATTTGAACCAACAACACAATAAGCCAGCACTTCTAATGTAGGTCTATACCAGTGACTCTATGTAGCAGCTGATGTCCTCTAAAAGGCAGATGCCATCAAGGAATTGGCATAGAAAAATCCAGTGAGGACAGGTAGGGAAGGAGTCACTGGTGATTATTAAGGTGAGAAGGAAAGCAGGCAGGTTGGGCAGAAAGTCTTTAGGTTATGAACAGCTCTAAGACAGCCTACCAATAAGGAATCTTTGAGTTCCCAGCAGGACTTCTAGGACTTGTCCCAAGCATTTGTTGAGGGTGGAGATGGGGCAGGACACAGTGGCGACTTAGGCCATCAGTGATCATGCCCTCACAGGACCAGAACAGTCAAGCCAGCAGGTCATCCAGCTCAGCGATTCCTGGAAGACGTCAGGAAGAGCAATCTTACCTTGATATGTAGCTTCCACTTGGGTCAGGACAGTGAAGACCCCAGCCCAGTTTACTCGCTCTCTGGGGCACAGGTCTACACTACTGAAGGCTTTACTGAATTTGAAAAGCTGTTATGAAAAGGTTACATATTCAAGGCCAGTAAGATGGCTCTGATGGTAAAAGTGCTTACTGCACTAGCCTCATCACCTGAGATAAATCCCTGGAATCCATAGTAGGAGGACAGAATTCCTGAAAGTTGTCCTCTGACCCTCAAATGTGCTCTGTGGCATACATACACCATCTCTGTTTTTCTATCACACACACGTACACACGTACACACATACACACACACACACACACACGAATTTTAAAAAATTAAAACTAAGTATTCAACTGATTGCTGGGCACTCTTTATTTGAAACAGAATCACCACTATGCAATGTTTTTACTTGTTTATGAATTCAATAAACATTAAAATACCTAAAATGTGCAAGGAGCTAGGCTCATAAGGGTTTAAATCCCAGCACTCAGGAGGCAGAAGCAAGCAGATCTCTGTGAGTTTCATGCCAGCCTGGTCCATACAGAGAGTTTGGGGTTATCCAGTTACATGTGAGACCCTGTCTCAGAAAAGAAAAAAGAAACAGGTCACCACATTAGCTCAGTGATGGTGCATGTGCTTCGTGTGTGTGAGGCCTTTGGTTCCATCCCCAACAGCACATGCATAAAATCAACAAATCAAAACTTCCTTTTGAAGCTGAGACAAGCAAATAAATAATTACAATCCTGTGATACATAGTACATAAGAAATATGAGTTTTAGGGGCTGCAAAGATGGCTCAGCAGTTAAGAGCACTGATTACTCTTGCAGAGGACCTGGGTTCAATTCCCAGCACCCACATGGCAGCTATGAACAATCCTTAACTCCAGTTTCAAGGGAATCTGACACCCTCTTCTGACCTCTGCGGCATTGCACGACACGGGTGCACTCACATACATACAGGCAATACATTCAAACACATAAAAATAATTTTAAAAAATTAAAAAATAAAAATAAGGCTTTCTGCCCAAGACCAAGAAGTCAGAAGTATGCCATCTTTATGGGCTGGAGAGAAGGCTCAGCGGTTAAGAACACTGACTGTTCTTGCAGAAGACCTGGGTTTGATTCCCAGTACGCACATGGCGGCTACAAACCGTCCTTAACTCCAGTTCCAGGGGAATCCGAAGCCCTCTTCTGACCTCTGTGGCACTGCACGACA
>NW_008344186.1:1756171-1760344 GCF_000622305.1 Nannospalax galili | reverse complement strand
GGCTCAGTGGTTAAGAGCACTGACTGCTCTTGCAGAGGACCCGGGTTCGATTCCCAGCACCCACATGGCAGCTGCGAACCGTCCTTAACTCCAGTTCCAGGGGAATCTGAAGCCCTCTTCTGACCTCTGCAGCATTCCACGACACAGGTGCACTCACATACATGCAAGGCAATACACTCATAAAATAAAAATAATAAATTAATTAATTAATTAAATTAAAAAAGAAATATGAGTTTTAAAGGAACATAGAACAGCAGGGATCTATCCCTGAGGGATGAACAGATAAAAAGTTTAAAGTTTAAACAAGACAAAAGGGGCTGGAGAGATGGCACAGCAGTTAAGAGCACTGGCTGTTCTTGCCAAGGATACAGGTTCGGTTCCCAGCACCCACATGGAGGCTAACAACTGTCTATAATTCCAGTTTCAGGAGATCTGGCACCTTCTTCTGGCCTCTGCAGGTATTGCATGCGTGTGGTGCACTTACATATATGCAGGCAAAACACTCATACACGTAAAATAAAAATGAATAAATCAAAAAATGCTTTAAATTTTAAACTTAACACAAAAGCAGAATGTAAACAGGCACAGAATAGTTGCCAAGGAAGTATGTATAAAGTTACAGGATATGAAAATTGAAATTATGGCATTGGTAGTTTTCTCCACCATCCTGAGACAGCTGGCTTGATAGAGCAATGGAATGGCCTCTTAAAGACACATTTACAGTGCCAATTAGGTAGCAATACCACGGAGGGCTGGGGCACGGTCCACCAGAAGGCAGTATATGCTTTGAATCAGCAACCAACATATGGTAGTGTTTCTCCTATAGCCAGGATTCACGGATCCAGGAATCAAGGGGTGGAAGTGGGAATGATTCCACTCACCATCGCCCCTAGTGACCCACTAGGGAAATTTTTGCTTCCTGTACCCACAACTGTGTGCTCTGCTGGCCTAGAAGTTTTCGTTCCAGCGGGGGAAATGCTTCTACCAGAAGACATAACAAACATTCCATTGAACTGGAAGCTAAGACTCTTTGGGCTTCTGATGCCCTTAAGCCAACACACTAAGAAAGGAATAACAATATTAGGAGGGGTGACTGACCCAGACTGCCAGGGGGAAATTGGACTGTTTCTCCACAATGGAGGTAAGGAAGATTATGTCTGGAAGGCAGGAGACTCCTTGGGGAGTCTTTTGGTGCTATCATGTCCTGTGATTAAGGTCAATGGAAACTGCAACAACCCAATCTAGATAGGACAACAAACATCCCAGACCCTTCAGGGATGAAAGTATGGGTCACTCCTCCAGGGAAAGAGCCAAGACCTGCAGAGGTGCTTGCTGATGGTGGAGGAAATACAGAATGGGTAGTAGAGGAAGGTAGTTACAAATACCAACTTAGGCCATGTGACCAGTTGCAGAGACATGGAGTGTAATTAACATGAGTTTTTGTCCTATTTGGTTAAAAATATGCTTGTGCATATATACACATATGTTAAGCAGATATTTGTGTTGTTCCCTTTTGAATGTGTAATTCAGTGTTAAGTGGCTAAGTGTTGTAAATCTTTATTACCATATTTAGTTTATGAAATACTAGGACCAAACATTCCTCAAAGACCTTACTACCTAAGGTCTAAGATATATAATGCACTGGTCATTGTATGGTGGGATAGCTATATCATGTTAGGTGAATTAAGACCTTGCCATTGTTTTCATTTGAAAATTAAACATGACATAAAGAGATACTATTGGGTGTCAAATTGACAAGGGGTGGACTTGTGATGGCTAATCCTGGGTGTCAACTTGACTGGATCTGGGATTAACTGAAATAATAGAGACCTTCTTGACTGGATCATCTGAAGCTGGAAGACCCACGCTAAATGTGGGTGTTACTTTCTGATGGCAGTCCATATAAAAGGCCATGGCAGAAGGGAGCTCTTGCTTTTTGCCACTTGCCTTCTCTCTCACTGCTGAGTTCTTCTTGCTGCTCTAGACTGAAGATTAGCAGATCTCTCGGAATTCGCCAGGCCTTTGAGGCCAGACTGGGATTACTGAGACATCCAGCCTCATGGACTGAGCAACTATTGGATTCTCAGCCTCTCCAGGGTGGTACAATCATTGTTGGACTACTCAGACTCTATCCTGTAAACTAATCTAATAAATCCAGATAGTCATTCTATCAGTTGTTTCATTAGAGAACCCTGACTAGTACTAGTACTTTAGAGAACCCAGTAGTACTTTATAAACTGAAGTACAACTGACTAAGAAAAATTTGTATATCTGTTAAGTTTGAAGATAATTACAAACACAGAAAAGCATCACAATAAACAATGTCATAAACATAATCACCAATGAAACTTTTTTCTGTCAAAGAGTAAACTTTAATATATGAAAAAAATTAAAAGTTATCTGTATACAATGTTCATATATGGATAATCCCTTCCCTTTTTTAGAGGATCATTTTTGTCTTAGTAAGGAAATCAGCTCTTCTTCAGAACTCCTGGTCATAGTCTTTTTATAAATGTTGACTTGTTCATTATGGAGCTAGAGAGCTAGCTCAGTGGTTCTGAGCATTGGCTGCTCTTCCAGATGACCCCAGTTTGGTTCTCAGCACTCACATGGCAGCTAACAATCCTTTGTAACTCCACTTCCAGGGGATTCGATGCCCTCTTCCGGCCTCCACAGGCATTGTAAACATGGTTGCCCTTACATTCATGCAGTCAAAACATTCACACACATAAAATAAAAATAAATATTTTTTAAAATATTAACTTGCTCATTACTCATTGCTTATTTAGTCTGCTTTGGTATTTCATTGTTGCTAAGCATCTATTTATACTTCTGAAGAAACTATCATTCTAAACAAATAATACTTCTGAAATACATAAATAGTTCTTACAAAGCAGCTAGGAAGTATAAATTAGAAGAGGATATTTGTTTTACGACTTTCTCTGATATATTTACACTTTCCCCCGCCCCAATTTTAATGAGTCATATGGGTCAAATTATTTTGTAATAAATAATAAACATGCATATATTTTACTTTTTGTATTTACTTATTTTATTGGAGTGGGTGAAGATGCTACGGCATGCATGTGAAGGTTAGAAGACACTTGTAGGAGTTGGTTCTCTCCTTCCACCAAGTGGGTTCCAAAGATTGTCAGGCTAAGCGTCAAGTGCCTTTATCCATAAAGCTATCTTGCCATCCCAAATTTGTTTTTAAAAGTTTCTAAGGCAAAATTACTGACAATTGAAGCAATAAATATCAAAAGGATTTTTTTGTGAGTAGCTCATGTGCTACTTTTGAGTTCATAATAATGTTATTTGACCTCTATAGGCATAAATGTTTATGGTATGAGTCTACATATGTATTTCTTTTTTGCATATTTTTATTGGATTTTTATTTCATATACAACATCTTAATCTTTATAATCCCTTTCCCATCGGCACCCTCTCATACCACTCCCCACTGGATTTCATGCATTCTCTCATTTATGTTAAGGTCTATTAAATCAAGTTAGTGTCCCCAGACATTCCTCAGTGCAAGTTCATTTGCTGGGGTCTAGTCAGCATATCTGGAGTCACTCCCTTAAAGATGATCAGCTCTTCCTCACCCAGCAGTAATCAGCTTCCAATAGTACCAGGAACCTGTAAGATTCTATTTCCATGTGGTATTGCACCTCTTCCCCTGGCTCTTACAATCTTTCCACCTCCTCTTCCACAATGGTCCCTGAGCCCTGGATGGGTAAAGTTTAATATAGGAGTTCTATCCAAGGACCCACACTGTGGGAAGCGAGCACAGCTGAGCCAGCCAAAGATGGCGCCCTGGCTGGCTGCCAAACCTCATGCTGTTTACTTCAACTCTTGGCTGATTGCCAAGGCTCGTGAATCCTGCTTGTTTACTCCAACTCTGAAGTATGGTGAGCCCCAAAACAGGTGCTGCCAGCCTGATGATCTTGCTACGTGGCTAACGAGCTGCACTCTGCCTGGCCGCTGCACGTGTGTGAGCCCTGATTGGTACCGGCTGGGGGGAGGGCTGTTGGAAACGCTATATAAAGAGCTGAAGTGTGTAATAGGAGACAGACAGAGACACAGACAGAGGAGACAGAGAGGACAGACAGAGACACAGACAGAGGAGACAGAGAGGACAGACAGAGGATTAGGAGTTCAAGGTCAGTCTCA
>NW_008344186.1:1752920-1754678 GCF_000622305.1 Nannospalax galili | reverse complement strand
TTTTATTTTTTAGTTTTTCTTTCTTGTAAACAAATGATTGATGAAATAATGTAACACCTTAAATTCCAGAAAATGGCATGGTTTTCCAACCTCGTGTGGATATGGCGCATGATCAGTCTATCATATAAGATTAATACAAGTTCGTGCTTTCTGTGTTATGGTGAGACAACATTAAAGAATCCAATCTCTCCAGCCCCAGGAAACATTTCTTAAAGGAAGCAAATCTGATGTTAAGTTCTTATTTTTTTTTTTTTTTAGAAAAAATCTTTATGTATTTAGAAAACCCAGCTAAAACATTTGTTCAACCATTGAGTCTCTGCCGCTAACAGCCTGTTATATTGAGAGGAGGTATTTTGCGTAAAGGACTGGGTTTTACATAGGGGCCATTGAGTGCATACCTATAGTATGGAAGAAACATCAACCGGTCTGGGTCCCTCAATGGCCCCTGCCCAAAGAAAAATTATTAGCTGCCCAGGACCTAATAAAAGAACAATTTAGTGCAGGCCATATAAAGGAGTCTACCTCTCCTTGGAATACACCCATAATTATTAAGAAAAAATCAGGCAAATGGAGATTACTCCAGGATTTAAGAGCTGTAAATGAATGTATGGAAACCTTTGGCCCAGTGCAACATGGCCTCCCTTTGATTTCAGCTTTGCCAAAGAACTGGCCTACTGCTATAATTGATATCAAGATTGTTTTTTCTCTATTCCTTTGCATCCGGATGACACCTCTAAATTTGCATTTACTGTCCCATCCTTAAACCATTCCTCTCCAGATAAGCGATATAAGTGGGTAGTTCTTCCTCAAGGAATGGCTAATAGTCCTACACTATGCCAGATATATATAGGAAAAGTCATTCAGCCATTAAGAGACGCCTTTCCCGAGGCTGTCATCTATCATTATATGGATGATATTCTTTTACGTGCAGACAGTAATACCAAGTCAAAACTATGTTGTACAAGCTAAAGGTTGAGCTTGCCAAGTGGGACTTGTCTATAGCACCAGACAAAATTCAGTTGGGGGATATTAAAGAGTATTTAGAAACCCGGTTTAGCAATACAATAGTAAAGCCTCTTAAACTGACCATTAAGATTGACCATCTTAACACTTTAAATGAATTTCAAAAGCTCTTAGGAGATATAAACTGGATCAGACCTTATTGTAAACTAACTAATGCCGACTTAGCCCCACTATTCGTTCAGTTGGGGGATATTAAGGAGTATTTAGGAACCCGGTTGAGCAATACAATAGTAAAGCCTCTTAAACGGACCATTAAGATAGACCATCTTAACACTTTAAATGAATTTCAAAAGCTCTTAGGAGATATAAACTGGATCAGACCTTATTGTAAACTAACTAACGCAGACTTAGCCCCACTATTCAAAATACTCCAAGGTAATCCTGCTCTTCATTCCCCTAGAACGCTTACTCCTGAAGCACGGGCCTGCATTCAGAAAGTGGAACAATGTTTAAGCCTTGCTCAAGTAACACGTTTAGATTATGAAAAGGCCTTGTATCTTTGTATTATCGCTTCTAACTGTTCTCCAACTGGAGTTTTGTGGCAGGAGGGTCCTATAATGTGGTTATACTTAGCTCATTCTCCAAAGAAAATACTTCCTTATTATCCAGAAGAAGTCGCAGCTTTGATACTGAAAAGCCTGCGAACTAGTATAGAAGCATTTGGTAAACAACCTGACATTATCATAACCCCTTATTCACCCCTTCAAATAGAAACTTTAGCTGCATGTAATGATA
>NW_008344186.1:1747206-1750546 GCF_000622305.1 Nannospalax galili | reverse complement strand
GCTATATAAAGAGCTGAAGTGTGTAATAGAACGAACGAGCAGCATCATAGTGGATGAGATAATGAAGAGACTATGAGAGAGAATAAAGGAAGAAAAAGAAACAGAAGCTTGAACCTCACCTTGGTGTCTGTGTCGTCTTTCCTGGACTCTGCTGGACAGAGTCCCGGCTCGCGACACCACACTTTGCAGATTTGTATTCTCTATGCTTTGGGCATTTGTGGGCCTTTGTGTTCATTGCCCTGTATTGCATGAGGGAGTTTTGTTGATGAGAGATGAGAGATACATTAGTATTCTCTCTACCCCTTGTTCTACTAAGTTCCACAAGGCTTAGGTGTAGAGATATTCTTTTTCTGCATTAGAACATTTAACATAATATCTATTTTTAAAATCTATAACTGAGTATTGTTGTTAACTACATGCACTATGCTAACAAATCATCTTGCCTATCTGAAACTACATACCTTTTACCAGCACCTCCCAGACCCTGGATACCATCATTCTGCTGTCTGCTTCTGCAAATTTGATTATTTTTGATTCCTAAATAAGTGAGATCATGTAGTACTTGTTTGGGTTCACATATTCTGTAAGAAACTTAAAAGTCAAAATTCTGGCTGGGCGTGATGGCGCATGCCTGTAGTCCCAGCACTTGGGAGGCAGAGGCAGGCGGATCTCTGTGAGTTCAAGGCCAGCCTGGTCTACATAGTGAGTTCCAGAACAGCTGGGGCTATAGGGAGTCCCTGCTTCAAAAAGACCGAAAAAAAAAAAAAGTCAAAATTCTGTAAAGAAACAAGTGAGATCACTTACTATGAAAAGAAAATAGTTCTAGGGTGGAGGAAACAGTTCAATCACTAAAATGCTTACCATGCAAACATGAAGACCTCAGTTTGATTCCCAGGACTCACATTTTTTAAAAAACAGGCATGATGGTACATTCTTTTAATGCCAGGGCTGGGAAGGTAGAGACAGGAAGATCTGTTCAGCTTGCTGGCCAGGAAGTCTAGCTTACTTAGAGTTCCAAATGAGTAAAAAACAAGGTGGAGGGATAGAGAGATGAATCAGCAGTTAAGAGTACTGACTGTTCTTCCAGAGGACATGGGTTCAGTTCCCAGCACCCACACAGCAGCTAACAACTGACAGTAACTCCAGTTTCAGGCGATCCAACACTTTCTTCTGGCCTCCACCAGCATCAGGAACACATGTGATGTACATATATACAAGCAAGAAAACACTCACATAACAATAAATAAATCTGGGTGGGAGGACCAGCCTGGGCTAAGCAGCAAGCTCCTGGTCAGTCTGGATATTATGCTTCCAATACAAAATGTGCCCCACAGGCTCATGTTTTGAACCCTTGTTCTCAAACTGGTGGTATTTTGGAAGGTTGTGGGATGTCTAAGAATTGGAGTCTGGATGGTAGAAGTAGGTCACTGGAAGTCAGCCTTTGAAGATTTAGCCCAGGGCCTGGTTCCAGCTATTCTGCTTCTTAGTCTCTCAAGACATGAGAAACCTCTCCATGTGTCCTGATACCATGAACTCTGCCATGCCTTCCCTGCCATGATGTACTGAAATCTTCTAAAACTATGAGCCAAAATAAATCTCCCTCTCTTAAGTTTTCCAGATATTCTGTCACAGGTTCATTACTATAATAAATCTGAATGTGTTTTTAGACCTTGCCTGAAGAATGTGGAAGACTTGGAGATGTGAGCTAGCAATGGTTTAGAATTCTGTAAACGGAGTTTAAAGGGTGATTATGGTGGGAGTTCCAAAAGACAACAGTGCTAATAAGTCAATAATTTGGACAATAAAGTCTGTGCTCACTAGGCTTCAGATGAGAATGCAGACTATTAGGAATTGAACAAAGGCCATTCATGTTATGTTATAGCAAATAATTTGACTATGTTCTGTCCCTGTCCTGAACATTTGAGTGAGGCTAAATTCAAAAGTAATTGATAAACTTACTTGTCACAAGGCAATTCAGGATGGCATAAAACCCATGCTATGGAATGGTATTGCTGGCTACTTCTAGCCAGGTTATCAGTGAAAACAGGAAGCAAAAGGCAGAAAAAAAGAAAGAGAAAGAAAGAAAGAAAGAAAGAAAGAAAGAAAGAAAGAAAGAAAGAAAGAAAGAAAGAAAGAAAGAAAGAAAGAAAGAAAGAAAGAAAGAAAAACAAGGAGTTTGGTGAAGGAACATGCAGTTAAAGACACAGGCAAAGCAAGTGCAAGCTGTATTTGTGAGATATTAATGCCATTAAAGACATGCAAGACACTTTGCACTGGATAATATAAAAAGTGCCTTGAGAAGAATACCCCATCCATCACAGAGTCCAGAGTGTTAAGTTTGCAAACATATTTGGAAGACTTTTTAAAAAAGAGATCTGGGGACTAAGAGCACTGACTGCTCTTCCAGAGACCTGGTTCAGTTCCCAGTATCTACACCTCGGCTTACAACTATCTGTAACTCCAGTTTCAGGGGATATGATGCCCTCTTTTGGCCTCTGTGGGCACTGTATGCATGTGGTGAGCTTACATGCATGTAAGCCAAACATTTGTTGCATATAATATACCAAAAAAAATTTTTTTAGAAAAAAATTAACAAGGTCAGGCATGGTGGTGCATGCCTTTAATCCCAACACTCAGGAGACAGACAGGCAGATCTCTGTGACATTGAGACCAGCCTGAATTCCACAGTGAGTTCCAGGGAGATCCTGTCTCAAAAAGACAAAATAAGGGGTTAGGAGATGGCTCTTGCAGAGGATCCAGGTCCGATTCCCAGCATCCATGTGACAGCTAATAGCAATCTGTAACTCCAGTTCCAGGGGAATCTGATGCCTTCTTCTCACCTCCACAGGCATTGCATGACAGAGGTGCACTTACATACATGCAGGCAATACGATCATACACATAAAATAAAAATAATAAAAAATTTTAAAGACAAAACAAAATTTTTTAAAAATTTAATTAAAAATAAGAGTTGACACATGTGACAGCTAATAGCAATCTGTAACTCCAGTTCCAGGGGAATCTGATGCCTTCTTCTCACCTCCACAGGCATTGCATGACAGAGGTGCACTTACATACATGCAGGCAATACGATCATACACATAAAATAAAAATAATAAAAAATTTTAAAGACAAAACAAAATTTTTTAAAAATTTAATTAAAAATAAGAGTTGACACAAAAAATGCCAGGATGGTGGAACTAACCTTCTTGGATGTTTAACAGACATACCTTGAGATCTATACTAATTGGGTCAGAGGGAATCAAAGGACACTTTTTGCTCCTTGCCCTCCTGGGTCGATTAGTTCCCAGGGACTATGAGCATCGTGCAAAATGTCCTG
>NW_008344186.1:1725692-1746534 GCF_000622305.1 Nannospalax galili | reverse complement strand
GTGTGTGTGTATGTGTATGTGCCCGTGTCATGGCCCACGTGTGGAGTTAGAGGACAACTTGTGAGAGCTGATTCTCTTCTTCTACCACATGGGTCCTGGGGATAGAACTCAGGTCATCAGGCATGGTAGCAGGTATCTTTACTGCTGAGTCATCCTGCTGTTGGAACCTCATTTAATTTTATGTCTTATAGAGTTTATAATGAGTAAAAGATTATATAAGCATAATAATTTATCTGTAAACCTAGAAATGTACAGCCAATTTTGAAAGAGATGTACCCTAGCTCAGAAAAATGTTATTGAATAGGTTAATGCTGTTGTAATGAAATGCTTCTTCTAATAAACAAAACAAAACAAAAAAAAAATAAGAGTTGAAGCCAGGCATGGTGACACACGCCTTTAATCCCAGCACCTGGGAGGCAGGGGCAGGCGGATCTCTGTAAGTTCAAGGCCAGCCTGCTCCACATAGTGAGTTCCAGGACAGCTGGGGCTACAGGGAGACCCTGCCTCAAAAAAAGAGTTGAAAGCACTCCTAATGGAACTCTTAAGGAAGTGTTTTTCTGGGTCCCGCTACCCAAACACTCAAGAAGCTACCTGAAGCATGATCTAAGAGAGCCTGACTACTTCTCTATCAAAACTTGATGTTACCCGCCAGGGCTGGTTTAGCAGGCGGGCAGAATGCAAGAAACAGGATATTGGCCATGCACCAAGATTTTTAAGGAAAGCCTGAAAAACAAGTGTTCTGGTTTAGTTTCCTGTTGCTAAACACCATGACCAAAAGCAAGTTGGGGAGGAAAGGCTTTATTTCATCTTATACGGCCAAGGCACAGTCTATCTTTGAGGGAAATTGGTCAGGAACTCGGGACAGAAACTTGGAAGCAGGAACTAAAGTACAGCTCATGGAAGAATGCTGCTTACTGGCTTGCTCTCTGGTCTGTGCTTAGCCTGTTTTCTTATACAACCCAGGACAACCTGTCCAGGAGGGGTGCCATCCACAGTGGGCTCGGCCCTCCCACATCATTCACCAATGCCTCACAGATATGGCCACAGGCCAGTCTGATGGAGGAAATTCCTCAATTAAGGTTCCCTCTTCCCAGGTGTGTCAATTTGACAATTGAAGCTACCCAGCGTAGCCAGTGTGTAACAGGGTCAGATGCCCTGCATGAAGCCCTCAGCAGGATACACGTAGCTATAAGGGTGGTCTAAGTTGCAGTGGAAACCTCAAAATATTGGAGATGCGAGGAACATGAGATATCTGCTGGGAAAAGCACTGAGTGGTGCTAACCCAAGAGAGAGCCCATGTGTGTTACAAACGGCAGGGCCATGGGGGCAGGATGTACCCTAGTTCACTAGAGTCCAGATGATGCCACTATAAGCCCCAGATGCCAGATGTAGATCTTCAGGATTTAATGTTTGCCATTCTAGGTTTTGGTCTAGCTTTAGCTCAGTCTTTCTTTGCTATGATCCTACTTACCTTTGATAATGAGAATTTTTACTCTGTGCCATCATATATTAGATACCTGCAATTTTTTTATTTTATAGGGGATCACAAAGAGTTTTCCTTGAGTCTCCAAAAGGACTTTTCAACAGTTTTGAGACTGTTAAAACAATGGGGACTCTTAAAGTTGGACTAAATACTGAAGTAGGCCACTGGGAGTCAGCTTTTGAAGGTTATAGCCTGGTTCCTGGTTCCTGTCACTCTCTGGTTCTTGGTCTGCTATAGTGTGAGAAGTTTCTGCCACATGCTTCTGCTGTCACAAATGCCCCTGAAATTGTAAGCCAAAATACATCTTTTCTCTATATTGTTCTATCAGGTATCCAGTCAAAATGATGCAAAATGTAACTAATACATTTATTACATAAGGAGGTTCATTTCAAAAATAAACCAAACACAAAATAGCAAAAACTTCAAAAAAGAGGTAAGTGCAACAGGGTTCTAAGACAGCAGTCACTCAGAGATATCAGGGAAAGGTCAAAATAAGGTTTGGGGGCTGGTTCTTGACAGTTGAGTAGAATTTGGATATGGACTTTTTTTAATGTGTGAGTGTACTGCCTGCATGTATGTGAGTGCACCTGTGTCCTGCAATACCCATGGATGTCAGAAGGTCTCAGATCCCCTGGAACTGGAGTTACAGACGGTTGGTAGCCACCATGTGGGTGCTGGGATTCTAACCCAGGTCCTCTGTAAGAACAGTCAGTGCTCTTAACCGCTGAGCCATCTCTCCAGCCCCTGGACATGCACTTTTTAAAAAGTCTTTTGCAGGATGGAGAGATGGCTCGAGATATGGCTCAGCGGTTAAGAACACTGGTTGTTCTTGCAGAAGACATGGGTTTGAATCCCAGCACCCACATGGCAACTAACAACTGTCCATAATTCCAGTCCCAGGGGATCCGACAGCCTCTTCTGAGCTCCGAGAGCATTGCACAACACAGGTGCACTTACCTACATGCAGGCAATACATGCACACACATAAAATAAAAATAATAAATGAAATTTTAAAAAAAAATATTTTAAAAAGTCTTTTGCTAGATGTGGTGGCACACACCTTTAATCCCCAACACTCAGGAGGCAGAGGCAGGTGGATCTCTCTGAATTTAAGGCCAGCTTAGTCTTCATGGCAAGAAGACCACCAAGGCTAGACAGTAAGACTCTGTCTTTTAAAAAGCAACCAAAAAAACTAATAATAATAATAATACAACCAAAAACCACTCTGGCTATGTGGCCTTGAACTCATGACCCTCCTACTTCTGTTTTCCATTTGCTGGGGTTATGAGCAAGTACCACAAACCCAGATGAGAACTTTTATCCTCTATAAAATTCCTAGGAAGCATAGCACATCTGTTAAGATGAAAGCAATGTCTGGCTGTCATTTTGAAGACTAAGAATTATATGATAGCTTTTAGATATTAAAGACAGAAAGGAAAAAACTTTATAAATGTACAAACTGCTTCTGAACCCCTTTCTATTTTAATCCAACCAGGCTGGAATCTACATTGTCAGAATCAAGGAAAGCAAGGAGGTAACAAAAAGGATGTTAAATGGGTATCTTCTCTTTAACCCAGTGCAGGCCACTAGAAGAGCAAACGTTTCACCATTGTCAATGTTTCCAAAAAAATTTAGCAGTAATAACTTTTTTTTGGCGGGGGGGGGGCGCATCTTTTTGAGACAGGGTCTCCCTATAGCCCCAGCTGGCCTGGATCTCACTATGTAGAAGAGGCTGGCCTTGAACTCAAGAGATCTCCTGAATGCTGGGGCTAAAGGCATGCCCCACCACGCCCAGCCCTAATGGTAATTACTTTAAGATACACAGAGCCAAGAAGTATCAGCAAGTAAAAACACTTGCAACACAACCATGACAACCTGAGTTCAATCCCCAGAACCCATGGAGAAAACTAGATGTGGTGGTAAGCATCTGTAATTCCAACACTACTACTGTGAGATGGGAGGTGAAGGAGAATGGGCCAGAAGCCAGTAGGCCAGATAGCCTGAAGTACACAGTCCAACAGCAGAAATAACAAGAAACTCTTCTCAAAAATAAGACGGAAGGAAAGAACTGCCTCCCAAAAAAAGTTGTCCTGACTTAGATGCACACCACGGAACATGTACTTGTCGTCCCCCCGCCCCATGCACAAATTAATTATTGTTAACTAAATAATTTTTAAATATACTGTACACTAGTGTGCCAAAATCAGCTGGTAAGGTGTGCTTAGTATAACTTATTACAATAAAATTTAAATCGCAAAAGTTTGGGAATTCTTTAAAAAAAAATCAAAACTAAACTTCTAATGACCTCACCTTTATCCATGAACATTTGTACTTTCAGGAATCCCATTTATAAATTTTTCTGCGGGCACTTCTGCTGGGGGTAGGGGGGAGTGTAATTGCCTAAGAGTGGAATTCCATGTACCTCTACCCCTCATCCTATGACAGTCAGAAGGACGGGCTATCAAGGATGACACTGAAAGCAGAAGGGGAATTATTTGGGGAAAAGAAGGTGGAGCAACAAACAGCTCTGCTTATCATGCTTTGGGAATCCAGGGATCCATAACAGCAGTTCAGCACACCTGCCCTGGAGGAACACAGTCTAAGATCAGAACTTCTCTGAGGGCAACCCCAACCACCACACTAGACAATAAGAACCAGTAAGAATGATGGAGAATGAAGCTGCGTAGAGGTTAAGAATAAAGGCAGAGGGTTAAAATCATCTATTCACTGCTGATGTGCAGCTGACAGGAGACATACAGAATTTTCCAGATTATCTATGTGTCATCAACTAGTACCTGCTTGTGTGTGAGGCCCACAAACCGTCCAAACTATCCAAGTATTACTCACTACCAGTTCCCATGAAGGCAATACCACATCTATGTTAAGTTCTCCCCCTTCCCCTTCCTTCCAACATACTCACCAATGACAACTCTAAATTTTAAGCCCTTAGACAAATGTATTGTTGACACTGTCCCACCCTAAGCCAGAAGTTCATCTTTCTGTCCTGAATACGGGAAAAGGAAGTCCTAGACAGAGTCCCACTTCTACAACCTCTAGTTGAAAAAGGCATAAAAATGGTGATAAACATGGTATGTCTCACACACACACACACACACACACACACACACGCACGTGCGCACAACCCACTATTTTGTATGCTAAAAAAATTTAAAGTTTAAACAATTGGTGTAACACTAATTTTAGAATTATGACTTCTTAGAAACACATTCCTTTAACTTATAAATGAAACACCTTCCCAGTCTCAAAACACTTTCACGCCAAGCGTGGTGGCACATGCCTTTAATCCCAGCACTCGGAAGGCAGAGGCAGGCAGATCTCTGTGAGTTCAAGGCCAGCCTGGTCCACATAGTGAGTTCCAGGACAGCTGGGGCTACAGGGAGACCCTGTCTCAAAAAGACCAAAAAAAAAAAAACAACCAAACAAACAAAAAAACCACTTTCACATACACTGGATAAGTCTTTACAAGAACCTTGGAATGTCAATAAAACTAACGTTCCCCTCCTTCACAGCTGACCTAACCCAAGTTTAGAGACGTTGTAAAAGAAGTGACTTACCAGACAACACTTAGTAGATGCCAGTCACTATGTGAAAACTCCAAAAATCTGCCTAACACATAGTCCCTATTGCTGGGCACCTATAAGCCCAAGAGGAAAAGTCTTACACCAACAATCACAAACTACAGAATCCAATATTAAGGTGTGGAAGTTCTCTGGGAACAGGACCAAGTGTGAATCTGCCAAGGTAATCTCTAACCTATTTTGGCAAAAAGAAAGATGCCAGTCTAGGTGAGGGGAAGAAGCTGTGGCTCCTGTCTCCTGGGCTGCCACTGCACTCTGCAATCTCCTATCAACACTTTGCTGTCTTCCTCCTTTCTCAACTTCAGTTATTTTTTTCAGATTCCTCTCTATGGCACACAATCTTATACCCTTTTACTTACATATACACCCCCTACATATGTCTAAAATGGCAACAGTATAAATGTATTGAACAGACATGAGAGATTTCTTTCACTGATGTTTTCTGGTTCCATTACAAATCATGAAATTTTTACTTTGTTTTGAGGAAAGGGAACAATATATTTGTTAATACCTAGAAAGCACCCAAGATATCCCAAGGAACTGAAATAATGATTTTGGAGCAGAAATTAGAAGCAATCTGCACATATGACTTGCAAAAGCTGGACTAAAATGTTGATTTTTTCCCCCTGAGGAGCCTTATGAAATATAGATTTTTGTCAGAATCATTCCTAACTTCAGACCTCCAAAGGGCACCTAATTGCCAAGAATTCTTGAAGTAACCAATTTCTTAGCATGCTTCCAATTTTTAAAACACATTATGGAATAGAACTTTTTAAAATATGAATATTGGGTTCAAAACAATTCCAAGTAGATGTTGTACTAATAATGTAAAACAAAGATAAGAGCAACTACCTCCCTAAGGTTACTAATTGCATTAATAAAAGCCAATGCCTATTTAATCAGATGTTGTTTTACAAATTTACTATACTGGCAGGCATGGTGGTGCAGGCCTTTAAATCAGCACTTGGGAGGGAGGGGCAGGCGGATCTCTATGAGATCGAGGCCAGCCTGGTCTATATAGTGAATTCCAAGGTGGGCTTAGACTAGGGAGACCCTGCCAAAAACAACAACAAAAAAAAGGGAACTCACTACATTAACCTAAGCAAAGCATACAGTTATCTGAAGTTGAACAATATTGTGAAAAAAAATGGATTCTAAAATTTGAAAATACATTTAAGTCTCAAAAGCGGAGTTAAGAAACAGAAGCTTTTCCTCAAGGACTGAGGTGTGTGGGGTGGGCGTGTGTGTATTCCACCCCCCCCAAGCAGAGAACTCTTCTCCCAGACCTTGAAGAGATATAACATACAAATCAAGGTTACCACCCACCACCTCTGAAGTCTGGTTACTTCAGTCTATTTTAAACCATCATTTCTTGGCCTTTTTAAGTTATAAAAATTCATAAGAGGTTTGGCGACATGGTTCAGTGGATAAAGGCAGTTGTCATCAAGCCTGACAACCTGAGTTCGATGCCCTGCGCCCACATGGTAGAAGGAGATAAACAGCTCTAGCAAATGGTCCTCTGGCCTCTGCACGCAAGCCATGCGACCACACACACAAATGTAAAATAAAAAATTCCGTAGTAAGAGGACTAAAACCTCTAAGTGTTAAGGTGTTTTAACTCTACCAGGGCATTTTAACTTCACAGCCCACAAAGAAAGTGTTGTAGCCTCGTTTTAGAGATGAGGAAGGAAACTGAGGCTTACGCGGCAGGCTGGAGTCCCAGGGGTGGGGCTGGGCTTCGGGATTCCGGGCTTCCTGCCTGCCGACGGGATACACAGCAGGCT
Organism: Nannospalax galili; assembly: GCF_000622305.1. Lineage (NCBI taxonomy): Eukaryota > Metazoa > Chordata > Mammalia > Rodentia > Spalacidae > Nannospalax > Nannospalax galili. The sequence goes on along the minus strand of NW_008344186.1, from coordinate 1,739,668 downwards.
CTGGAAGCGCAGCCCGTGGCCTTGGCGCTTCAGGAAGCACCGACCACAGCCTGGACAGACGGCCTTCCTGCAGAGTCCGCCCCGGCCGACCTGCCAGCCCGTCCCTCCGGTGTCCTTCCGAGGCCGGACACCGGCCCGTCAGGCGATACGGCCCCCGGGCAGGTGCCCCGAGAGGATGCCCAGGAAAGGCCCGCAGGGGTCCCGCGTGGGGTGCAGGGCAGGGTCCCCGGTTGTGGCCCCGCTGTGGGCGCCGTGGGTGGGGGACCCGGTGAAGGTCCCGGCGGGCTCCTAAGGGCCCGGCGCTCACCTTCCGACAGCTCCAGCTCCAGCTCCGCCAGGCTCTCGCGCACCTCGGCGGGCAGCGGCGCCGCCTCCAGCGGACATCCGCGGTCAGCCATGGCCAGGGGCTGAAGCGCACCGGCGGCCAGCAGACCCGCAGCAGCGGGCAGGCGCGGCCCGGACGGCTCCACACCGGCGCCCGCACGAGCGCAGGCGACTCCTCCCGGAGGCAGCTTCCCCGGCGGGTTCCCGCGCGCCAGCAGGCCCACTCGGGAGCGCGCGTGCGCGGCCGAGGGCGGAGTAGCGCCTGCGCGGGTGCGAGCCCAAGCCCCGCCCGGCAACACTAAAGGCTCGCTTCCACTGGCCGGCGCCGGCATCTGGGGACGACCATTGGGAGACACCTGCCGCGTCAGCTCCGGCGTGGCGCAGGTCCGATTGGCCTGGGAAGCAGACCGAAGTACAGCAGGTTTGCGACCCTGACAGTAGGCTGACTACGCGGGCCAGGAGACCGTCTGCGCTTCCAGCCTCTTCCCCCTGGGTAGCCCTGCTGGCACCCTCTGTGAGCGTCTGTTGGATGGAAGCAAGCACGCTGTAGCATACGCCACTGGTTTCAATGTGTGTGTGTTCATTGCATTTCACAATAACGCCACAAGTATTCTGCACTGACCAAGAAGACTCTCCAGCAGTGTCTCAGCCCTTGAGATGACTTTGGGACGTGGAATCAGAGACCTGTTGGGAACCTTGGTGGAGCTCTTGAAGGCTCGCTGCTCTCAGAACTATAGGCATATCTGAGGGGTGCAGGAGCAGACTGGTGGCCCAGAGTAGGTGTCAGTCCAGACTGGCTAAGGGTTGTATCCTGGTGCAGACCTCATCTGACTGAAAAGAGTAGAACAAAAGTCTGGCCTTTGAGGCCAAACAAAACCTCTGAAGAGCAGCAGTATTTCTGTTACCAATGATCCAGCCAGGGTCCTTTAGCTCCCCTTGGGTGGCAATTGCAAGTAGGCCAGGAGTTCTGAGGCTTTGAGTGTTGAAGGGTTATAAGCTGGGCTAACAGGCTTTATGCTGGAAGCCCTGAGAATTGTAGACTTTTGGCTCCAGGCTAGCTCTAGGTGCTCAGGTTAGATTGGGTTTGGATTGCCTGTGGCCAGCAGCTAATGAAATCATCATAGTATCAGCTAATATTGTAAATTCTAAGCCATGGATGTCAGGACCCTTTACCTTTTCAGCCATTAGTGTTGCTGGTCGCAAGCCTTGAATATGGACCATTTGCCTTAAAGTCTTGGCAGCTCCCAGGAACTCTTCCAGCCAAAGATGCCTACTCTGTTTTCCTCAATTTTGCCCCTGTGCCACACACTCCTCTGCCTTCAGCCTCTACCACTCTTTAACCACCCTCTTGCCATATGCTACCTTTTCAATAAAAATAATAGGTAAGCAAAAAATTTGAAAAAAAAAAAAAAAGACCAGTTTGGAGGCTTTTAGCAGGCCTATTACAGTATCATGAAACACCATAGGAGGGTGTCTGGGACTGATTTACAATGTGTGGTGACTAATTGCTTATACAACCAGGATATGTGGTAGGCAAACAACTGTATTTTTTTGTACCAATTACAGGTCCTATATAGAGACTAATCACAAGCTTTGCATAAAAAACAGTCACTAGTTCCACATTATACCTATCACTAGTCTTTTTGCTAAAGAGGTGCTTTCTGTCATCTTGAGTGAGGATAGCTGCTGAAGTTCGTTGAGGCTTATCTTTCCTAGGATGCTGCCTTTCAAAACTGGTACAGATTGTCTGGAGTAGTTGTGACCCGAGCAAGGCTTTCCGAAACAGGTGTTCTGGATTCAACTGTAGTGATTCTCCCAGCTGGAGTATTTCCACAGTGACTGTAAAGTGTCCAAAACAAGCAGTCTTCCATGAAGGCAGTGAAGCAGGTTGCCAGAGAAAGGGCTGCTCAGCTGACACTTCCCCACTCAAGGGTGTCTGTGAGGGCATTTCCAGGAACCATTAACAGAGGAGAGGAAAGGGTCTCCCAGAGTGGGCAACATCTTCTAGTGGCAGCCCACATATGAAGAGACCTGAGGAAAAATTAGTTTTGCCTGTCTGCCTTCACTTCTTGCTGGTGGGTGCATATATCCTATTGTTTTGCTGCTGCTGCTGCTGCTGCTGCTGCTGCTGCTGCCACCGCCGCCGCTGCTGCTGTTCTTCACTGGCATTCTAACCTAGCCTTTTTTCAAACATGAACTCAAGGTCAGCAGATATCCAAGCATCCTCCAGGCCTTCAGCACCAAATTGAGACTGCTGAGGCATCCAGCTTCATGGACTGAGCCATTGTTGGGCTGCTTAGACCCTATTGTGTAAATCACTGCAGTAAATCCCCTTTTACCAAATACATTCTATCTGTTCTACTCCTCTAGATGAACCTTACTAACACTTAACCCACTTAGTGGATACTAGACATAGAATTATGGTTACTTCTGAGCATAATTCAGCTAGAAACATAATGAGATAAAATGGGCACTCTAGTTCCACCTCTGCCTCCAAAGAGTTGTGTTCAATAGGACAACAGTAATAAAGTACCAGAAACTGAGCCAGCTCAACAGAAGTTTACTGTGTCAGAATTTGGGAAGCTAGAAGTCTGAGTCCAAGGTATTGGACAGGATTGGTTCCATCTGGGACTATAACAGAGAATCTAATCTTTGCTCATTCCTATCCTTTAGTGGCTGCTGGCAATCTTTGATGTTTCTTGGCTTATAGATCTTTCAATCTCTGCCCTCATGTTTGCATGGTGATCTTCTGTGCCTGTCTGTCCAAATGTCTACAAATATCATTCATACCTAATATGGAAACATTACAATTAGCTCATATAAACTTGATCATCTGCAAATTCCCATTTCCATATTCACAAGTACTGGAGATTAGGACTTAAACATTCTTTTTGTGGTGGAGAAAGATACAGTTCAACCCACAGGTTGTAATACCCAACATGTATGTACTAGTAGTGGCTGAGAAGGTTTGTATGGCTGGGTTATGAAAATGCTTAATGAAGAGAGCTAGAATGTAAAATTAGGCACTAGAGTTAATTGACATAAGGAATGTTCCAAGATAAGATATTTAATTCCCTGGAAATGAACATCTGAAGAACATTACATTAGGATTAGCCAGTCAAATAAATGAAGAAGATGCTGGAGACTATATGTTAATACATGAGAGAGAGCAAGAGAGTAAACCTCAGAGGCTTTCTACTAATTTTTTTAGGGTCTAATGGTCAGGGGTGCTCTAGGTCATTCCTTCCAAACGTAAAAGAATGATCAAATCTTGAACTTCCTATCATCAGAAGCAGAAGGAGACACAGCTTGACACTGCCAGTTGTGTAGCCTGAGGATTTCTTCCTGGAAACCTCCACTCAGTGTAGCCGAGATGGTAACATACCACAGAAAAGAATTTCAGGATAAGCCAAAATGAAACACTTGAGGCCTTTTTTTTTTTTTTTAAAGACAATATAAGCCAGGCATGGTGGCGCATGCCTGTAGTCCCAGCACTTGGGAGGCAGAGGCAGGCAGATCTCTGTGAGTTCAAGGCCAGCCTGGTCTACATAATGAGTTCCAGGACAGCTGGGACTACAGGGAGACCCTGCTTCAAAAAGACAAAAAAAAAAACCAGTATACTCTTAGATTTGAGTGCAGGTGTTGAGAGAGAGGCAGGCAATAGCTGTATGATTTGTGGCTTTTGAAGTTACATTGTTCAAAGGATGCAATTAACAACCAGGTCCAAAGATGACAGTAGTTTTAATATTTAAGTAAAATATGAGCTCGTTTTTACTTATTTCTCTGACAGAATTCCCTTTTGTAAGTGAAACTGTAAGGTGGCTTATGAGGTAAATTGTCCTGATTTACATTTTGGCCTTAAGGATTCATCATCTGTTTTAACATTCTTGTTTGAGATACATCTCTGAAAAGGTAGTATTGTTTTTATGCAAACATTCTTCATGGCAGTTTTTGTCAGTTGCATGGAGTTCAGCCTGGGAGATGTGTGTAAAGCAGCTCCCTTGGAGGAGTATAAAGGACTCATGTCCCCTTTATCATCCTCCTCTCTATCCTGCCTCACTACCTTGAGGAAAAGAAGACTGCTGTAAAATTCTTTTATGTGTATATGTATACATATATAGGCACACATGCCATGGTACATTGTGGAGACATTGAGAGGACAACTTACTGGAGTTGGTTCTCTCCTTAGACCATGTGGGTTCCAGGGGTCAAAGCTGGTCACCATCAGGCTTGAAAGCAAGCACCCTCACCTGCAGTCATCTTGCTGGCCCCATTTTGTGATTTTTTAAGTTGAGTATATTCCACACCTGGGCGTATTACCCTGGTTCAATTAGGGGCCAAGGTATGTGGAAGACTACCAGTTTTAAAAAGCACCCAGAACAAGACTAGAGAGATGGCTCAGTGGTTAAAAAAAAGCACTGGTTGTTCTTCCAGAGGACCCGGTTCTGTTCCCAGCACCCATATGGCAACTAACAACTGTGCATTACTTCAGTTCCAGGGGATCAGATACCCTCTTCTGGCCTCTAGAGCATTGCACACATGGGTGCACTTACACACATGCAGACAAAACACTTGTGATGGTTTAAATGAGAGTGTCCCCCATAAGCTCCAAATAGCTGGACATTTTGTCCCCAGTTGACGGTGCTATTTTGGGAGGTCTTAGGTGTAGCCTTGCTGGAGGAAGTGCATCACTGCAGGAGGGAGGGTGGGCTGTAGAAAGAAGTGCAGCCTGAACAACCTGCGCATGCGCGCTGCAAATGCACCAAAAACATCCGGCTGAGTCTAACCTGTATTCTGCCAAAGGACATGGAGATGGCTGACACAAGATGGCTCAACCGGAGGGCCAATGAGGATCAGACATGATCTGAGAAAGCCTACCGGGGCCAGTAGGACACTGGGAGGGGGATATAAGGGAGCCCCATATCTGCAATAAACGAGTCTGCAGCTGCTCGCACTGCCTGCTTCTCACCTGACTCTCGGAGTCTGTGTCATGACTCGTGCTGACTCTACCCCTGCCCGAAGGGCCCCAGGACACCTGCAACATCTGGCTCCCAGAGTGGGTTCCCCATGCTGGTATGGGCATTGACCTTCTTGGGTTCTGGCCATCGTTGTGGTAGTTGCTTTTCTCTTCTGGACCGTGTTCTTTGCACTTTTCTGCTGGCCATACATCAACCACTCCAGAGATCGGCCTTAGTTTCGCTTTCTCCACCCCAACCCACCTGGGTGCCTCTCCCCCACTTTCTTTCTTTGTTGCGAGATGCCCCCCGCCTGAAGTTTCGGTAAGTCAGCCCCTACGTGTTACATGTGCCTTCGGTCCTCATGAGGGTGAGTGTGGAGAGCCCTCTTCTTCCCCTTCTTCCTTGGTGTCGTTTGAGTTCCTTGTCGGTTAGGGAGGAACATTTACTTGTTTTTGGTTTGCCCAGCGCCACCACATAAAGGCTGACCCCCTAGGAGGCGGAACCCAGGAGCAGCCCCTGACCGCCGCTCCCCCTCTCCCCATCCAGAGACACTGTGTAGTCATATGGCCTGATGAACCACAGAAGTCCCCCACTGAACACAAGACATCTGGGTCTGACACATTCTCTGTTTGTCTTAGAATTAACATGGGTAATCTGCGCCCCAGCTGTAGTGAACCCCAAATCAGGGCATTAAAATCCCTCCTTGTCATCCGAGGTCTTAAAGTTAAAACCAATGACTTAGATGCTTTCTGGAACAAGGCTACCATCCTTGCACTATGGGCCACCCCCCGAGAACATGTGGGACCCTGACCTCTGGATGCCAGTTCTTTTCCTTACTAGGAAGCACCAGGTCTCCTCAGGTGTCATCCTGCCTGCCTCATTTGTCCCCATTCTCCTGGACATCATAGCTAGCCTAATTCCTTTGGTCCTACTCATCCTTGTCAAGTGTCTCTTTCAGTATGCCCGACAGCAAAAACGCATCAACAGAGCCACACTCCAGGTCCTCTTGGCACTTCAACACACAGGCCATGATCCTCCCCGTGAGATCCTACAGGCCTGGCTCACGGGGAAATCCATGAGGCCTCTGTATAATTGCCTTCCCCAATCACCCTGGTGGGCTCATACCCAGGGAGGTTGCCCTTTGAGGGCCGGTAGTCAATGATGGGTAAGAACTTGCTAACCAAGTCAACCTAAGACAGGCACAGTCCATAATACTGGGGACCCCCTGAGGTGGGGCCAACAATGCCAAGGCAAAGAATCTTGGCTCCCACTAGAGCTTCACAAAAAGAAAAGGGGTGGATATTTAGGAGGAAGTGCAGCCTGAACAACCTGTGCATGCGCACTGCAAATGCACCAAAAACATCCAGTTGAGTCTAACCTGTATTTTGCCAAAGGACATGGAGATGGCTGATACAAGATGGCTCGACCAGAGAGGCCAATGAGGATCAGACACGATCTGAGAAAGCCTACTGGGGCCAGTGGGACACCCACCAGGAGGGGGATATAAGGGAACCCCATATCCACAATAAATGACTCTGCAGCTGCTCACACTGCCTTTTTCTCACCTGACTCCCAGAGTCTGTGTTGTGACTCCATGCCAACTCTGCCCTGCCCGGAGGGCCCCAGGACACCCACAACAGTGGGCTTTGAGAGTTCTTAAGCCTTGCTGGATTTCCAGTCGTGTTCTCCATCCTGTGCCTGCTTGAATATGTGTTTAGCTTTCTGCTCCTGCTCCAGCCACCTCACCATGCCTCTTCACCATGACAGACTCTACTCCCTCTGGAACCTGGAACTGTAAGCACAAATAAACTCTTCTTCCTATTAGTTCCCTTGGTCATGGTGTTTTATCACAGCAACAGAAAAGTAACTAGTACAGCATTCATACATATTTAAAAAAAAGAACTGAATAAAAGAAACTTTTAAAGAAAAGAATAGTGAACAGGAAAAGTCTTTGTAGTAGATCCAGGTTGTATTGCAAGTAACTCTATTGCCTGGTCCACGTGCTCCAGAAGATGTGGTATTGATGGTCATCAGAGGTGGAGAATGGTGAATTGTTTTATCCAGCATGACCCAGTAGGAGATTCATAATGAAGGATGTGGAGGTTCTGTCATTTCACCTAGATCAGAGAATTACATGCTTCTGGGAGTGGGGGAATTAGACAAACATACCTGCTGGACTCTGATAGAGATGGAAGCAAAATTTCCCATTGTGAGTTAAACTTACCAAGTCATAAGGTTGACTGAGCCCAGCAAAAACCCTATCAGAAGTAGGACACTCCTGATTAAGCATAAGAAGCCAAGTATGGCACCTTTAATCCCAGTACTTGGGAGGCTGAGGCAGAAGTATTGTAAGTTCAAGGACAGCCAGGGATACATAGTAAGACCTTGCCTCCAAAAGAAAAAGAAAAACAGAGCATAAGAATGTACAGAGATCACTATGCACATTACAGAACAGGGGCAACCCCCATGATATCCATTGCTATTGTATCTGATACACCATAATTCTATGTAGAAGAACTGTTACAGCCAGTTAACAGAGAAAGAAAAATCTTGAGCTTGGTTCACAGATGGGTTGGCTTTGTGTGTTCAAAATGAAAATAGAAAGCTACTGAGAAATGGCCTTGAAAAAAATGATGGTGAGAACATAGCCTCCCATTATGCAGAATTTCAGGCACAGCTCTGTGTGTGTGTGTGTGTGTGTGTGTGTGTGTGTGTGCGTGCGCACGTGTGCCTGTGTCTGTGTCTGTGTGTGAATGGCCCAAGGTGAGGTGTATATGGATTCCAGCAATATTGGATGGCCTATGGAACTGGTTAAGGAAACAGAAGTTGGAAATAAAGAGCTCTTCAGTAGTCATATGGGTAGACATTGTGGCACTACATATGATGACCTTAATGTAAATGCTGATGCCCAGCAGAGAAGATCCATGACAGAACTATTGCCAAGTAGACAGGATGATTCAGATACTTGACCTTATAGCTCTCTACTTCTACCTCAGCAGTAGTGTTACTGGGTTTTAGAGTCAAAAGTGGGGCTAGAGAAACCATAAAAAGTTAGGTTTAGTCACCTGTCCTCAATATACAAATTAATACAAGTAATAGTAAAAAGTAAAGACAAGAGATTTATTCAATGTAGCCACTTTGGGAACAGGAACAAATGAAAAGGTCTAATGACTCCCCAAGTCCATGTTCAAGATACTGACATGAGGTTTAGGTCTAAATAGAGGGCAAGAGGTATGGCTAATTATTAAACAGTCCTGGTCAAAGTGTGGTCTCACCAATCATTGACCCATCATTGGCTTGGATCCCAACTTTCAGATCTGTCCTGAATCTCTTACTAGGAGGCAAATTCCCAATAAGAAACTGGCATCAGGGTTTTTAGAATGTCCCTTTCCAATTCCTGGGAAATTCTAATTGCTTGGGGTCAATAATTTCAATAGTCTGATAGCCAAAGGGAATGGCACAGGTGCCTCTGTTTAGAATATCTTTGCTCCTACCAGGACAGTGACAATGACACAATGGGCAAGAGGATAAAATGATCAGAGTGAGACTTGTAGGTTATTCATGGGCCTACAAGCATTGGTTCTCTGACCAAAGTTGATCTACTCCTAGTGACCAATGACTAACCCAGCAGCAAAAGAGACCACTGCTAAGCTTCAATACTTCTCCTTTAAATAAGGAATGTGGCTGGTCAAGTTTACTATATTAGAATTCTCCTCTTGGAACCGTTCTCATTTCCCATGGAAAAGCCAGTGGTTCATTTCCACAAGAATAGATCAGGGTTTGTCTTTCCTTCTCACAGGTGTCACCCAACCAAGGCTGGATAGGTATTTATTCCACTGACACAAGATTCCATGTAACATTTCAAGCAGGCATTTACACTACAGGAAATGCAGTGCCCATGGGATCCACTGCCTGTTGGAACAATGGCATAACCTAACTGTCAAATTGAGAATAATCTGTGAAAATGGCATGGCATTCTCTAGGATGCATTAAATTCAAGACTTTTATATGGCAATGTTATCAAAAGAAAGATACATGGGACTGGAAACTAAGAAGTAGGAACAGAAGTGACCCCATTTACCATCACTCATAGTGATCTACAGGAGCACTTTGTGCTTCTGGTCCTCCCAAATTTACTCTGCAGCTAGAGGTCCCGGTCCTCGAATGAGACATGCACCAGAGAACACACCAAATGTTCCACTGTACTACAAACTATATATAATGCTTAGGAACTGTGATGGCTAATCCTGGATCTGACTTGACTGGATCTGAGATTAACTGAAATGAAAGAGATCTTCCTGACTGGATCATCTGAAGCTGCAAGGCACACCCTAAATGTGGGTGTTACCTTCTGATGGCAGCCCGTATAAAAGACCAAGGCAGAGAAGAATGCCAGGCTTCTTGCTGCTTTTCTTCTCTCTTGCTGGTGAGTTCGTCTTTCTGCTGTAGACTGAAGACTAGCTGATATTTCGGAATTTGTCAGACCTTCAGTACCAGATTGGGACTACTGAGACATCCAGCCTTGCGGACTGAGCGACTACGGATTCTCAGCCCCTCCAGTGTGGTGCAGCCATTGTTGGACAACTCCGACTCTATCCTATGAGCTAAGCTGATAAATCTCTATACATATATATTCATTCTACCAGTTCTGTCTCTTTGGAGAACTCTAATATAGAAATCAGTACCAGGAGTGGTTCTAGAGAAACAGAATTGAAAGGATGAATTTCTTTAATGGGCTTGTTGGTATTTGGAGCAGGCTCTCCAACTTAAAGTCTTCAGATAGCATGGAGCGCACTGAAAATCCGTGGTGTAGACTATTTGAAACAATTATGGAGATAGACCCATTTGAATCTCCTAATTCACCTCCTGTGAAGAGCAAAAAATTTAGTGACTCTATACATAAAATATTTGACAATTTGTGGAAAAATAAGAAAAATAATGATGCTGGCTTGTTACTTCTAGCATCGCTGGATAAAGGGATGAAGATAAACAATGAGCTTAATGATAAAACTGACAAGCTCCAGATTCGAATCAACAGTTTAAATGTTTCCAAGTGTGCCCTGGAAGAGAATCTTCTCTCCAGCAGCCAGAGAGCTAAAGCTATAGAAAATCAAGGTACAGCCCTTATTACATGTTTGGCTGACCTACAACACAAATTTAATTCCCAGCCTCGAAGGGTGTCAGCAGTAAAGGTGAGGGCATTGGTAGGAAAAGATTGGAATCCTGACACATGGGATGGAGATGTGTGGGAGAACCCTGAGGAGGCTGAGGATTTTGAATCCTCAGACTCTGAGGAATTTGATTCACCTGATGAATTAATCTCCCCAACCTCAGCAGACTCACCCTCCCCACCCTTGCCTGAGGCAACTAATCCCACTGAGGAAGCTAATCCCATTCAACAAGATGAAGTCGATGTCCCTCAGGCCCCAGTTGTTGTTGCCTCTAAACCTATAACAGACTCAAAGCTAAGCAGGCCCCTAGAGGAGAGAAAGTGTGGTCCATGAGGAGATATGCTACACCACTAAAGAACTTAGTGAATTTGCTAATTCTTTCAAGCAGTAGTAATGAATATGTCTGGGAATGGATTTTAAGGGTATGGGATAATGGTGGAAGGAACATAAAATTGGATCAGGCTGAGTTTATTGACATGGGCCCCCTGACTGGAGATTCTAGGTTTAATATGGAAGCTTGTGCAGTTTAAAAGGGTGTTAAAAGTTTATTTGATCGGTTGGCTGAGGGATTTATCAAAAGATGGCGTACTGACAGAGAGCTGGAGATACCTGATATCCCCTGGCTTAGTGTTGATGAAGGGATTGTAAGGCTCAGACAAATTGGTATGCTCGAGTGGATTCGCAGTGCAACACCAAATCCTCCACAATGGGAGGGCCCAGAGGACATGCCTTTTACTGATTTTATAAGATGGAAAGTATTGAGAGAGACACCAAAACGTTTGAAGAGCTCTGTTTTTGCTCTTTTCCTTATGCCGAATCTTATAGTTGGAGATGCTGCTGCTCAACTGCATAAATTAAATGTAAATATAATAGGTGTAACAGGACCTCAGAGTAGGGATCAGGTGGCAGTATTAAATTACCAAAGACAAGGTGAGCATACCGTAATGGGCGGCAAAGGCAAAACAATACCTACAATGGCATGACTCGAATGGACCTGTGGTACTGGCTAATCAATCATGGTGTTTCCAGGGCCCACATACATAAGAAGCCTACTAAGTTTTTATTTGATCTGTATAAGCAGAAAAGCTCTAGGACGAATGACAGGAAGTCAGTATTTGATCATAGCAATAAAGAATCTCGCTCAGTGAATCAATTTCCAGACTTGAGACAGTTTACAGACCCAGAACCCCTTGAATAAAGGGAAGGCCGGGTGCCCTTGAGGAAGGACTTTGTCACAGTACCAAAGAGTTATGCTGTTTGCCCCTCACCCATCCTTCCCCAGAGGGACCTGTGGCCTTTTACTAGAGTAACTAACTGTACATTGGGGGAAAGGCCACTTTCTGTAACAGCCTATTGGATACTGGTTCTGAGTTGACACTGATTCTGGGAGATCCTAAAAAGCATTGTGGCCCTCCAGTTAAAGTAGGGGCTTATGGAGGTCCTGTGATAAATGGAGTTTTGGCTGAAGTCCAACTAACAGTGGGTCCAGTGGGCCCCTAAACTCATCCTGTGGTTATTTCGCCAGTACCAGAATGTATAATTGTGATAGATATACTTGGGAATTGGCAGAATCCCCATATTGGCTCCCTGACCTGTGGAGTAAGGGCTATTGTGGTTGGAAAGACCAAATGGAAACCACTGGAAATGCCTCTGCCAGGGAAAATAGTGAACCAAAAACAGTATCACATCCCTGGAGGGACTGCAGAAATTAGTGCTACCATCAAGGATTTGAAAAGATGCAGGGGTGGTGATTCCCACCATATCTCCCTTTAACTCTCCTATTTGGCCTGTGGAGAATGACAGTTGACTATCGAAAACTTAATCAAGTAGTGACTCCAATTGCAGCTTCTGTACCAGATGTAGTTTCCTTACTCGAGCAGATTAATATGTCTCCTGGTACCTAGTATGTAGCTATTGATTTGGAAAATGTTTTCTTCTCAATACCAGTTCATAAGGACCACCAGAAGCAATTTGCTTTCAGCTGGCAAGGCCAACAGTACACCTTTACTGTCCTGTCTCAAGGGTATATTAACTCTCCAGCATTGTGCTATAACTTGAAGGGATCTTGATCGCCTGATTCTTACACAAAATATCACAATGGTCCACTATATTGACGATGTTATGCTGATTGGATCCAGTGAGCAGGAAGTAGCAGACAGTCTGGACTTGTTGGTTAAGCATATGCACATAATAGGATGGGAAATAAATCCAACCAAAATTCAAGGGTCTTCTACCTCAGTGAAATTTCTAGTTCAGTGGTGTGGAGCATGCAGAGACATTCCTTCTAACGTGTTTTTGCACTTGGCTCCTTCCTTCACCAAGAAAGAAGCACAACACTTAGTAGGCCTGTTTGGATTCTGGAGGCAGAACATTCCTCATCTGGGCATGTTATTATCACCCATATATCAAGTGATTTGGGAGGCAGCTACCTTTGAGTGGGGCCTGGAACAGGAAAGGGCCCTTCAACAGGTCCAGGCTGCTGTCCAAGGTTCTCTGCCCTTTGGGCCATATGATCCAGCAGACTTGATGGTGCTTGAGGTATCAGTGGCAGATAAAGATGCTGTTTGGAGTCTCTGGCAGGCCCCCATAGGGGAATCACAGCGGAGGCTATTGGGATTTTGGAGTAGGGCTTTGCCTTCATCTGCAGACAACTATTCTCCCTTTGAGAGACAGCTCTTAGCCTGCTATTGGGCCTTAGTGGAAACTGAACATTTGACAATGGGCCACCAAGTCACCATGTGACCAGAGCTGCCCATCATGAGCTGGGTGTTATCTGACCCCCAAGCCATAAAGTAGGCCGTGCACAGCAACAATCCATTATAAAATGGAAGTGGTATATATGTGATCAGGCTTGACCAGGCCCCAAGGGCACAAGCAAGTTACATGAAGAAGTTGCCCAAATGCCTATGGTTCCTACTCCTCTTACAATGCCTTCTGTTCTCAAGCATGCACCTATGGCTTCATGGAGTGTGCCCTATGATCAGCTGACTGAGGAAGAGAAAACTAGGGCTTGGTTTGCAAATGGTTCTGCACGCTATGCAGGCACCAGACAGCTGACAGCTGTAGCATTACAGCCAATTTCTGGAACAACCCTGAAGGACATCGGGGAAGGAAAGTCTTCACAGTGGGCAGAACTTCGGGCAGTGCACATGGTCCTGCATTTTTCTTGGAAGGAGCAGAAGTGAGAAGTGCGATTATATACTGATTCATGGGCTGTAGCCAATGGTTTGGCTGGATGGTCAGGGACTTGGAAGGAGCATGATTGGAAAATTGGTGAGAAAGACATTTGGGGAAGAAGTATGTGGAGAGATCTCTACAAATGGGCAAAGGATGTGAACATTCCTGTCTCATGTAAATGCTCATCAAAAAGTGGCTTCAGCAGAAGATGAGTTCAAAAATCAAGTAGATCGGATGACCTGCTCTGTGGACTGTCAGCCTCTTTCTTCAGCTATCCCTGTCATTGTTCAATGGGCCCATGAACAAAGTGGCCATGGTGACAGAGATGGAGGTTATGCATGGGCTC
>NW_008344186.1:1723916-1725039 GCF_000622305.1 Nannospalax galili | reverse complement strand
ATTGTTGGACTACTCAGACTCTATCCTGTGAGCTAAGCTGATAAATCTCTATACATATATATTCATTCTACTGGTTCTGTTTCTTTGGAGACCCCTAATACAAGAACTTTGGATTCTTTGCATCTGGAGAGATCTCTACAAATGGGCAAAGGATGTGAACATTCCTGTCTCATGTAAATGCTCATCAAAAAGTGGCTTCAGCAGAAGATGAGTTCAAAAATCAAGTAGATCGGATGACCTGCTCTGTGGATAGTCAGCCTCTTTCTTCATTTATCCCAGTCATTGCTCAATGGGCCCATGAACAAAGTGGCCATGGTGGGCGAGATGGTTATGCATGGGCTCAACAGCATGGACTCCCACCCATGAAAACTGACCTGGCTAGAGCTAACACTGAGCCCCCGATATGATATGGCACTGTTCCCCATGGCGACCAGCCTGCAACCTGGCAGGAATAGACACTTATTCTGGTTATGGATTTGCCTTTCCTGCATGTAATGCTTCTGACAAAACTACTATCCAGGGGCTTACAGAATGCCTTATCCACCGTTATGGTATTTCACACAGCATCGTTTCTGGCCAGGGAGCTCACTTCACAGCCAAAGAAGTGCAACAGTGGGCCCATGGTCATGGAATCCACTGGTCTTACCATGCTCCCCACCATCCTGAAGCAGTGGATTCCATGACCATGGGCCCACTGTTACACTTCTTTGGCTGTGAAGTGAGTTCCCTGGTCAGAAGCAATGCTGTGTGGAATACCATGATGGTGGATAAGGCATTCTGTAAGTCCCTGGATAGTAGTTTTGGCAGAAGCATTACGTGCAGGAAAGGAAAATCCATAACCAGAATAAGTGTCTATTCCTGTAAGGACAAAACGCTGTCCCCTCCAAGATGGAAGTGGTCCGATGTAGTCAACCTGCCACCAGGTTGCAGGCTGGTCACCACGGGGAACAGTGCCATATCGGGGGCTCAGTGTTGGTCTCTGCTGTTGGCAGATCTGGCACTCAGCAGCAGCTGTAGCCAGGTCAGCTTTCGTGAGTGGGAGTCCATGCTGTCGAGCCCATGCATAACCTCCATCTCTGCCACCATGGCCACTTTGTTCATGGGCCCATTGAGCAATGACAGG
>NW_008344186.1:1721839-1722809 GCF_000622305.1 Nannospalax galili | reverse complement strand
ATTGTTGGACTACTCAGACTCTATCCTGTGAGCTAAGCTGATAAATCTCTATACATATATATTCATTCTACTGGTTCTGTTTCTTTGGAGACCCCTAATACAAGAACTTTGGATTCTTTGCATCTGTGATGGTTTGAATGAAAATGTCCCCCATAGGCTCCAAGCATTTGGACATTTTGTGCCCAGATGATGGCACTGTTTTGGGAGGTTTTAGAAGGTGTGGCTATCCTAAAGGAAGCACATCACTGGGGGTGGGCTTACAGAGTTCTTAAGCCTTCCAGATCTCCAGGTGCTCTCTTGCTTCCTGTGCCTGTGTGATGTGTGAGCTTAGCTTCTGTTCCTGCTCCAGCCACCATGCCTCCCTGCCAGAATGACAGACTGTAATTCTTCTGGAACCATAAGCTCAAATAAACTCCTCCTTCTATAAATTGCTTTGGTCAGTGTTTCTATCACAGCAACAGAAAAGTGACTAAATGGATTTGCCTTTCCTGCATGTAATGCTTCTGACAAAACTACTATCCAGGGGCTTACAGAATGCCTTATCCACCGTTATGGTATTTCACACAGCATCGTTTCTGGCCAGGGAGCTCACTTCACAGCCAAAGAAGTGCAACAGTGGGCCCATGGTCATGGAATCCACTGGTCTTACCATGCTCCCCACCATCCTGAAGCAGCTGGCTTGATAGAACGATGGAATGGCCTCTTAAAGACACAGATACAGTGCCAATTAGGTGGCAATAGCCTGGAGGGCTGGGGCAGGGTCCTCCAGAAGGCAGTGTATGCTTTGAATCAGCATCCAATATATGGTACAGTTTCTCCTATAGCCAGAATTCACAGGTCCAGGAATCAAGGGGTGGAATTTGGAATGATTCCACTTACCATCACCCCTGGTGACCCACTAGGAAAATTTTTGTTTCCTATACCCTCGACTTTGCACTCTACTGGCTTGGATATTTTGGCTCCCGAGGAG
>NW_008344186.1:1679021-1721489 GCF_000622305.1 Nannospalax galili | reverse complement strand
AGCATTTGGACATTTTGTGACCAGATGATGGCACTGTTTTGGGAGGTTTTAGAAGGTGTGGCTATCCTAAAGGAAGCACATCACTGGGGGTGGGCTTACAGAGTTCTTAAGCCTTCCAGATCTCCAGGTGCTCTCTTGCTTCCTGTGCCTGTGTGATGTGTGAGCTTAGCTTCTGTTCCTGCTCCAGCCACCATGCCTCCCTGCCAGAATGACAGACTGTAATTCTTCTGGAACCATAAGCTCAAATAAACTCCTCCTTCTATAAATTGCTTTGGTCAGTGTTTCTATCACAGCAACAGAAAAGTGACTAATATAGCATCTAGGACACAACAGGCTAAAAGTGGAATCATTGTATAGTAATAGAGGAAGAAGCAGGACTGTTATGTTATACTGGCAATATGTGTATAAGTCAGATGATTTGATGGCAAAGGGGAATAAATAACATGGACATATGCAGCTGGTTTAAGATGTATACCATTAGACATCACCTCAAACTTCTAAGACTTGACTTCCAAGCAGACAGAAATATAGAATATAGAAATATGTCATATAGAAATATATAGAAATATAGACTTCAGCTAGCCATTCTTCTGTCAAGGCAGTCAGTGGAGTTCATGGTATGATCAGTGAATTCTATGAATATAAGCTCATTCTTGTGCTTTCACTGCACATGACACTATTAATCAACTATTGCAACTGTATACATGCCACTAATAATCAACTATTGCAATGGGATTAGGCACTAAGTCCAGGAATAATGGTGGGCAGATTACCAATCAGGGAAGCCAGTTATACCTAGAGCATGTTTCTGCTTCATCTGTAATGGAAGAAATCAGGTCAACGTGTCAAAATCTCAGCATTGGCCTCTGCTTGGTTGTTCAGGCACTGAGAAATGGAAGAAGCTAGAGAAGCCTTCTGCTTGAAGTCAGCTGCATCAAACTCCTGCTGCCTTGAATTCCTCACATGATAGACTGTATGTTCAACCGTGAGCTAAAATAAACCCTGTTTTGTTTCTTTTGCCAGAATATTTTATCACAGTAACTAATATAGAAACTGGGTACTGAGACGTAGTTATAAACCTGATCATGTGGTTCTTAGGCCTTTGGACTGCTTTGCAGGAGGAATGTGGAAGAGTTTGGAGCTTTGGGTTAGAAATGCCCTTGAACACCATAAACAGAGCTTAAGGGGGCTATCCTTCTGGGGGCTTGGAAAACAAGAGTGCCGAAAGAAATGCAGATGATGGAAAACCAACTCATGAGGTTTCACAGAACAAGGACTCTATCAGGAACTGGGCTAGCGGTTATTCTTGTAATATTTTGGCCAAGTACCTGGCTTCATTATGTTCTGAGGATCCAAGTCAAGCAGAATGGATTAATTTGTTTGGTAGAGGGATTTTCAGAAAAGGAGAGCATTCAAGCTGGTGCTGAGAAAGCGACTGTTCAGAATCCCGGAAGAAAAGCCCACTATACTGCATTAAAACAATAGAAAAGGTGTCTTGAGGGCAAAACCCCATCTATCAGAGGCTCCATTCTGAGCTGGCAGCAGAATTTGGCAGTGTCATCCAGATGATCCTCTTTTTGGATGCAAAAACGATGCAAGTTTATCATGGAGTTTTCCTCCATGGTTTTGGAGAGGAACTGAAGCCCAAGAATGTGGGGCCAAGTTAGAGTCCCTGCAAATAGGCCCCAAGAGGCATTTTATGAAGCTATGAAGATGAAGCCTAAGTTGCAATAAAGGCTCCAAGATACTGGAAATACCATGACCATGGGGGCATTTATCAAGGAAACCTGCAGGCACTGAATGGAGTTGATCCAGGAGAGAATCTATATGTAATGCAGGCAGCAGAAATGGAAGGATGGGCCTACCTAAGCCCTTTGGAGTTCAATGTCATCATAAGCTCCAGATGCTGGATATAGAGCTGCAGGATTTGGTGTTTGCTTTGGTCTGCTTGTTCCTTGCTATCCTGATTCTTGTCTTCTGGAAATATGAATATTTACTCTGTGCCATTAAATGTGGAAATGTGAAAACTTGCTTCATTATTGCAGTTTTAAAGTTTTATATTTGTGGCTAGGCATGGTGACATGTCTTTAAATCCCAGCACTTGGGAGGCTGAGGCAGGTCAATCTCTTGTGAGTTCAAGGCCAACCTGGTCTACATAGTGAGTTCCAGGCTAGCTGGGGCTATGAGATCCTATCTCAAAAAGACCAAAAAAAAAAGTTTTGTGCATGCGTATGCTAGTGCGTGTATGCGTCATGATACGTGTGGAGGTCAGACAACATCATGGGACAACTTGTGGGAGTCATCACTTTCCACCATGTAGGTCCAGGGGATTGTACTCAAGTTGTTGGGTTAGATGGCAAATGTGTTTTACCTGCTGAGCCCTTATTTTATTCTTTTGTTATTAGGGGTGGGGGGTGTGCACGTGTGATCAGAAGACAATTTTGTGGAGTCAGTTCTCCTTTAACCTTACACAGGTTCCAGAAATTGAAATCAGCTCATCAGATTTGCATCTTTTTTTTTTTTTTTTTATAGACAGGGTCTCCCTGTAGCCCCAGCTGTCCTGGAACTATGTAGACCAGGCTGACCTTGAACTCATAGAGGTCTGCTTGCCTCTGCCTCCCGAGTGCTGGGATTAAAGGCCTGTGCCACCACACCCGGCTCACAAGCATCTTTTACCCACTGGGCCATCTCACCAGCTCATGTAACTTGGTTTTTCTGTTTTTCTTTTTGGTCTTTTTGAGACAGGGTCTCCCTGTAGCCCCAGCTGTCCTGGAACTCACTATGTAGACCAGGCTGGCCTTGAACTCACAGAGATCCGCCTGCCTCTGCCTCCCAAGTGCTGGGATCAAAGGCGTGCACCACCATGCCCAGCTTGTCAGTTCTTTTAAGCAGGAAGTGAAAGAACCTCTCATAGCCTGGCTTGTAAGATTATGAGACATTGGGGGCAGTGAGATTAATCTGAATGACGTGGAAGTGGAAGAACTGAGTAATGTAACTATTTATCCCTCCTTGAAACAAAGCCTGCATACTCTGAGACAGTAGAAGAGAAATTCTTGATGGTTTGTCTCAAACAAGCCAATAGGGACACTTGGCTATCACTGGCTGAGATTCCCATAAACATCAGGGACTGGAAGACAATAGAGGAGGGACAGGTATTTCAGAGGGAACTGGGAATGGGAGAAGTAGGGTTTAATGTTTAGCCTGCTTTACCTGATAGGACTGTGTTCACAGAAGAGTTGATAAAGAAGTTACTTCAGCAGGAACTACTGGACTGGTATGGTACTTTAGTGGCCTTCTGAACACCACAATGAAGAAGATAGTCTGGTGGATCTGGGTGTCTTAAACCATATATAAACCATAAAGTTCTGAAGCAATCAACAGATGAAAAAAAAAGTAGAAAAAAAGGTCTGCGACACTCAAAGACAAATGTGAAAAAATTTATGTTGAGCAGGAATTCTTAAAAGAAAACAAACTGCCAGGCATGGTGGCACACTCAGGAGGCAGAGGCAGGCAGATCTCTGTGAGTTCAAGGCCAGCCTGGTCTACATAGTGAGTTCCAGGACAGCTGGAGCTACAGGGAGACCCTGTCTCAAAAAGACCAAAAGAAAAAAAAGAAAACTGTTCAAAGCCAAATGTTATGCTAGTGACCTTTGGGTAAGGGTTTAAAGTCAGAACAACAGTTCATGGATGGTCTAAATGAAAAAAACCGTACAGGCAAAAAAATTAAGCTTGTTTCAGAGGTGGGCAGTTATCTTCTCCAGAGTAAAGGATGTACACATTTCCCCTAGGGAGGAAAAAGTATGCTCGGTATAGAAATCAGCCTGAGTCCTTCAAAGCAAGCCAGGTAGAGCTGAGGGAGAAGCAATAGATACTGTGGTGCTGTAGCTGCAGTGCCAGTTTGGAGTCTGTCAGATTTGGGAGTCAGCTTGAGCAACAGTTGTTCCCATGCCCTCCTAGTGCCAAGGAGTTTCACCTGGCTCCACTGAGAGTGGGGAGATGAATGGCAGCCTCATGGTAGTGCCCCAGGATGAGAAGGCAAAATCATTTTTAGAGAAAATTATAATAGATTATAGAGAACTAAATAAGATAGTGTCTCCCATACATGCCATTGTACCCACCAGTGCTTTTCTGAGGAAACGATTTTATCTATCTATCTCCAGTGGAATCTCAGCTCTATTGGACCTTACATTTTTGCTGCCAACTTCTAAAACCAACTGGCACTTGCCTGAAATGGACACAGCAGTGGCTTCATTACATGAATTTGTAAAGGCATCTAGAAAAATAGAAGTTAAAGAATTTGAAAGAAGGTATCCTGCATAAATACACAAAGATACTCCCAGAAGCCATACAGTTAATACAAACAGCAGCCAGGGGTGGGCCACTGACAAGTTACTATCCAGGGAGGCACCTCAATGAAGACTATTGCTTCTGCTTTGGCTACATGTCAGAACTAGATAGTCTATACTGCTGAAGACACTTTTTGCTTTGATTGTAGTGCATAAAGAAACAAAGCTGGACTGAACTGTAAAATCCCCTTCCGCTGGCTGATTTCTTAGTGCTGGAAGGTGCGTTGCAGGCTGCTGGGGCAGAATTGTTGACAACAGTCCTGCCTGTAGATACTATGTGCTACACTACCAACATGCTGGGCAAGATATGGCTGCTGGAAAATAGTGGCACAACTCTCATGGGTGCAACCATCAACTTTCTCACTGGATGTTGGAGACCATTGCCCTGCTTGAACTCTGCAGAAAGCATGCTTGCCTACACGTGCAAAGTGACCAATAGTCAAGAATGTCTATGATGAGAGAGCCAGATAGGGATGCATGTTGACATAGGTTCTGAAGTGCAGAGTCCCTTATGTTTAGATAAAACACTCCCTTACATGGCTGTGTGAACATTTGCTCTGTACCTTGCAAACAGGCCACATTTTGTTGCTGTTTCCGGGCTCTTGTAGAGAAATGTCCTTTGATCTGCCTACCCTTTGTTCCTGAATATCTGCTTAGAGTACCTTATCCATGCTAATAAAACCTTGAAAATTAGATTGCTGGGTGGATGAACTTGCACTGAGGGACATCAGGGCATACAAACTTGACTTGATAGGCCTTAACATATATGACAGAACGCATGAAATCTGGTGGGAGAGTCTATAGAGGGTATGGATGAGGGAGGAGGTATGAAGTGCACAAAAATTCAATAAAAGAATATACATTGAAAAATTAAATGACACCCCCTCCCCAAAGAAAAACCACCTTGGAAGTTAAGAGACCCAGTGCACTCTGTTCTATAGAATAGGGAGCTTCCTAGTCTCCAGCTTTCTTTAATATTAAATTGTCTTGTGTGTAATATTTTATTTATTAGACACCCTGCTGTGCCTCTTTGTGTTCTCCGCTACCCAGATCCCAAAGTCATAGCAAATGAGTTTAAGACCTGCTCCACCAGAGGGAATTCACACCTGAATCGTAAGCTACGATAGAAACCTATGAGGGAGGTCATAGGTCCCAGTGGAGTAGGAACTGCTATTGTTTATTAAATGAGTATGATATGCCTGTCAAATTGCCTTCTAAACATTTGTTTACACCTACAGAGTACTGCTGCTGTGTGTCCAGGTTGTAGGAAACTTACAGTAGGCAGTAGTTACTGACAGTCTTTGACTAAACTGCCAAGAATAATTGTTGGGGTGGTATGGCGACCACTTTGTCTTGCAGGTGGTGAAAAGGCTAAGGTGAAGACAAAGTGCTGCCAGTGTAGAATGGTGAAATACAACAGGTGGTAAGTATGGGATTTACGTGATATGAGTGAACATCCATGGTGCTGTTGTTTCTCTCACAACAGAAGACATGGGCCCAGGAACCTGAGGGGTAAAGAATGGTCCTGGAAGAATTTTTACTTCTCATTGTTCCTCTTTTTACCTCCTCTCCTATTTTATGTGTTGGTGGCACACTGGTCTTAAAAACTAGCTCACAGTTGCCAGATCTCAGAGCTGAACCCAGTCCTGAAGAGGCCCGTGTAATACCTTGGACAGCCTGGACTACCTCCCCAATAAACGTCATGGGCCTTGCAGAAGATGATGAAGCATCTCACATCGGCACTTGCATGAAATGACATCTTGGTTATTTAATATGGGAGGAAGGTAAGAACAAATACTGAGTGATCCGAGGGTGGGCTCTATGTGCTGACGGATACAAGGAACATGCGGATGCCCTTGTTTGGTTTTGGCAGGAGGACAGAAGGGAAAAGATGGAAATTGTTCTTTCACTCACAGCAGGAGGGATTGCTGGCTGTTGATGTGTCTCTTTGGGGCTTGTCACTTTCCACAGGGGACCTGTCCTTTGAGTCCCAAGAACAATTTCATTGTCCCTCCAGTTTCAACATGATAGCTTCCAGCTACTGCGCATCCCTGGGCTGTTCAGCTCTTCATCATTACAGTCACCAAACTCTAGTATTAAATTCCCTTTGAAAACCTGGAAATAAACCTAGTTTACTTTCTAGTCTGTGCTCTGATTGATACAATATCATGTATTTGATTAAGGGATTTCTGAGTCAAACTTTAGTTGACCATGATGAATTTTTTGCCCATCTTATATTATGGGGGAAAAAAATTAAGCAGCATGCCCATTAAATAGATTTACTGTTTCAGAAAGACTTGGCCATGCTTACTAAACCCATACATATGTGAATGACTATGTGACATACTTACACACACGTCTAAACAGTACATTCATTTCTGAGTGAACAGTACTAAGCCAGAATCACTGCATGGTTTGAGTATGAGTGAGCTATACAATGTCTGTAGCCATGGGAAACAGGTTTGACAAAAATACTAAGTTTTATTCTTTTTGCCAGTGAAGAGTAAACTCGATGGGCTGAAAAACAACACAAGCCCACCCACAACAGAACGCTGCCTATACTTTATCCCTTCCTTCCTGTGTGCTCATTTTTAAACAAACTATCTGTACACTTTAAGAAAAAAAAACAATTAGAAACCATTCCCCACTTCCTCCATGGAGAAGGCAGGTTGTTCCATCAACAGGTGCAGAACATGACACAGTCATTGCTCATTTGGAGAAAAGGAGCAAAGAGTGACTCGTTTAGCAGTGTGTTGATATGGGACCACTCAGTGGCCCCTTGGGACTGGTGTCATGGCTCCTAAAGAGTGTCCCATGCCCCACACCATGAGCATTCCTTAGAAAAAAAACCACCTTTCATCAAATAGAATTGTCAAAGGTTAGGGGCCACAGGACTTTATTCATTGCTTAATCTTCTGGTGGCTGGATTTCTGAGTAGATTTCTGAGTAGAATCTAAAATTAAAATGAAATAGAAATCTGTTATAAGATTTCACACATCTTTTAAGAATTCCAAAATTTCCAAACACCACCACTGAGTTATGCTTTAGTAAAAATATGAATTATAGTTAAATAGAAGGTCAAATTTAAGAAACTAAGCTGGACATGGTTGCATATGCCTTTAATCCCAGCACACTTGGGAGGTAGAGGCAGTCAGATCTCTGTGAGTCCAAGGCCAGCCTGGTCTATGTAGTGAGTTCCAGGCCAGCTGGGGCTACAGGGAGACCCTGTCTCAAAAAGACCAAAAAAAAAAAAGAAAGAAACTATTAGACAAAATATATCCTTGTCAAATTGGAACTGTTAGGATTTAAATAAGAAAAATCCTTCATGAGGGCCACATGTTAGATAATGATGCTGTTTTTTGGGAGGCTGTAGAACCTCCCTGGAGGAAGTGGATCACTAGAGGCAAGACTTGAGATTTTATAGCTGGGCTCTATTTTCTGTTCCTCTCCATTTCCTACCTACACGAATGTGAACAAGCAGCCACAAACTCCTACCACCAATGACAAAAGCTACTCCATTCACTACTCATGCTCTGCTACAATGGACTATTTTCGTAAACTGTGAGACAAAACAAATCTTCCTTTAAGTTGCTACTTGTCAGATATTTGGTTACAGTGATGAAAAAAGTAACTAACACAGAAAATTAGTACTGGAAAGTAGGGCCCTTGCTGTGATAAACTTAAACTATGTAGTTTGTACACCTTGGAACTGGTTTATGTGAGAAATTTGGAGAAGTGTGGAGCTATGGGCTAGAGAAGCCCTAGAATGCTGTAAACAGACCTGTTTTTTTGGTCTTTTTGAGACAGGGTCTCCCAAGTGGCCTTGAACTCAGAGATCCACCTGCCTCTGCCTCTTGAGTGCTAAGATTAAAGGCATACACCACCATGCCCATCATGTAAGCAGGTCTTCATGAGGAGTTTCAGCTAAGAGACTGCCTAGAGTCTCAGAAGACTTTGGACTTTTGAAACTGCTATGATTATGGGGACTTTCAAAGTTGGACAGAGTACATTTTGCATTATGTACATTTTGTAGTCATGAGCCAGGGGCCATGGATGGAAGTTGCAGTTTCAATGTGAAAAGCTCCCCACAGGATGTGTTTAATTAAACACCTGGTTCTAAGCTGGTGGTGCAGTCTGGGGGCTCTGTAGAATCTTTAGGAGGTGGAGCCTTCCTGAAGGAAGTGGTTCACTGAGAGCAGGCCTTGAGGCTTTATAGCCCAGTCCTGCTTCCTGTCCTAACTTGCTTCCTGATCCAGTGAGATAAGAGCAAGAAGCCACCATAACCATGAGCCTCTGCCTCCGCCAAGCTTTCCCTGCCAACTGCTTCATCTCAGATTATTTGGTCACAGAGATAAATAGCTAATAGAATAATCTTTAAATTCCCTATCTGTAAAAGGAGGACAAATAAGCCCAGTCAGGGAATGAATCAAACTTACCCATCATACATTAAATGCATTTGAACACACATTTGTGCAGTATCTTCACTTACAGACTAAGTTTTAACATTGTTATCCTAATAATGTTAAAACCTAAAAAAGCAATTACTAAGCTGATACCAACAGGTATATTTTGTTTTTAAGATAGGATTTTGGGGCAAGAGAGATGACTCAGTGATTAAGAGCACTGGTTGCTCTTTTAGAGGACCCAGGTTCAGTTCCCAGCACCCACACTGCACTAACAACTGTCCATAACTCCAGTTCCGAAGGATCTGACGCCCTCTTCTTGCCTCCACATGGATTGCACTCACAGGTCCACTTACATACATGCAGGCATATTTCTGTTATATATTTCTAAGGTACAGTTATAATTTTTAAGAATTTTATGTGTATGAGTGTTTTGCCTGCCTGTATGTAAGTGCACCCATGGATAAAATGCCTGTGGAAGCCAGAAGAAGGCATCAGATTCCTAGAACTGGAGTTATAGATGGTCATTAGCTGCCATATGGGTGCTAGGAACAGAACCTGGATCCTTTGCAGGAGTAGCCAGTGTTCTTAACTTATGAGCTAGCTCTCCAATTCCCAATTACTTTAACAAGTACTATGAGAAAGACTGTTTTTTTACCTGGTGGTACTCCTGCAAGTCTTTGCTGGATCATTTCTAAATGATGAATATATTCTGTCAAGGAATGTTCTGGATCATGAGAAGCAGTCAACGATCTTTCTAATCTTGAATTTGGTGATGAAGTTGATCTTCAAACAGAATACCATTATCAAGGAGAGGAAAAGAAAGAAGAAAAATAACCCCATTAAATTGACATATGGAGCTAAAGTCAAGAAGACATATAAGAGGGCCTAGGAATAGCTGACCAGACCCTGGATGAGTCTTCACTAGGGCCATTCCCCTCACACCACTTCTTTACAACAAAGAAAAACTGTTTTCTCTTTACTTAGAATCCAGAAGTTTATGAATGCCAGGCAAGCACTGCACCACTGAGCTTTACTTTAGCTCTGCATAGTGCTTTAAAAACCAACTACTGGCAGGGTGTGGTGGCGCATGCCTTTAGTCCCAGCACTCGGGAGGCAGAGGCAGGCGGATCTCTGTGAGTTTCAAGGCCAGCCTGGTCTACATATTGAGTTCCAGGACAGCTAGGGCTACAGCGAGACCCTGTCTCAAAAAGACAAAAAAAAAACAAACCCAAAAACCAACTACTGGTCAGGCATGGTGTCTCACGCCTTTAATCCCAGCATTCAGGAGGCAAAGGCAGGCAGATCTCTGTGAGTTCAAGGCTAGCTTAGTCTACACAGCAAGTTCTAGGCTAGCCAGGGTGACACTGTGAGACTCTGTCAAAAAAACCACAAACCAGCTAATCAACAACAAGAAAAACCCAACTTCTAAGGCTGACTATAGTGGCACATGCCTGTAATTCCAGCACTTGGAAAGCAAAGACAGACAGAGCGATCTCTGTGACCCTGGTCTACACAGTCAAGTTCCAGTCCAAGTAGGGCTGGTGACTGAGACCCTGTCTCAAAAAAGAAAAAACAAAACAAAACCACAACCCAACCTCGCCCCTAAAATTCCCCCAACCCAACTTCTATATCATACCTTGCAATTAGAATGAGTGGCAATAATTGTATACTATTTCATCTATTAAATCATAAGATTATACATGTTACTCCAATTAGATTATGTCTAGCACCTCTTAACATGCAACCTGGTGACTGAGATGGTCTACCTACCTCCTTATACTATTCTCTAAACAGAACTCACTACTGGCCATCCTTCTTCCAAGGCCCCTCTGGTCCCACAGAACACTGTCTGTACCCCTTTCTGTTTCCCTGGACAAGCTCCCAAACCTCTTCAGGGTAGAGAACACGCCTCACTTACTGAGCACAGGTGATCCCGGCCCTTCCTGAACAAAACCAGACTCCCATCCCTTCACAGATTCTGTGTTCCTTACCTTGCTCTGTGTCAAGCCAAAGCCAGAACTTTCAAAATGTACTTCTCAGGGGAGCCAAAGAGGCTGCTAGAGAACACTAGCATGATCTCTAGGTGAAAAACCTAGAGTATCCCAACAGACCTTTCTGCCTTGCTCAGGGAGACTGCTGCTGCAGATCTGGGGCTGTGCTGAGAGTCCTTGATGTAGCCTGAAGGCAAGTCTGGGGTTGGCAGGGACGCTCTGGTTTCTGGAGACTGCTGCCGCCGTGGCACTCGACGCCCTTCCCAAGAATGATTCGACAATAAATCAAAAGAAAGGCACAAATTTAGTAGGAAGGCCCATCTATCAAAAATTTAAGCTTAGATGATATACGAGTCTGCATGGTAATTTCATAACGTAATCAAGTTGTGGGTTTTTTGGGGTTTTTTTTGCAGCATTCGGGGCTGGTGGGCACCATTGGGCAAGGGCCCACAGCCCACACGGACCCGTCTTAAGTTATGTTGTTTTTTTAAAACATCCTGTTGGCCCTGACTACTAGCATTATATGGGCAGCCCACGGATAGGAGAACCTTCAGGAGGCCTGTAGGGAAGAGGGTGAGTCTTGGAAAGACAAGCATGCCCGCTGGCCTCAAAATAAGGGCACTGTCAGGAAGGCCCATTTACTGTGGAAACCAGTAGTGACTTGGTGGCCTAGGCCCTCCATGTCCTCTAAGAAGTAAGGATATTCATACCTGTCAACCTTAGAGACTAGACAAGGACCCAGCAAAGTGCCCTGCTTGTCCCTGGCCCCTCTGGAGTCCATAAGGCCTGATATATACTGCCTATGAGGCAGGGAGCAGCACAGAGTTCCAGCAACAAGGTGTGCCCAGCTAAAGACAGCACTGGTGCTCAGAAACGAAGGTTCAGCAACATGAAGCCAAATTCCCAGCCATTTCTACAGAGCAACAAGGACCACCGCATTCAATGGTCTCTAGGTTGCACCCTCTGACTGGCAGGCCGTGGAGGACAGTGCCACTCTCACTGCTCTAGGTGGCTACACTGACCACTTTTCCTAGTTTTCTTACTATGCTTTATTATATTTCTACACCAAGATGTTCATGAAAATGCCACAAGCAGGAGGCAGTGGTGCTCAAGGCTCACCTGGGCGGGTGCTTCTGCTTTGGGCTAGAGCTCCTTTCCGATCCACTTCTTGCCATTTCTTAACCAAAAAACGCAATCTACAAAGAAAGGAGAATAAATACACCTAAAACAAGAGTAAACGGGAATGAATAAAGCAATGGCATTCCTAATTGATCAAACCACCAGAACTGGCCCTCAATGCCCATGGGAGGGACATGTACCATGACTGTCTGGATCAGCTGGCAGGCTACTAATTAGTTAGGCATATGCAGACAGCTGGCTATGCTTTTTATATGGTATAGAAACCTTCCCATGCTGTGCCACCCACAGAAGTCCCTTTGGTCCCACCCTGGACACCCACCACACTCCAATTCAAACCTGTCTGCACCACCAGAAACCTGGATAACACACTACCTCTATCTGGTTGGGCCTTTTTGGCTTCATCTTGTCACTAATGGCAGTCAGGAGGACAGCACAAATGGTGCAGGGAAGGGGGTAGGCAGAGTGACAGTACACAGGTGTGTGCTATCCCTTCTAGCATGACTCTCCCAGCAAGTGGTATCTCTGTATCTGTAATTTTCCTCTTCATGGTATGGCAGACTACAGATTGTTCTAGTAGAGACCCTTCAGATACAGCCCTCTCACAGGTACAGAAGCCTGATGCTAAGAGACTACTGCATCTGAGTGATCAAAGGACTGTCCTCCTCACCAGGACGGGTCCTCTCACCTTTCCCTGTCGAGCTAAAACACTTCTTCCTATAGGTCAGGATGGACAGATGGGTAGGTGAGACAATAGACAACCTGTAGTAAGGACTAAGAGATGAGAGGAATGAACGTCCTGAGGCTGGAGACGGCAGAGAGCACAGACCCTCGGTGCCTCTCCTTCCCCTGCTTCTATGTCGACTTCTTAGAATGCTCCCAACAGTATGCCAGATGAGGACTGGCCTGGGAAGGCATTGTGATTAGAAGGGAACAGACACTGCTACACAGTCCTCAGTGGTGCAAACATGCTAGAAATTCTGCTATTTAAAAGTATAAAGTGAAACTAACTTTTGCCATCTCTACTCTTGAAATGACTGAAATTCCTAATAGCACTAGAGAGTCACATTTCTACTTCAGCAACAAGTCCTGTGAAAATGGTTAGAGAGCATGAAAAAAGTCTCCCTAAGAAGATATAGAGGACAGGAGTGAGGAGGGTGGTGCTTATACTATGGGGCACTGAGTGGCAGGTCAGGGACCCAAGAAGTTGACAGGTTCAAAGCTGGTACTACCTCAGTGAACTATGTGTTCTTACTTTGGCTATGACACAATCTGATTGAAACTGAAATTTGCAAGTGAAATGCAGTTTTAAAAAATATCTTATTTAATGTCAGGCATGATGGTGCACGCCCTTGATGTCAGCACTCGGGAGGCAGAGGCAGGCAGATCTCTGTGAGTTCTAGGCCAGCCTGGTCTACATAGTGACTTCCAGGCCAGCTGGTACTACAGGAAGACCAACTCAAAAAGACCAAAAAAAAAAAAAAAAAATCTTTTTTTAAAAAAATTTACATGTATGAGAGCACTGCTTGCATGTAGACAGGTTACACCTGTGTCATACAATGCCTGCAGAGGGCAGAAGAGGGTGTCAGATCCCATGGAACTGGAGTTATGGGTGGTTGTTAGCCACCACGTGGAAAATGGGAACTAAACCCAAGTCCTCTCCAAGAGCAGCCAGTGTTCTTAACCACTGAGCCATCTCTCCAGCCTGACAAATGCAGTTTAAAAAAATTTTTTTATTTTAAATTATTTGTGTACTTGTGTATATCTGTGTGTGGGTATGTGCATATGAGTGAAGGTGTCTGTGGGAGCCAGAAGGGGGCACTAAATCCTCTGGAGCTGGAGTTAAAGGTAGTTGTGAGCTGCCCAACATGGGGTATGTACTCTTAATCACTGAGCCATCTCTCCAGCCCCATGAAATGCAGTTTTAAATATCACTGAATATGCCTTTTGGGAGAAAGAATCCTGGCATGAAACCTATTGAGACAAATTGCTCCTCTGTAATAAAAGACCTTAAATCTTTAGTTTCAGAGGTGACAGTTTTGTATAAAAACTTTTTGGAGGGTTGGGGTTTGAAGTAGTACCAAGGACTGAACCTACTAGGGTTTTATGCATGTTAAGCTATCACTGTACCACTGCACTAATCTCAAGTCTTCTTTTTACGTAGTACTGGGTGGCCAAGAAATTGCTATGTAGATCAAGCTGACTCAAACTCACAAAGCTGCCTGTCTCTGCCTCTCCAGTACTAGGATTAAAGGTATGCTCTACCATACCCAGTCCAAGCCCTCTTTTTACATATATTTTGAGACAAGGTCTCACTAAATTTTCTAGTCTGACCTTGAACTTGAGATCCTCCTACCATAACCTCCCAAGTAGCTGGAATTATAGGCCTGCACCCCAAGGCCAGTAAATTTTTTTGAGACATTTTGACACCAGGGTCTCACTATGTAGCTCGGGTGGTCTTGGAATTTTTTTTGGGGGGGGGTCTTTTTGAGACACGGTCTCTCTGTAGTCCCAGCTGTCCTAGAACTCAGTATGTAGACCAGGCCAGTCTTGAACTCACAGAGATCTGCCTGCCTCTGCCTCCCAAGTGATGGGATTAAAGGTGTGCGCCACCATGCCTGGCCCGGTTTTGGAATTTTTAATCCTCCTATCTTAGTCTCCTGAATGTTGAGATGACAGGACTGTGTCACTATAAGCAAGCTACAGCATGACTTTCTTGAAGATGGGTGTCATTCTTTTAAGGCCTATAGTACTACTCATCTTGAAATAGCACTGTGTGGTTTCAAGGAATAGAGCAAGCATATGCATTGCCTACTGGTTTGGAGTTGGTGGCAATTACCTCAATACTGCGATGACTACCCTAACAGCAGTGCGGAACTTGGTAAAAGGACGTGATGTGGTAATTTTCTTATCTGCTTTAGAAGGAAATACCCCCAAATGAGCAATCATAGAGAGTGTTTCTTGTTCAGAATCCTGGAATCCACCGATTAGCAATAAAAGATACTTCTTCTGATAAATCAGAGCTTTTCTGAAGCTCTCTGCTCTCAGATAATGCAGGTACAGCTTTTCCATCTAAAAAAAAAAAAAAAAAAAAAAAAAGGTAAGACTCAGAGGAGACAAAGACACCTTCCTGATATATCACGTGCAGCACATCGTATTTGTTCATTAGAAGAATCAAACTGGATTTCCCCTCACAAATTATCACAGTCAGTCATGGAGATCTGTAGCTAGAAACAACTTCCTCTTAAAAATACAGCTGCATTCATGTCCCTGTTCGGGTGCAAAAAAACCCCCCAAAAACAAAAAAAAAACACCTGTTGCAGAGCACGGTGGCACATGTCTTTAGTCCTAGCACTCAGAGGGCAGAGGCAGGTGGATCTCTGTGTGTTCGAGGCCAGCCTGGTTTCTATAGCGAGTTCCAGGCCAGCTGGGGCTACAGGGAGACCCTGTCTCCAAAAAGACCAAAAAAACCCAAAACAAAACAAAAAATCCACCTGCCTATCAGAAAATCTAGACATAAATATCCTTTCCACAGCACTATCAAATGAGTCCCTACACAAAGACTCTTGAATTTCCATTCAAGTAAGGTCCAAACTTACTTATGTGTGTGTGGCAGGGGAGGATCTCACTGTGGGTTCTACAGATGACAACAAGGGTTATGAAACTACACAGAGCTTAGGATTTAAAGCCTGATGAGCACTTTTCCCTCAGAAGCAAATTACTGCAATGATCTTTTCAGTCTAAAGAGTTTCCTTAACTTAACACAAAACATAGTATCTGCATATAATGAGACCAAGTTTTAGATCAAGTTTATGCTTTCTTTTTACATAGTGATCAGACTACCAAGGCAGTGTTATCTTTTCTCTGTAAAGAAACATATTTGAGGGCTGAAGAGATGGCCCCAGAGGTTAAGATCATTGGTTGCTCTTGCAGAAGACTTGGGTTCAGTTCCGAGCACCCACATGATGGCTGACAACTGTCCTAGCTCTAGTTCCAGGGGATCTGACCACCTCTTCTGACCTCCATGGGCATTGCATGACATGGGTGCACTTACATACATGCAGGCAATACATTCATACACATAAAATAAAAGTAATATAAAGTATTTTTTTTTTAAAGAAACATGTTTGGTCTATGTGTCAACAGATATATCTAGCAAATGAGAACCTTATGGTCAACAAAATGCTTTTGCTTGTAATTAACTAGCCCAGGTTTATAACATGTCTGACACTCTGAACCTCTCCCTGAATAGTCTTACTTTGATATTGCAGGTATTTGCTTCTCCACTTGTAGTTGGTGTGCACCACCCTGGGTCTGAGTGTTGTGGAGAACTGTTCAAAACTGTCATATCTTGTTTCCACGCAGACTTGCCAGGCCTCTGTAACAAACCACAGCCAGTATTTCAACAGAGTTGAGGTTTTTTGTTTGTTTTTTGAGGTGAGAGAGAAATGTAGGGTGTGAGTGTATGTGCAAGGGCATGTGGAAGCCAGAGGCCAACCTCGGATGGTGTTCCTCAGGAGTTACCAGCTTTTATTTGAGATAGGAGACCTGGGTTTACCAATTAGGCCAGGATGGATGGCCATCAAATCCCAAGAATCCACCAATCTCTGCTTCCCCAGCACATACAGCACTACATCTAGTTTTCTGGGGGGAAGAGGTTGTGGAGGGTTTGAGATTGTCTCATTATGTAGCACTGGCTGGTGTAGAACTTACTATGTAGACCAGGCTGACCTAAAACTCACAAAGATCTGCCTGCCTCTGCCTCCAGAGTGCTGGGATTAAAGGCATATGCCACCACGCCTGGCTCACATCTGGCTTCTGATGTGGGTGTTGGGGGATGGAGCTCACGTTCTCATGTTTGCATAGCAAGTACTTTACCAACCAAGCTATTTCCTTGGCCCCTCTGTAAGTTTTCTTAAATGATACCCTAAGGCTAAGAGGGTGTTAAGACAGAAGATGAGGTCACTGTTCCAACCCAGAGGTAAAACGTCATGTTCAAATACCTCAATATTTCCATAGCTACCTCAGGACTACTATGGGAGTAGCCTGACATAGATGGGAGTAGGAGTTGGGAACATGTACCCTAAATGCCAGGATCCAGGGGAGGCATTGCTAGTCAAGGACTGTACACTCTATGTGTGTCCCTTGTCACCTCAGGCATCTTTTCAGTCGTGCTCAAGTGATGTTATGAGATTATTCACACTTCTGAAGTAATTCCCTTTCTTTTATTCAAGAATCAGTGCACAAAAGGCATATTTTCATAATAAAAAGAAAAAGGCATAGATTTTCAAAATAATTACTAATTGAAAGCTTTAAATCTTTTTTTTTTTTATCTGGAGAATTAGCATTTACGTTATTTTTTTGGCCTTTTTGAGACCAGTGTCTCCCTGTAGCCCCAGCTGTCTTGGAACTCACTCTGTAGACCAGGCTGGCCTTGAATTCACAGAGATCCACCTGCCTCTGCCTCCCAAGTGCTGGGACTAAAGGCGTGTGCCACCACGCCTGGCGTGAAAGCTTTAAATCTTAAATAGCTTCACAGTTCCTAATTCTACAAAGGCCAAACAAAAGTATGTACTTCTGTTCTAGGACTGTCAAATCACACAAGGAAAGCCCCGTTGACTGGTAGGCAAAGGGTCCTGGACAGCCACCATGTGCTAGAGGGCACTAGGACTCCACCAGGGAACACACATTTGGAAGACAACTCCATGGTAATGGAACAGAGGTGTCCCCCTCATGTGGTTATTGGTCTATTCAGCAATTAGGGACAAGAATCAAAGGCAGTTGGTCATGCCAACACATGGCTCCAGGAGGAGGGTCAGTGGCCGAGGCAGGCCCTGATGAGCAAAAGTAAAAGACAGTATGATCTGTATAAAATGACAGTCACTGTTGGAAAGAAATGTTCTGAAAAAGCAAGCCACTTTGGACATAAAGAAGGCACTCTACCAATTACCCACAGCCCATCTTAAATGTATTCATTACACACATTATCTCCTTATCTCAGTGCTAACCTTCATGTACCAGGTCCTACCAGTAACTATGGCTAGAGTCTATAAAAGCTCAATGGGTTTATCACTGTTAAATAAACCTAACTTCAAGGGGCAGGGGAAGAGCCTCAATGCAACACTCTAAAGGAGCCTTAAAAACATACTAAGAAATGAGCTCCAGAGAAGCAAAGGGCTCTGGACTAAGGCTCTCATCGGGTCCCAGGTACTTTCTATTTTCTTACATCCAACAACACAGAGTGGAAAATTATTCAGTATGGTCTGAGTGACTTAAGCACTACCATGAGCTGGCTGGCTGGAGGGTCTTCATAGAACGCTCTAGCATCCCAAGCTGTCCACAAGCTAGGGACACTCACCAAGAAAAAAAGAAAGCAGGGCCAGCTTAAAGGAACTAAAATTATTTGAAGCATATTCATTCACAATAATGGACTTGAGCCAGAAATAAAAAATAGGAGGGTATCTGTGTTTGAAAATTAAAGAATAGTTTAGGAAAAAACATATCAGTAATCGAAAGAAAGTCCCAGAAGAAACCAGAAAATATTTTGTACTCAATTAAATTGAAAACACAACACACTGAATATGTGGTTGAATCTAAAGCAGTGTTAGAGGGAAATATTTATTATTAAGCACTTACAAGGGAAAAGAAAAGTCTCAAAATTTTAAGTTTCCACGTTACAAAAAAAAGAGAGCAACCTAAACTCAAGTAAGCAAACTGAAGAAAATAATACAAATTATCAGTGAAACTCAAAACAAAAGGAATGGCCAATTTCACTGAAACAGAAAAGCCAGTTCTTAGGGGTCGGGAGGACTAGGAAGACTATTCAGACTGACAAAAACAAAACAAAACAAAAAAAAAACAGACTATAAGCTACCAACATTAGAAACTGATATGTAAATATGTAGTTCTCTACGTAAATATGTAGTTCTCTACCCCTGGTTCCTAACAGAGAACTCCCAAAACAGGGGTGCTAGGAGAATCTTTTGCCCTTGTATTTGGTCTCTGACCTCAGTCCTTGTTTCTGGAGTGACAAGAACACCTCTTGTTCTAATGAGGTGACTTGTGCGCTTCTGGGCAGTTTGTGATGGGGCAGGTTGCCAGGGAACCAATCATCTGATTAGGGTGCTGTAACTTTCCGTTTATACCCATGGCCTGATCACCAGTAGTCACTGGTGCACTTCATCCATCATGTTCACATAAGGAAGTCTTCATAAAAACCCAACAGCAGGGCTCAAGAAGCTTCAAAGTAGCTGAACAAGTGGCAATTGCTGCAGGCTGAAGCACAGAGGACACTGGAGTAAAACTCCCATCACGTATCTTGTCTTCTACCAGGGTATCCACCTGTGTCCTTTGCAATATCCATTGTTAATAAACCAAGACGTGTTTCTCTGAGCTCTGTAAGCCACCATAGAAAACTAATCAAACCCAGGATGGAGGTTGTGAGAAACACAGTTCATAGGTAGGTGTTCAGAAGCACAAGTCACAACCTGAGGCCAATCAGTAGACTGATTCTTCACTCTGTATGACTGCATCATCTCCAGGCATATGGTGTCATAAGTGAGTTAAACTGTAAGGTGCCCAGTTGGTGTCCATTGGAGAAATGCTTCTGCAGAAGTCTCCATACATTCTGGCAACCAGAAGTGGAGTACGTTGAGTGGCACGTGTGAGAACAGGAAATAGGTGTTGTCTTGTATGTGCATGTGTTTCAATCTCCTTTTTCTTTGCTTTGCTTTCTTTTTTTTAAAAGAAAAACTACGATGTAACCCTGGAACTCACTCCATAGACTAGGCTAGCCTTGAACTCACAGATAACTGCCTCCCTCTGCTTCCATAGTGCTGGGAGTAAAGGAGGGTACCATCATGCCCACCTGAGTATTTTTACCAGAGAAATGAAACCTAGGTCTACACAAAGCTATATAAGTACAGCAGCAGTGCCTGGTAACAATCAGAACTGGAAACCATTCACATGTCCATCAGTAGCCCATTCATTACGCAAGCTACTCAGCAATAGAAGGAACCAGTTCTTAGTAATCTCATGAGTATTAGATACATATAAGAGATATGAAAGAGACCCAAGCAGACGGTAACATACTCTGGTTCCCCAGACATGTTTGACAACAAGCCAGGTCAGGGCCTGATAGCTAGAGTGGACTACGTGGCCTTATTCATTTGGGAGTTGGCCATAGTTTACGTTCTACTGATGTGGTTGCCACACAGGTAGCAAGAATTCTATGCATGGGTGAAAACTTATATGAAGTCAAACCAGAAAAGGGAAAACTTTACTTTTTAGAAATTTTTTAAAATTTAAGTTTTCAATGTAAAAAAGTAAATTACAAACTAAAAACATAAAAAAACAGCTATCGACCTATAACACTAGTAAACCATAAATCATTTTAATAAGGAGCCAAATGAAATTCTAAGTTGCTCAGATTATCGTATTCTCTAAGTTTCCTTTTCTGAACATATACAAATATTATGTAGTAGTCAAGACCACATGGGACACTGCATATGTATGCCTGAAACAGAAAATTTGTTGCTAAGATATCAAATAAAACATTTAGGGGCTGGGAAGATGACTCGGTTGGTAAAATGCCTGCTACAGAATCATGAGGACCTGAGTTTGGATTCCCAGAACTCACATAAAAACCAGGGCAGCAGTACACACCTACAATCCAGCACTGGGGTAAGTGAAGACAAGAGGGTTTCTGGCGCTTGTTGGCAAGTCAGTCTTGCTAGACTGGTGAGCCTCAGGTTGTCTCACAAAAATAAGATGATGAGCAATTGAGAAAGACATCTGTACTCTACCTGTAACCCCCCACACACACACACACAAAACACTGAACACTGAACACTGGACATGGTGGCACAGGACTGTATTTCCAGCACTTGGAATGTGGAGGCAGGAGGATCAGGAATTCAAGGCCAGGTACATAGTGAGTTTGCAGCTAGCCTGGGCTATATGAGACTCTATCTCAAAAAACCAACAAAAAAAAACCCAAAACTAAAATGAACAAACAAAAAAATGAACAAACAAAACAAAACCCACTAAGCTGGGTGTGGTGGTATATACCTGTGAGAGATGGAGGCAGGAGGAAAAAACTACAGCCTAGTTTGGGCAGTACAGAAAGATCCTCGAACATGAAGTAAGGCTACATACTAAAAGGCCAACCAGAGACAACAACACACATGCTCTGGGTCTGGGAAGAAGTTCATTTTCCTGCCCAGAAGAGCAGATAAATCTAATCAACTATTATGGTATGGGGACAGTGGGCAGATGCCATGTCAGGAGGCAAAAATACGTACACTGAGGTTGCAGCCCTTCTGTGTATGGTACTTCAGAGTCTTCTCAAGCCGTGACATAGCCCTGCACAGCTCTGTTTTCTCTCGGGCTGCTGTACTGACTGCTTTTGTAAGAGAATCATTATCTCTCAGCAGCTCATCCACAAGCTGGACTTGTAGTTCTGCAGCCATTTTTTTCTTAAAAAGGAGAAAACAAATTTATAAGAATTTTGTGTTTACTTACTGCTACTGACTGCTTTCAGGGATTATAATTTTAAATGGGTTTGGAGTTTGATAAAAAGTTTGTGGGGCTGGGCATAGCTATATGGGATAGGAAACAACAGGTCATCAAATCACATTTCTTTTTCAACCTTTATGAGAGACTAAAAACTAAACATATAGAATGACACAGGTCTGTTACAAATAGAACCCTGATTTCAGTGTTCTAAGAATGACCAAGGTGGTACATGAAAAGGCAAGAAGGAATAATACTGCTCATTCTGAGGGGTCACAGATGTGTCACTTAGAACATGGCTGAATACTACAGAGTTGGAATCTTTAGCCCCATGTGGAGGCATTGGAAAGCTTGGGCACAGAGGACAGAGATAGGACACGCCATATTCCCCATGACACTCAGTGAGTAGGGTGAGAGGCTAGGCAGGTGATAGCAAGTGGTACAGTTTCCGTGTCATCTGACAACATGCTGTAATCCCATAACTATCACAGGACATTGGTCACAGCAACGTTAGCAGCTAGGATTTGTCAATACCTCCAAAGGCTAATCACAGGAGGCTTGGGACTTTCTAAGAATATTTGGGGTTTCATTTCTAGCTGCAGCTCTAAGCAGAAACAGACAAGGAACAGGTGGGGCTGTGAGCAGGCATTCTACCCCCTATCTATGTCCTCAGCAGAAGAGTCCACTGCCTTCTACACTAGAGTCTCCAGCTCTCAGGGTGAGCATGGACTATACACAGTGAGCACCAAGTGTGGACACCCATGCAGCATGTCTGAATAGTGTAGCTGAAATACAAAGATGTCAGAATGTAGAGGACATAGAGTACCCAACAAATTCATTTGGGGCAGACAACCACTCCACTTGTCCAGAGAGCAAGGGAGGAAGCCACAACTGATCAATAAACAAGCTACAAAGCGGCCATGACATCTTCTCAACTCCCTATATGACAGCATGTGCTGGAAACCTGGGTCTCAATCCAACTATACAGGTAGAACAAGTGTGGAGGAGCCTCAACTGTACCTGAGAGGAGGTGGGCATGCTCAGCTCAGACTTCAGTTCTTCGAGAGTACGCATTAAGGATAACATTGCCTTCTCATTTGACGATGTCCAATCTTTAATTGTCCTATGAAAACAGGGAGCTGTTTAAAACATTCATACACACTCCAAATGACCACCATCCTAAGCTACTCAGGAACTCTCTACTAATAGCACAAAGAAAATGCATTTGTATCGCAACTCCCCTGAGAGACCAAGAGACCCTGCTCTGTTCTTCTGCGTGGGTGATTTGTCATACTGGTGAGTCACTTCATCCAGCATCTCTGTCTACAAAAGTTTGCCTAGGAAGCCCTCTTCTGACCAGAGCAGTGTGGCGGGGAGCTGGTTGTGCCAGGAAGTAGACACACTGGCAAAACTCAGAAACTTTCATGCCTGACCAGCATTGGCATCCAGGTGCCCACATCCTGACATCCCACAGCTTCGTGCTGGAAGTGCTATTAAAAGTGCTGTCCTGGGTCCATAAGATGGCTCAGCAAAAAAGTGCATTTGGCACCAAGCCTGACCACCTGAGCTTAATATGTGAGACCCATGTAATAGAAAATAACTCCCAGAAGTTATCCTCTGACCTCTATGCACTCACCCACACCCATATACACAAAAAATAAATGTAATGACACTTTAAAAATTTTAATGCTATTCTAAATGAAACTACCTGGAAATCAAGCTGCTTAGCAAATCAAATCCAGGTATGGATGGGGAGTTATCCCAGCTAAAAGAGCACCCCAACTGTGGTGAGCATGGACAAGGTAAGGAGGACAAGCTGAGGGAGTACCCAGACCCAGGCCCTCCACACCTAGGTGCATGTAAAAACCCAGTCTAATCACAACTTGAAAGCCCATGGCAAGATGTACTCCAAATCACAAGGCTTTTCTGTAATAAGAGAATATAGAAATATGGTTTTATGGGCACCCATTAGAAGGGTTCTGCCCCTTAATTCATCTAAACTTATAGAATGGGAAATGGCACAGGAGACCATTAAGACACGATTCTGAAATCAAAGATACCGAACACTTCACACACACCACCAACAACCACCACCAGCACCACCACCACCACCACCACCACCACCACCACCACCACCCATGCCTGCCTGCCTGCCTGAAATTGAGTCTAGTTATGTAGACTTTGCTGGCTTAGAGCTCACCATGTAGACAAGCCCAGGCTTGAACTTGTGCTGGTTCTCCTGCCTTCAACTCCCTAGTGCAGGGACTACAAGCATACGCCACCAGTTTAACTTCAGAATTTTCTCAGTATAAATAGGCAGAGAATGGGCGGGGGTCGGGGACTGGTGGCCATTAAGTATCATGTATATATATATACACACCTGTCCACAGTGTGGTTGGTGAAGCTGGTCAGGAGCCCAGCTGCACATAGCAGCTGCTGCCGTATCTTCTCCAATTCCTGTTGTTGTTCCCGGACACGGTCCACCTCCAGAGATGCCAGGCGTGGGGAACCCCGGCAAGGGACATCACTCCAAGGCACCTCCTCTTTCCACCTCAGCTCTCTCACCTTCCGCTGAAGCTGCTCGATTTTATGCTCATCACGCTGGCACTGTAATTCTAGTTCTCTCTGTCACAATGGCAAAAACAAAAAACAAGAGATGCATGCCTGTAATCCCTGTAGAAGAAGGAGGCTCTTGAGTAGAAGGTCAGCCAGGGCTATACATAGTGAGGCCAACCTGAGCAACACTGTAAGACCCTGTCTCATAAAACCAAAACAAAATGAAAGTCCTAAACAACTGTCTGGCTAAAGGCCAGCAAAGTAACAGGGAAGGTTCCCGCACTGACCAACCACACTAATCACACAGCACCTTTGGAGAGGGTGTCTACACTCTGATTACCAGTTCTCCACTGGGATCCTTCCAATTAGTCCACCTGGCACTCTCAGTACTGTCAAGCAAACCTCTACATCAAAGTCAGGCTGTCTACACTGGAGTCTCATCTTTATTCTCAAAGATAGTCAAGATCAAGGCAAGCCCTCAGTATAAGCAGGAGCTGACACAACCCAAGGTAAGGTTCAGTTACATCCATGCACAAGTCAACACACAAGTCGGCAGACTAGCATAGACATGCATGTGACCAACCACAAGTACCACTGTTGGCCCTGTAGCCTCTTAGCCTGAACTCACTGATCACTAGCCTATCCTTACAAAACAGAGACAAGTTAATCTGCTAAATGCCACCACATTGTGGAGGTGCTAGCCCTTGGGCTAAGTACAGGGAAAAGGGAACGAGTCAGCCTTGACCCTCCCCTCACAGGGAGGTACAGTCAAATCACCAGATAAAGTAAAGGAGAGCAGAGGTGTTTCAGGGAAGATCAAGAAAGCCTCAGAAAAGCCATTATGGATTCTCAGTGGCATAAGAGGAGCCTCCTTGTGGAACTGTAAGAACCTGAGAAACCACAAATGATCCTGCCTTGCTGGGAAGAGACTCAGGCCTGAGCCCACAAAAGGTTGAGGGAAACTGCTGCAGCTCCACACTCAGCATAGCTCATAGGAGACCATCTTTCTGACATTATATCAGTAACTAAATAACATCAGTTTCATTAGCAAGCAAAAATCATTATATCCACATTTCGGGTAAAAAAGAAAGTGTATACACTGTTTAGAAAAAAATTACTGTGGCCTGCAGCCAACTATAGCCTGGCAGCCAGTCTGGAAAATAAGTCTGTGGTCCAACCACACTGCTCCTCTGCCAGATCCCTCCAACAGGAGGTACAAACCAAGGCATGTTAGCAAGCACAGTTACTACATCAGGAAGCACCTTCTTTATTTTTAAGCAACTGAGACATTTTTCATTTTTAAAAAAATCAGAATTAAATAATAAAAGGGATTACTGGAAACTCCAGATATGGCTTGGGGGAGCTGAATGGAAAGACCCTTTGAGAATATTAGCTAGAGATATTCATAGTGGGGGCAGAAAAAAGTAGAATGAAATCCTGTTCATAGCTACACGCTGCATTCTCAAGAACACCTCCAAGACAAACCTAGCTACTTCACAGTGGGCCACCTGCCTGCACATCTCATCTGCTCCTTTCTAAATCTAATCTCACTACCTATGACACCCCAAACCATTCTTTTTTCTATGATTTATGGTGACAAAATACATATATTTTGGAGGGGGTTTTGTAGCTATTAAGAAAAGTTTTCATGCAAGCTTTGAGAGTAAGTGTGAAAATGTACATTTAGCAGATTTTTAAAACGCAAAAAAAGGACTGGTGAAATAGTTGTGGGTGAAGGTGCTTGGCATGCAAGCCTGACAACCTGACAACCTCAGACTCCACGTGAAGGTGGAAGGAGAGACCAACTCCACGAAGTTGTCTTCTGACTTCCACACATGCACTGTGGTGCACATACAACACACACACACACACACACACACACACACACACACACACACAGTTTAGGGAAAAAAAACAGCAATAAGTATTAATCACTACTACTGATTTCTGGTGCATATTCAATGTAAGACTTGAAAGCATCTTGGTACATAAGAGAAGCCAGTCATAAGAGGATATACACTATGGGGTTCCACTTACATAAGTATCCAAAATGGAATAATTCAGAGAAAGATAGGTCAGGGGCTCCCTGGACTAGGCATGGGGAAGGGGCTGTTCAACAAACATGGGATCCCATTAGAGTGATGAAAATTTTCTAAAACTGACCGCCATGGCGATTTACATCTTTGAATATACTCTAAACCACAAATGGGCCAGTTTAGGGTACTTAATGTATGGGAAATATCTCACAGTGGAATATTAAGTACATCCCTGACAGAAACTTACAATGTCAATATTCTCACATTTTGGAATCTGATTTATCCTTGTAAACATTCAGAAACTTGCAGCCTTGTTTTTAGAAACAGATGTTCCTTTCTTTTTTAAAATATTTTATTTTTATTATTTTTATAATAAAAATATAAAATATGAGTGTATTGCCTGCATAATATAAGTGCATCCGTGTCATGCAATGCCTGCCAAGGTCAAAAGAGGCTGTCGGATCCCTTGGAACTGGAGTTATGGACAGTTGTTAGCTGCCATGTGGGTGCTGGGAATCAAACCCAGGTCTTCTGCAGCCAGTACTCTTAAGCACTGAGCCATCTCTCCAGCCCACCCCCCTCGCCCCCCATGTTCCTTTCTTAACTGCTTCAGGCAGGCTAATCCCTTGAAAAGGCCACTGGTTCTACCTGTGTTTGAAAAAGAAAATGGTCTTGCTTTATAGTCTACATTAGTTTTAAACTTGTGATCTTCTAGTCTTGGCTTCCTAAGTGCTGGGATTACAGGCACACATCACCATTCTCAGCCCTAAAAACCTCTTTATACTTTCAAAAAATGCGAAAGCAAGTAGTGAAGGTGTTTACTAAAAAGTTTTAGAAATATTTTGAATAGAGCAAAACAAATACCAATCCAAAACACACATATTACTTTAGGATAGAGGTTTTTGGTTAACATAAAATATATCTGAAAACTTAGCCAGGCGTGGTGGTGCACGCCTTTAATCCCAGCACTCAGGAGGCAGAGGCAGGCAGACCTCTGTGAGTTCAAGGCCAGCCTGGTCTCCATAGTGAGTTACAGGACAGCTGGGCCTACAGAGAGAATTAATTAATTAATTTAAAAAAAGAGGGGCTGGAGAGATGGCTCAGCAGTTAAGAACACTGGTTGTTCTTGCAGAAGACCCAGGTTCAAGTCCCAGCACCCACATGGCAGCTAACAACTATCTGAACTCCAGTTCCAGGGGATCCGACTACCTCTTCAGTTCTCCACGGGCATTGCACAACATGGGTGCACTTACCTACATGCAGGCAATACACGAATACACATAAAATAGAAATAATAAAATTTAAAAAAATAAATAAATAAAAAAGAAAGAAAAGGCCCATTTTCAAATTCACAGCGATCTGGAGGTAGCTCAAATAGTCAAGCGATATTCACAAAGAATGATGGAGCAATTGCACTTCTAATTTCAAACCTGTACAAGCCAGACATGGTGGCACACACCTTTAGTCCCAGCACTTGGAGGCAGAGGCAGGTGGATCTGTGTAAGACTGAGGCCAATCTGATCTATGAAGCAAGTTCCAGGCCAGCTGGACTACATGGAGACCCTGACACTAAAAAAATCAAACCAAACAAACAAAAACCTATTAGAAAGCTAGAATGACCCACACACAGTGGTGTCATCATAAAGGGGAACAGGAGGAAAGCCAGGAGTAAGTTCAGGTGAACTG
Organism: Nannospalax galili; assembly: GCF_000622305.1. NCBI lineage: Eukaryota > Metazoa > Chordata > Mammalia > Rodentia > Spalacidae > Nannospalax > Nannospalax galili. The sequence goes on along the minus strand of NW_008344186.1, from coordinate 1,693,818 downwards.
TCCTGGCCTCCAGTCATTTAGGACCTGAAAAAATTGATGATCTGCTGGCAGACTGCTCTCACCAGCTTCGCCTTGTCTCTCTGCCACTTCAACTTCTCCCCATCTGCTTGGCATGGCCTCTTCATTCCGGCACCCTTGTGTTCTTCTTGCTCTTTTGCTCTTGTGGATAACTGCTCTAACTCTGCCTGGAACCAAGTTGATTTCTCCCTCTCTCTCTCCAGACAGCATTCCAGCTCCTGTCTGTGGGTCTGCAAGGCATCCACGGGTGACCTTAGGTTGACACTTACCTCTTTGTCTCGCCTGAGTTCTACGCAGCGCTCCTGAGCCTGGGCTTCCAGTTGCTGCTGTGCATGTGCAGCCTGCTGCTGCATCTTTTCAAGCATGGCTTGCAGTTCCAAAGCATGGGCCTTCTCTGCTTTCAGCTTTCGCAACAAAGCATGCTGCACTTGTGTCTCTTGGCGGACACAGGCCTCCTGTGCATTGCGGCTCAGCTGCTCAGTCAAGAGCCGCTCGTGCTGTAAGGCTTCTGACAGCTCCAGTGAGCGGTTCTTCTCAGCCTCCAGGCTCCTTTGCAGCTCAGAAAGCTGGCTCTGCTCCTGTGCCAACAAGGCTTCGCAGCGGGAAGACTCTATCTGCAGCTCCTTCTGCAGGTTGTCCTTTGTCACACGCTCGTGTTTTAATGCAACACACAGTTGATTATTTTGAGCACGCAACTTCTCCAAAGATATTTTCAATTCCTACAACAATGAAAATACAAGATGGTAAAAAAATAATATCAAGGGCTAGAGAGATGGCTCAGCAGTTAAGAGCACTGACTGCTCTTGTAGAGGATCCGGGTTCGATTCCCAGCACCCATATGGCGGCTACAAACTGTCCTTAACTCCAGTTCCAGGGGAATCCGAAGCCCTCTTCTGCCCTCGGCTGCACTGCATGACACGGGTGCACTCACATACAAACAGGCAATACACTCATACACATAAAATAAAAATAGTAAAATATTTTTAAAAATTAGTATCAAAAGGGAAAGGATCTAAATTGTTTTCCTATTTAAATACTCTTTCCTATTTTTATAGTTTAATACAGCAATCATAGCCTTTGAAATTTATCCTATGGGTAAAAGTACACATAAGAATTTTTCTGTTATTTTACTACTCTGACTACGTGGATGAAATACTGTGTAGAACTGGCACTGAGTAAACAAATGCATACATCCTGATCCAGGGGCACCACTTTCTCCCTTCCTCAGAGAGCCAAAAACACCAGGACGCTCAATGATACACATAATTTTTGTTTTGTTGAAAGTCACACACTGTGACCCATGGACAGATGGCAGGCTGTGAGCTATAGGATACCTGGCTGGCACGCCAACACCACAAGCCTTATGGAGACCTCGGAGGCTGTACACCATCCATCCAACCACAAGGAGCCTATGTCTAACTTCCAGAAACAAATGCTCAAGGATGACAGCAGGGACCAATGAACAAGGTCATGTACTATTGCTGGCCATCACAGACGTCCACCATATAATAGCTGTTTACTGCAATGTATTATTTTACTAAAAATATAGCCAAATCATTGCCTTAAATTCCTGTCAATTGGCTGCCATAAACAAGAGTAAGAAAAGAAAGGCAGAGCCGGTGTGGTGGTGCAGGCCTTTGAGCCCAGCACTTGGGAGGTAGAGGCAGGCAGATCTTTGTGAGTTCAAGGCCAGCCTGGTCTATATAGCAAGTTCCAGGCCAGCTGGGGCTACAGGGAAACCCTCTCTCAAAAAGACAAAAAAAAAAGAGAGAGAGAGAGAGACAGAGAGAGAGAGACAGAGTCAGAGACAGAGACAGAGAGACAGAGAGGAAAAGAAAAGAAGAGAAAAGAGAAAAGAAAGGCAGTTACCTCCAGGGCCCTGGAGCTCTGACCCTCCCTCTGCAGATGCCGCAACTGCTCCTCCTCCTGCTGGGCCTGGAGGGCTCGCTCCTTTCCACGCTCACACTCTAGCTCTTCAAGTGCAACCTTCAGTTCATTCTCCTTCCCATCCAGCATGGCTCTGTGAGGAGAACAACAGATACCTCTGAGCCCTGTGCAAGTACAACATTCTGGCAGGGATGGGAGGAGGGCCCCTTCATCATTCTCACACCTAAATCGAAAGGCTCCCACAGCACCTGCCAGTCACAGCAGACCCAGTTCCATTATGTAACTTCCACTGACAGTCACATAACATGGCCATACCTGAGCCGCAGGACTTCCTGTTGCACCTTGTTGAGGGACTCCAGTAGCCTTGTGTTCTCCTGCTTACACTCTTGCAGCTCTGACTTCAAATTCTGTAGTGCACTCTGTTCTACCACCAGGCGCTTCCGTACATCACTTGCTTTCTCTTGTTCTTTATTCAGGGTTTTCTGTAAGTCGCTAGCTATGCACTTTTCCTGTTCAACTTTATATGCTAATAGTTCAACTGAGAAAGATGAAAACATGAGACAGCATTATTCATGAGTCCAAAGTATGCCATACAAACTACATTAAGTCACAGATAAGGCTGGAGGTGTGTTCCTGTGCAGGAAAAATGGTATTTCTGTGAACTGGAAGCCATTGTTTCTAAGGGAGCTAGGTCTCTCAGAGACATGCTCCTTTGTCTTCTGAGCCTGTTTCTTCTTAGGTATTACTTCCTTGGTCAGAGCATATCCCAGAGGCCTACAGCACCAGCCACCCTCACTCATCAAATACCTCCAACAGAGACAAATCAAATCGCATACAGCTTCACTGAAAAATTCTCCCAGAACCTCAGGAAGAAACTGGCCTGGTTCTTCCCACAATCCTCTAGAAACACAGGAGGAGGGAATACTGCCTGGTTCTCACTTCCCAACATCAGAACCAGAAAAGGGTCTAGACAAAAAAACTGCAGACAAGGACTTTTGTAAACATAGACACAAAGCACTGCTGAGTGCAACCCAGATATACAAATGGCCCAGAACAAGGATGCTTACTTGACAGAAACCAAACAGACACAGAGATACTGACCCCAATGGTGAGCAACTGAATGTGAGGAGGGTTGTCTGGCTAAACCCTGACCAATACAAAGACCAGAAAGGAGGCATAGGGGGAAAAATAAATGAAGAAAAATACCATTTGTTCACAGACGAAGTGTCTATAAAAAAATTCCCCAAGAACCTAAATTAAATATGAAAACCTACAGCAAACTCCAAAACTCTAATGAGAGTCCCATACATTTGCACCCATCCAAGGGCCTGGCAAGCCCACTTGCCCAGTGCACCCCACAGGACAGTGTCTGAGAGTAGGTGTGGAGTGAGTTGACAGGAGTGACAGGAGCAGTGGCACCCACCTTGCTTTCGCAACTGGTGCTCCCGCTGGCTTCCATGGGCCTCTGCACTTGTCAGTGCCGCACACAATTGCTGCAGCTTCTCTTGGTTCTGCAGGTGTGTCATCCGAAGCTGAGCACGTAGAGCCTGGATTTCAGACAGCAGGCTGTGTCTGTCTGGTAGGCACAGCTGCTCCTGGGCTTTCTGCAAATCTCCCTAGCAAATAAGAAGAGCAGATGCAGTGTGAATGCTGGATGACAAGCACCCAGGCAGGAGGATAGAAGCAGGGCAAGTCTTGTGCTACACAGCCAACCATTCCACACCCAAGCTTCCAGTGCTATTGGGACAAGCTTGATGATCATGCAAGGGTAAAACAGGTGCATAGCAGCCCAGGGTCTCACCTCTCAGCATTCCCTGAGAGCTCTAGGCCTAGTGTAGGGCTGTATCAGTGCCTCAATTTAAACTCTGAGTTTCTCATCTGAGGGCAGTGATGCAAACAGGATTGCTAGTGTCCTACCAGGCTACTATCTCTGGCCCATGTGCAGTGTACTTAGAAACACAGAAGAGTCCTAGAAACTCTTTTTTTTTTTTTTTTTTTTTTTTTTTTTTTTGCTGGTTATTTCCAGGAGAGAAACATTTGAAGAAGAATCCACCAAGATTATTAGCACTTATGAATGAAAGCATGGTATTATACAAGCCAGAGATAACCACATCCCAAAACTGAACCAAAATTTACCTATAAGATAGATTTCCTCACATTCCCTGGCAGGGCAATACTCCTAGCAAGTAGTAAATCAAGGCATAGATGCAGAGCTATTACCTGTTCTTGAATAACCTTCTCCAGCCTCTTGAATAAGGAACTATAATTGCCTACATCTGAACCACAGGGTCTAGGTTGCAGCTCAGCATTTTCCTGCTCTCTGGCAAATACCTCTTGTATGGCCCACAGAACCTCTTCACTGCATGTTAGGTGCATGTCAGAAGGCTCCTATAAATGCAAAACAAAAGCCTCAGTGCTGGGTTGGTGTGCAGCTCAATGGCAGAGGTTTGCCTAACATGTGCAAAAAACCTGTTTTAACCCCACAACCTGCTACCTCCCACCCCCAAAAGTATCTTTGTGCTCTCTAGCAAGTGCTATACACTAAATGTATCTCACAAATTCATATATTCAGGCCTAACCTCCAAAGTGAGGAATAAGGCTTCCCTTAGGTTAAATACATGGTAGGGCTTCACTTGACAAGTTATATTTACAAGAGCAGAGACACTAGGATGCTTCTCTATCTCTGTCTCTCTCTGCTGAATGAGGACAGAGAGGAAGCTACTGAAAACTGAGTATTAAGCTCCCATCAAAGCAAGAATATACTGGTGTCTGATCTGATACCAACCTCTACACTTGTCAGAAATAAACACCTGTTGTTTAAACTGTGTATAGTAGGCGCTAGAGAGATGGCTCAGCTATTAAAGGCACTGGCTGCTCTGGCAGAGGATCTGGGTTCAGTTTGTAGTACCCACATGGCAGCTAACAACTTCCAAAACTCTAGTTCTAGGAGATCCAAAGTCCTCTTCTGACCTCTGCAGGCACTGCACATCACAAGTGCACTTACATACATGCAGGCAATACACTCATACATATAAAATAAGAAACATATAAAAAAAAACCCTAATTGTCTATAATCTATAATGCCTAGTCATGGCAGCTGAGTAGGTGGAGAGCAGCAGAAACTATTCTGACTGAAGAGGATGCACGAGACTGCCCAGTATCACTCAGGGTGTAAAAGGCAAATCTATCATCAAAATACTAATATCAGAGTAAGTAGTAAAATGAGACAAAGCAAAACACGAACCTTTTTTCTTCTCTTCCTACTGCTACACATAATAGGACCTGTTCTGGAATGGTCCAAAGATGTATGAAGCTGCCCTGCTGAGTATTTGGAACTTCCTGGGGCTATGGCCAAGAGCAGGCATGTTGCTGTTCAAGGACATGGTGACATAACCATAATACAAGCAGGACCTGAGGCACCTGCATGCAGTAATGCCACCACTCCTGGATTTTTATCACTTACTGAAGCAGAAACATCTTACCTTCTCCCCTCTGTCAGTAGTCACCTCCAACGGAGCCTGTCTGTCCCTTGGGAAGCCATCCAGGGGGTCACGTGGTTCACCCTTGCTCAGAGTACTAGGGAGGTCCTGGCTCTCTGACAAGGCCAGTATCTGGCGGCCCTCATCCAACACCATTTGCAGCAATGTCTAGAACAGAGAAGAGCACATCAGGAAAGGAGAGACCAACCAGCCTAGAGCCACCATCCATGCACTGAATCATCACCACCCTGATTTATTTGCTTAAAATCAGAAATTCTTTATGAGGTTGCTTCAATGGGAAACAAGAAATACCCCTCTGCAACGTTTTATAGCATAAAATTTTTGGAGACATAAACAAAACATAGACCAGTTATTCCAATTTCCATTCTTTTGTATGTGCGTGTGTGTACATGTGCTCATACACATGCATATACATGTGTAGAAGCCAGCAGTTCATATCAAGCGTCTTCCCCAGTCACTTTCCACCTTATTTTTCAAGACAGACTCGCTCACTGAACCTGGAGCTCACTGATACAGCTATACTGGCTAGCCCGCAAACCCCAGGGATCCTCTTGGCTAACTCCCCAGCACTGAGATAGGCACAAGCCACAATGCACCTGGGTGTTAAGGATCGCACTTGGGTCCTCATGCTAGTATGGCAAGCACTTTTATCAACTCAGTCGTCTCTCCAGTCCCTCCCCTCAATCTCAATTCTTCTTTCCTCCAGTCCTCCTCTGTTCCCTCCCCCCATCCTTGCCCATCCTCCTCCTCCTCCTCTTCTTTTTCTTTTTTCCCCCTGACTGTATTACTACATAGCTCCAGCTGGCCTGGAACTTGTTATGTAGACCAGACTACCCACAAACTCACAGGAGATTCACCTGCCTCTGGCTCCCAAGTGCTCAGATTAAAAGTATGCACCACCATATCCGGCCCAATTTCCCTTCTTAAAGGAGCAATAAAGTTTTATTCTTCCAATTTCAGAATTCTTAACAATACTAAAATTGCTTTTTTAAGCTATGTGTGTAGCTCATACCTGTAACCTCAGTACTAGGGAGGTTAAGGTCAGACCCTGTTGCAAAACAAAAAAATTATTTGGGGATATTTCATTTTTTTAAAAATTTTATTTACTATTTTTATTTTATGCGTATGAGTATATTGCCCGCATGTATGTGAGTGCACCCATATTGTGCAATGCCGTGGAGGTCAGAAGAGGGCTTTGGATTCCCCTGGAACTGGAGTTAAGGACGGTTCGTAGCCGCCATGTTGGTGCTGGGAATTGAACCCGGGTCCTCTTCAAGAACAGTCAGTGCTCTTAACCCCTGAGCCATCTCCCCAGCCCTTATTTGGGGATATTTCTATTGTTTAAAATACCATTGTGGCATGATAACATTTACTTATTTAGCCATGTTTTTGTCATAAATGACCTACCTGTTCAATGGCAACTGTGGCTTTTCTTTCTCCTCTGAAGAAAACAGTGTTTCACTCCAGAGCTGCCACAGAGCTCAGATTCAACAAGAACAATCCAGTCTGGAGATTTTAGGGCACCTACCTAGGTGGCTGGCATAGGGTTACAGTAGATGGTCTTCATGTGGGGCTCATACAACTGTGGTAGTCCAGAATGAGTCTGGCCCATCAAGGGATTAAGGCTGACAGGCTGGATAGGTCCAGGTCCAGGTCAGTCAACAAGGAAAGAGGAAGCCTTTTCATCTCATTGGGGCCTGCGAACGCTCTTGGAAAAGAGGACTAAAGCTCCTCACTAGCCTTACCTTCATGTGCTTTGCATGGACTTCCTTGTCCTTCATTGCTCCTGGTGGCTGGACAAACCCTCCTGCATGGACTTCCTTGTCCTTCATTGCTCCTGGTGGATGGACAAACCCTCCGGAGACAGGAGCAGCAGTGGCAGCCTTAAGACGGGCAGTGGGAGCCTCGGGTCCTCCTGAATCCAGGGTGAGCACTGCACCAATGCCTGGGTCATCACCTAAGAGTACACAGGGTCAGGAACTGAAGTCACCACATCTGTTTCCAATTGTAGCAACTCATACCACAGAAAACAGTCAGGAGCACCAGGCAAAAGTGGTAAACATTTTATAAAACATAAATAGGAGGACGATGATACTTAAGTAAGGAAAGGCTCATTTTTTCATGTTGGATATATTAAAGTCTTGACTTAAACATAAACGTCAGGGATATCTTAGCTCCTTACACAGATTTAACTGTTCATTACCTCAGACAACTGAACCCCAGAAAACACTCAAGAGAAGCCACACTGTACATGAGACCCAGGCACTTCATACCCAAGTGCAAGGACCAAGAATACAGTGAATAAGTCACCCACTCTGGGAGCAGCTGGGCAGATAGCAGTGTCTAGTCTGGAAAGTTGAATGTGCCTCACATGAGGTAGGAATGGGAACAGCACTGAACACAGTTTAAACTTTGTGACACAGACACCTGATAGGCAGGCGTCTTAAAATTTGTCCAGAGTGTGTAAACTCCATCCTTAGGCCTACAGTCTGTAACACCCCAGGAAAGCCGACAGGGGCATGCTGGCCAGTGAAGTACAGCAAGGAGCTGGTGCCCAGAGGAACTCTTCCACTAGCACCCAGCATACAGAGAGGCAGCAGCTCCAGACCCATAGGGAACAAGGGCATCAGGACCACTCAACTACTCAAGCCATATGCTCTGAGTAAATGAAAACTAGTATTCAAAGTTTCTATCAATGGCATTTTAGAAATATTAAATTTCTGGTAAACTACAAGTCACTATGATCTCATTCCCTCAAATTCTTGAAAGACAAAAAGCAACAATGATTCAAGAGAGACATCCCACATACTGATTTGGAAAAAGAAAACCATTACAGAAGAAATTATGAAGTTAGAAGATCACAGTTTCTCCCAACATCTGTAATGACAACTAATCCTATAAGAACCCTGAGAGAGCAAGGCCAGTAGGTCAGAAATACAGAAGAACTTTTACATGTTTCCAAGTCTCTTCCAAGGGACACTCCATGAAAAACAAGATCTGGCAGATAAAACTGTAGCCTATCAGGTTGACAATGACCCACAAATCTCCTGCTGTGATGAAGCAACCTGCATTCAACCTCGAGAATAGGTCAGACTCTAAGACAAACTCATACCTCTGCTCTTCTCAAATGTCAGTGTCACAAAGTCCAGAGAGGGATATAAGAAGCACTCCAAATGCAGACCAAGGGAAGCAGATAGGCTCAGGGCCTGCCTGCACTCAAAGGCCACGTGTGGACTAGGATGTCTTTTCTGTGAAGGATACTATTGGATCAACTGGCATAATTTGAGTAAGATCCAAGGCTAAGCACTGTGCTGGGACATTGACTTCATGAAACATACAGTGACATTTTTAGGAGATAAACAGTAGCAGGTTGGCAACTTATAGTTAGAACACAGGTAGAGGACACAGTATATTTGGACAGCAGAAAGAAGGAAATCTTTGTACTATTCTGTACTCTAAAAACATGTAAGTACACACACACTAAAAAAAAATTAATTAAAAAAGAAACAAGGGGCTGGAGAGATGGCTCAGTGGTTAAGAACACTGGTTGTTCTTGCTGAAGACCCGGATTCAAATCCCAGCACCCACATGGTAGCTAACAACTGTTTGTAACTTCAGTTCCAGGGGATCCGACAGCTTCTTCTGTCCTCTGTGGGCATTGCATGACACAGGTGCATTTACCTACATGCAGGCAATACACTCATACACATAAAATAAAAACAATAAATAAAATATTTTTAAAAAAAGAAACAGAAAAGAAAAAGATAGATGACTGACTCACTTTTCCTGCTCCCATCACTTCTTCCTTCTATTTCAGGAGGAGGGGATCTTAATGGTTCTTGAGAATCAAAAGATGATATGATAAAGTCTTCGACGTCCTTCTCCTGTTCAGACAGGCAGACTTTTAGGTGGTCACAAACCAGTAAGTAACTGGCAACAGATGGAAACTTATTAAAGTAAGAATATATCATCTTCCCATAGAGAACCCAGTTCAAAGCATTCAGAACACATAAACATGCTGAAGTCATGTGCTATCAATAACTTAATCAGATTCTCAATAGCACGGAGAATATTTTTAAGGGCCGGTGAGATGGCTCAATGGATAAAAATGCTTGCCACTAAGCCTGACAATCTGAGTTTGATCCAGGGGACTAACATGGTAGAAGGAAAGAACAGATTCATGAAAGCTGTCCCTTGAGCTCCACATCCATGGAGCTCACAGGCTATAGCACAGGCTAACCCACACACATATACACATGCAGACAAAATAAAATGTAATTAAAAAAAAAACTTTAAAATAATATTTTTATTTTTTTATTTTTATTTTTTTATTTTTTTGTCTTTTTGAGAGAGGGTCTCCCTATAGCCCCAGCTGTCCTGGAACTCACTATGTAGACCAGGCTGGCCTCTGCCTCCCAAAGATCCACCTGCCTCTGCCTCCCAAGTGCTGGGATTAAAGGCGTGGCGCCACCAAGCCCAGCCAAAATAACATTTTTAAGTACCCATTACCAATTTCATGTTTTAAAGAATTTCAGATTCTTAAAATATGTGAATAAATGATTGTGTATGGGTATCTCAGATAACATGCATCCCCCAAAGTACTTTATCTTGATATACAAAAATCCCAAAATTTTTAGAAAAATGTAATTTAACTAAAAAATAATAACTTGAAGTATCTTTAATATTAATCAGCATCGCCAGGTGTGGTGGCCCACGCCTTTAATCCCAGAACTTGGGAGGCAGAGGCAAGCAGATCTCTGTGAGTTTGAGGCCAGCCTGGTCTACCCAACAACAACAAAAAACAAACAAAAATCAGCATCATATATACAACCCACAGCATATGAACTATTACTGACAATAAATCTAGAACTAGGGCTGTGGATCAGTCAGTAGAGTGCATGTCATGTTACCATGAGGAACCAAGATCCAATCTCTAGCACCCACCTAAAAACTCAGGTGTGGTGGTATATGTCTTTAATTCTAGCACTTGGGAGGTAGAGATAGGAAGATCCCTGGGTCTAGGTGGCTAGCCAGTCTAGCCAAAACAGCAAGCTCCAGGTTCAGTGAGAGACCCTATCTTGAAAATAAGGTGGAAAGTAACTGAGGAACACACCCAACATCAACATCTGGCCTGCACATGCACACATAAACACAAACTCATACACTACACACACATACACAAACAAAATCTAAAACATTTCAGACAGAGTCCATAATTACACAAGAATTATGACTGTAAATTTCTGAGGATAGTGATTACCCCTTACGTTTCAGACATGACTAAAGTGATCTAAGTGTCCCTGTAATAGTCAGCTGCAGGACTTATATCGCCTGGAAAGCCAGTTTGCCCATGGACCATGAGGCACCTACTGTCACAAGAACCAACAATGACTTTGTTGTGATGTATCCCTGTGGAAACACTGACTACCCACAGATGCTGCAAGAAGTATGGGGAGGCACCTACCACAGCTGTCCTTTCCACATGGCAGTACTCAACTGAAGGAGCCACCACCCACAGTGGGTCCTGTCCTGTTGACTTGCCCGGGTAACAAAGCAGCCCCGATGTATCAGCCCGCAGCAATGAATCTGTCCAGTCTTGTGGGGAGGTGTCGGCACTGTGCAAGCTCACTGTGCCCGTGCAGGGTGTCAGGGAGAGGCTGGGCTGGGGCTCAAAAGCTGAGTCCTTCCGGAGGACCTCGGGGGAGCTCCAGGAAGACAAGTCCAATGCCCTCATTGGGTCCTTCTGGGGCTCAGCCTTCTCAGTGTAAAGGGAACCACTGTGCACACTGGTTTGTGAGGAAAGAGTCCCATGCTGTGACGTTAACTTTGCTTGAGTGGGAAAATCTGGCGTTTCATTTTGGATCAAAGAATCCTGATTTTCGGTAACATCAATTACATCCCATGTGGTTTGAGCAATATTAAATACATTAACAGGAGGTAAAAGGTCTGTTTCTTCAGCATTATGGGAACAATTACTTAAAACATTTTCTGACAGGTTTGGCTGCTGGAACTTAAGATCTTCAGTGTTGGTGTCCTGGAAGGACATAGAATGCACAAGGTGGTTCATTTTTTCCTGCAGTTGTTTCACTTGAGCTATGAGATTGACACTGTGCAGTTGACAAGCTTCTGGTTGCTTTTCCTCACCCTGTGGGTAAAAAGAATATTCAACAGTCAAGTGGTTGAATTACAAGACACCTCACCATGATCTTTGTGAGCTATTTTCAGAAAATGAATACCTATGGGTGAGGGTCTATTATGAACCTTCCAGATGCTTAAAATATCAAGTTTATTTAATGTCATGAAAAACAAAATCAGAGTTTTGGGTTTTTTTATTTACTATTTTTATTTTATGTGTATGAGTGTACTGCCTGCATGTATGTGACTGCACCTGTGTCACGTAATGCGGTGAAGATGAGAAGAGGGCTTCGGAACTGGAGTTGAGGATGGTTCGTAGCTGCCATATGGGTGCTGGGAATCGAACCCGAGTAACTCTGTAAGAGCAGTCAAGTCAGTGCTCTTGACCAGTGAGCCATCTCTCCAGCCCCGAAAATCAGAGTTTAATTTTTTGCCTAAAAGACAAATGTCATAGCCAAGATTTTTGATGTTTATTAAGAAGTCAAGTTTTTCTGAAGTGAGGAAAAAAGGGACTAGAAGGCTCTGTATCTAAATATTGAAGGGAGAAAAGTAGTTGCACATAAACACTTCATTTCAGTGTTTGTGGTCCACAAGGGTTAGCCTTCTCATGATCAAACAGACATGGCTACTACAAAGGCACAGAGGGAGTCTGATACAGGCAGCTGGTAAGAAAGTCACTACATAGAGTGTATTTCCCGAAGAGTGCTTGATGGACTCGAGATGGATGCAAACAGCTCTCAAAAGCACAGCCAAGGCCCATGCTCTGCTCTTAACCTGGGTCTAGGACCCTGTGGGATTCTGAACCATTCAGGCTCTCAGAAACAAATGTGACATACGTGGCACAGGCAGGAGTGGTCCAGGTCTGGGCCTCCACCTTCCTCTAGCAATGTGCACACCTTCATATGATAGGGTTATGAGAGTCTTCAGCATTTACAGTGCCATGAGTGCACTGATAACAAAACAAAAGAGTCTTTTAAGTGCCAGAAGTGGCCAAGGAGTTACAGGCCTGTTTTCTAAGTATTAGTGAGCAGGCCATGGGTACGAATAATGACCAGGAGGAACTTATTCTAACAGAAGGGTGGGTGAATGCCACATAGAACACACATGATGCACTCAAGACAGAGAGCAGCTCCCACTACTGAAATGTGTATCCAAGGTGAGGACTACTGTGTGCATGGGGTCTGGGAAGCACTGACACCTATCTTCGTATTAAATCTTGACTATGCAATATCAAAGGCTGCCCAGGTGAACCCTTCTTCCCTAGGGTAAAAAAAAACAAAACAAAACCCAACCTTTCTTGAAGGCTGGAAGAGGGAGGAAAACAAAAACAAAAACAAAACAAAAAACACCTGAGAGTCAAAAAATAAATCTAAAGACTTTCAAAGTTGGAGGAGCACTTGTAGTGACAACAGCCCTGAATTAGGATAAAAAGATCAAGAGTGTGAGGTGGAGCAATTTGGTCTTCACACGAATAAAATTTAGCTACAAGAAATATTGTATCTTTAAATAAATCTTGCAAGAGACTTCAAAATGAACAAAGAGCACCCTAATAACGGGGTAGATGGACTCAGAGGACAGGCCACTATGTGTAGTCCATGGGCTATTCCCACCTCAGCTAATCAAGTTTGTGTCATGATACACCTCTGTGTGCTGTGGCCCAGTCCCATCCAAGTCAGCATTCACCAATACCCACAACAAGCCCATGTACCTGTATCCCTTCAGGAACCCTGCTGCCATCCTCCATGCTCCAGCACATTTCATTTTTCACTAAGAGCATCTCTGCCTCCAGCCGCCTCTGACAGACTGCGAGGACCGTCATCATACTTTCAGCCTTGTGAAGACAGGGATCCTTTAGTGTTACAAGGACTTTAGCAGACTGTAGATCATCCTTGACCAGAGGAAACATAAAGAGCTTATGAGCTAGAGCTGGGTTAATCAGGGACTCAGGTGCTGCTTGGCTGCCCCTCAGACCACCTGAGCACTGTAGACACAGAACAACCCGCAGACACCGAAGAGAAGGCACTTCTGCCTCTCTTCACTGCCCACTGCTGGGCAGCAGGCACACCAGGCTGAGTGGTAGGTGACAATAGAGAGGGCATCTGGAAATGGGGGCTGGTGGGAGCAGCAGGCAGCTAATCCTTTAAGATCTACTGAAAGGGGCTGCCACCTGTGGTCTTAGCATATGTTGAAGTTGTATAAATAACTTTGGAAAGTAACACCATTCAAAAATTATGATTTAAATGCAATTTATATTAAAGAAAAAAAAAAAGATCTACTGAAAGGTAAACAGGAATGTTAAAATAGGCTACTCAGGTAGGACTTTCTATTCCAAAACGAAATGAACTTAAAATAGTTTTCATGGGTATGATTGCTAAAAATAAACCATTTCAGGGCTGGAGAGGTAGCTCAGTGGTTAAGAGCACTGGCTGCTCTCACAAAGGACCCAGGTTCGGGTCCCAGCAACCCCACGGCAACTAACAACCTATGTAACTACAGTTCCAGGAGCTATGATGCTCTCTCTGGCCTCTGCAGGCATTGCACACACATGGTGCACTTAAATGCATGCAGGCAAAATATTCCTACACATAAAAATAAATAAAAAATAGGGGCTGGAGAGATGGCTCAGCGGTTAAGAGCACTGACTGCTCTTGTAGAGGACCCGAGTTCGATTCCCAGCACCCACATGGTGGCTACGAACTGTCCTTAACTCCAATTCCAGGGGAATCCGAAGCCCTCTTCTGACCTCGGCTGCATTGCATGACACGGGTGCACTCACATACACGCAGGCAATATACTCATACATATAAAATAAAAATAATAAAATATTTTTTAAAAAGATTAAAAAATAAATAAAAAATAAACCATTTGATTAGAACCAAAAAGGGAAATTAATGCCAAGTGACCTCTGTGTCACTATATATCATTTCCAAAGCATTAAAAGAACTGTTTTAAAAAGTGAAAGTGACAAAATGCTAATAATTTTCAAGCTATACAAGAAAATGACATCCAGTCTGACTCACTGAGGAAGAAAATGGCCCACAATCTAGGCTCTTTTCTCTGCCCTGTCAGAAGTCACCAATGACAGCAGAATCCCAAAGTCTAGTACAAAAAGAAGTCAATAAAGCTAGTCATGGTAGAACATACCTTTAATTCTAGCACTTGGGAGGCAGAAGCAGGCAAATCTCTGAGGGCAGTCTAGTCTACATAGCAAAGTTCTAGGCCAGTTGGGGCTTACAGGGAAACCCTATCTCAGAAAA
>NW_008344186.1:1665641-1678994 GCF_000622305.1 Nannospalax galili | reverse complement strand
GGGGGAGGGGGAGAGGAAAGAGAGAGGGAGAGGGAGAGGAAAACCCACTAAAGTTAAAGAGAAACAAGAGAGGAGTAAAAATAACCCAGCATCCCCGCCTGAGCCCCAGTAGGCTCTCCCTGAATGCCTATGGCTCCCAGATGCAGAAGGTTATCTACTGTAGCCCCCAGGGAATGAGGCCTACCTGTGGACACTGGCCATTGGGAGTCAAGGTCTGTCCCCTGCTGACAGTGCCCTGTTGCAACTGATCATCACATTTGGCCTGTATATCTGCACAAGGGTATGGACAGCCACCAGGGACAAAAAGAGCTTGTTGCTGGTCCAGCTCCATCTGGCATGTCAGGAACCGCTGATGTAACACCTGTAGCTGGCGGCTGAGGCGAACACACTGCACTCGCAGCTGCTGTAGTTCTGGAGGTTCATTTGGGGTAGCCACAGTCTGCTGCTCTAGGGCATGGCGGAAACGCACCAAAGCTAAAAGGATGGCCTCCAGCTCAAGGGAATGGGCCACTTTCTTCTTGTTCATGGTATCAATTTCTAAATCTCTCTGCATAATGATTGCTTCCTTTGTCTTCAGAACAGCTTCAAACTCCTGGATCCGGGAAGCCATGCCCTCAACCTCAGCCTCCCTGAGGGCCACACAGTGTTCTAGCTCAGCCAGGCGCTGTGCAGCAGCCTCCTCTGCATCTTGCAGGCGCTGCTGCAGTGCCTCCAGGGCCTGGTTGTGCCCATGTGCCTGGTTAGTCAAAAGCTGACCCAAGGCGTCTTTGGCTGCAAGTGCAGCTTCCAGTTCATTCTGTAGTGCCTGTCCACCCAGACTTTCTGCCTGGAAGCAGTACAGTTCATTGTGGAGACTGCCAGGCCGATGGTCACTGAGTTCATGCACCACAGGGCCAATGCGAGTCAGCTCACTCTGCAATTTCTCAATGACTTCGTGGAGCTGTTCAATTTCTTCTGTTTTATCCTTTTGTAACTGTTCTTGGTTTTCTTGCAAATTTTCAATAATGGCTTTCAGTTCTTCAATCTCAGAGCTTCTACTGTACACAGCCTGAAAAGAAAACATGTATCAGAAGCCAGTCAGAAACAGATAGGTCTTGGAGACCCAGGGATCCTCCTGTCTTTTGCCTCCCCAGCACTGGGATTACAGGCATATATCACCATGCTAGCTTTTCATATGGGTGCTGGAAATCCAAACACAGGTCCTCATGCTTGCAGGGCAAGAACTTTACTGAGTTGTTTCCCTGACCAAGCAACATCTCTTCACAGAAAATTATGAAATCAGAGTCTGGAGACGAATAGAGGCCCAGACTCTAGCAGACCGCCTAAGAGTGCCTGGATCTGGCCCCCTTTTGGTGGTAAGTGTCCCCATGCCCCTGCATTGGGACCAAGTGTGGCCCCTCCCACTGCTCCAGGGCTAGGCTTCTCTGCCTTTCAGTAGAGGCCTGGACCTTAGCAGACTGCCTCAGAAGTGCCTACATTGGGCTTCTCCTTAGCTAGCTTCCCAAATTGTGCTCTGACTGCTCACTAGTAGGGGACCAGACCTTAGGAGGAAACCTGAGAGTACCTGACTGGCACCTGACTTGGGACTCTGCAAGACCTCCTGAGTAGCTGGACTGAAACCATCTTTTCCTTCCAACGTACAATCAAAGAGAGAACCTGAAGCCTAGACCAACCAACTTTACATACACAATAAGAAACAACCAACCCATACCAATAATACAAACAGAAGTAGATTTCAAGTCAACAAAAGGAGGTTTGCGTTTCATACCAGAATCACAACAAAAGAAATCCACATGCCAAAATCACAATGAAAAAATAATAACACGGAAAACCAAAATACTATGATCCCAACAAATAGCCACCAGTCTTATAGAAGAGATCTAAAAGGAGAACCATCTAGAGATAACCCAGGACACAGAATTTAAAATACTAATCATAAACATGATCAAAGAATTCAATGAATTTAAAGAACACACAAACAAATCAAAGAACTAAAAGAAGAGAGGGATAAACTTCTGACTGAATTCACAAAAAATAAACATTGAAGAAAACTCAGGCTGGAAATGAAGAAGGAAGTGAAAACACAATAAGTTAATTTGAAACAACAGGAGAAAGCCACCAATAGAATAAATGAAATGGAGAATAGAGCATCTCAAGGTGGGAGGATAAAGTTCAAGAACTGGACCCCTCAAGCAAAGATTATAAAAAATTTAAAAGAACACAGTAATGGAATATGCAGGAAATGTGGGACACCATGAAAAGACCAACTTTATGCATCATAGGCATAGAGGAAGGAGAAGACTTTCAGGTTAATGGTGTTGACCAGATCTTAAACAGGATTGTAGAAGACAATTTCTAAAAATTAAGGAAAGACATCCCATACAAATACAAGAAGGACAGAGAACACCAAATAGGCAGGACCAAAAAGGAAACTCCCCATAGCACATCATAGTGAGAACACTAGGCCCCATAACTTTAACTGTTCAAGACTATAAAATTTACTTCATGTTAATTAGCAGAGGTGATAAACATTACCATTGAAATCTACCTGATGACTTTCTGTCCATACGCAGGTGCCAAGGATCCAAGTGTAACTGACTGGGACTAGTAATAATCAGATATGTAGAGATTAGAGACGCATGTGCAAACATCTAAGTGTTAGTAGCATTAAAAATGAGTCTATCTGTAGAAAACACTATATTTTAAAATGAAATGGAGATCTTTTTTAAAGGTTAAAAACTCATTCAATTTTATGTCTTACAGAGTTTATACTGAGTTCAGTATTATATTACTGTAACTGTATTAATTCAACTGTGAACCTAAAAATTTATAGCCACTTTAGAAAGAGATGTATCTTTGTTCTGGAAATTGTTATTGAATATGTTAAAGCTGAAATGAAATGCTTCTTCTAATCATGTGGTTATTAAATAAAAATAATAAAATCCCTAGTCTATCTGTTGGAGGACCCACCTTTCCAGTCTCACTGGTCAATCACCTGGTGATAGAACCACCACTAGGAAGGCAGGCTCACCTTCAGTTATGCTAAACAGTTGGGTGGACTACCTGGTGCATTAATGAGGTAGCAATTCATGCCTGGAATCCTGTCTTGTAATGCAGAACTCCGCAAAACTTCGACCAGCCACAGTCATGCAGCTCTCTGAAAGTCTGTCTGTTTTCTGTCGTTGGGGTCCATTCTTCAGTTCTTTTATGAATGAGACTAAGAACCCTCTAGGGGACCCTCTTTCCCCTTGTTTCAGTACAGGCCAAAACTACGGACATATGGTGTCTTACTTTAATTAAGAGACAAAATGACCTATAGTAACAGTATTTGAAGGTGCTTTGCAAACAATGATAGACTGGCACCATCCTTTGATATATTCTGGAAAAAATTCATTTTGTACCCTTTGTATGTTCAGAATATAGTATTATCAGAAACCTTCAAAAAATAAAATAAACACTAAATGTACAGAACAAAGATAGAATACTGAAAGCTGCAAAAGAAAAACAAGTCATATATAAAGGAAAACCCATCAGAATTACAGCTGAATTTTCACTGCAAACTATGAAAGCCAGAGAGCCTGAACCAAGGTATTCCCAGTTCTAAATGACCATAGATGCCAACCCAGAATACTTTACCCATCAAAAATGTCTATTATAGTTGAAGGTGAAAGAAAAATCTTCCATAACACGAATAGGCTGAAAGAATACATGTTCACAAAAGCAGCCCTTCAGAGAACACTTGAAGCAATACCAAGAATGGAAAAAAGGAATAAGTATATCCAAGGGGCAACAAAAAGAAACTAAATGAAGATATAATTGTGGAAATACACAAAATACATCCTTCTGTTGTCTGCAAGAAATCCATCTCACCTTCAAGGACAAGCACTACATCAAGGTAAAAGGATGGAAAAGCATATTCTAAGCAAATGGCACTAAGAAACAAGGAGGGGTTGCAATTCTAATATCTGACAAAATAGACTTCAAACTAAAACTATTAAAAAGAGATTAAAAGGGTCACTTCATTCTGATCAAAGGAGCAAACAATTGACCAAGAAGATATAATCATGAACATATACGGACCAAAGTCTGGTGCACCCAATTTCACAAAAACAGTACTACAGGACTTCAAGACACAGATTAACCCCAACTCGGTATTAGTAGGGGACTTCAATACCTAACTGTCTCCTTTTGGCAGGCCAACTGGACAATGAATAAACAGAGAGACATCTGAACTAAATGATACCATACATCAAATGGACATAAGAGACATCTACCGAACATTCCACCAAAGAATACACTTTCTATTCAGCACCCCATGGAACTTTCTCAAAAATCGACCACATACTGGGGCACAAAACAAACTGCAACAAATACAAAAAAACAAATAATTTCATACATTCTATCAGACCACAACACAATAAAGCTTAAAATCAACACTGAAGAAGCCCTAGTAATTACATGAATTCAAGAAGATTAAACAACACACTCCTGAATGATGAATGGGTCAAAGAAGAAATTAAGAAAGAAATAAAAGTATTCCTAGAACTAAACGAAAGGGATAATACAAAACAACAAAACCTCTGGGACACTTTAAAAGCAGTCCTAAGAGGGAAGTTTATAGCTCTTAGTGCCTACACTAAAGCATCAGAAATAACACAGATAAATGACTTAACATTGCAACTCAAGACTCTGGAAATTAAATCCTAATGCAGCATGATAGAATGTGTATATTTCAGGAGAGTCATAAGCTTCCTTAAAGGAAGCCATGAGGACATAAATTCCTCAAGATGAGTCAAATGACCCAAATTGGTGGCTAGGCCTTTGCTCAATCCTTATCAACTGGTCACTTCCCTGGGTGAGAGACTGTTTACAGGGCCAACTTATATCTTTTGGTGCCACAGGATAACTCGCTTGCCCATCCTGAGAAATAATCTCAGGAAGAAGACCCTCAGTTACCCCAAGGTCACTGGCACTGAGCAAATTCCTGCAGCTGGGTTCAGCAGAGTTCCTATATAAGTCCAGATTACTCCGCCTTTCTTTGCTGATGCCTATTTCTGCAGATGGCAGAGGCCCTTTGCTGGGTTTTCTTGAATAAAGGAACATATGCCTTGCCTGTTGCGGGTCTGGCTCTGGTTCTTATTTCTTAACTTTGAACTCCTTCCTTTTTCTGCTCCCCTAAATCAAACACAACAGACAAGAAGAAATAACAAAAATCAGAGCAGAAATTAATGAAATAGAAACAAAGAAAACAATGTAAAGATTCAATGAATCTAAGAGCTGGTTCTTTGAAAAGTTAAACAGGATAGATAGATCTTACCCAGTTAACCAAAAGAAAGAAAGAGCAAATCCAAATCAACAAAATCAGAGATGAAAGGAGAAACATTATAATAGATACCTAAAAGATCCAGAACATTACAAGGGAATACTTTAAAAATCTATACTCTATTAAATTTGAAAACCTAAAAGAAATGGACAGGTATCTAAAACCATGGGACTCACCAAAGCTAAACCAAGAAGAGATCAACAGCTTAAACAGACCCATAACATAAGGAAATTGAAACAGTAATACAAAACCTCCCAATTAAAAAAAAAAAAAAAAAACCCAGGCCCAGATGGATTCACAACAAAATTCTACCAGGTATTTAAAGAAGATCCACAACCAATACTAGTTAAATTATACAAAAAGATAGAAAAAGAGGGAAAACTCCCAAATTGCTTCTATGAAGCCAGCATTATTCTAATACCAAAGCCAGGTAAAGATCCAACCAAAAAAGAAAACTACAGGCCCATATGCTTAATGAACACAGAATGAACACAGATGCAAAATTCTCCTCAAAATACTTACAAACTTCATATAGATATATATCACAAAGATCATCCACCATGATCAAGTAACCTTTATTCCAGAGATGCAGGATGGTTCAATATAAGTAAGTCAATAAACGTCATAAAACATATAAATGAACTCAAGGACAAAAATTACATCTCAATAGATGTAGAAAATGCCTTTGACAAAATTCAGCATGGATTCATCATAAAAGTCCTAAAAAGAACTGGAGTGGAAGGAACATACCTCGATGTAATTAAAACGCTATACAACAAACCCACACCCAACATCATTCTAAATGGAAAAAAAATGGAAGCTTTCCCATTGAAATCAGGCACCAGACAAGGCTGTCCATTCTCTTCATCCTTTTTAATACAGTGCTTGAAACTGTTTCTACAGCAATAAGACAATAGAAGGAAATTAAAGGAGTACTAATTGGAAAAGAGGACCGTCAAATTGTCCCTTTTTACAGGTGGTATGATACTACACCTAAGAAATCCCCAAAATTCCAACCAGAAAACTCCTAGAACTGATCAACACTATCAGTAAAGTGGCAGGTAACAAAATTAATCTATAAAAACCAGTAGCCTTTCAATATACCAATAACAATCAATCAGAGGAGGAATACAGGGAAACCCTCTGTGCTGGATAGCTTTAGTGTCAACTTGACACACCTGGGTTGAGGGACCCTCAATAGGGGAATTGCTTCCATTGGACTGGCCTGTGGCCATGTCTGTGGGGCATCTTCTTGATGAGTGATGTGGGAGAAGGGACCAGCCCACTGTGGGTGGTGCCACCCCTGGGCAGGTGGGCCTATGTTGCATAAGAAAGCAAGCTGAGCATGGGCCCGGGGAGCAAGCCAGTAAGCAGCATTCCTCCATGGCCTGTGCTCCAGCTCCTGCCTCCAGGTTCCTGCCCTGAGTTTCTACCTTGGGCTCCCTGATGAACTGTGACCTGGGAGATGTAAGCCAAATAAACCCTTTCCTCCCCATGTTGGTAGTGGTCAGTGTTTTATCACAGCAATAGAGAATCAAACTAGAACTCCCATTCACAATAGTCTCAAAAAAAAAAAAAAAAAATCTCAGAATAAACCTGACCAGAGGCATCAAAGATCTCTACAAGAAAAATTTTAAATCTTTAAAGAAAGAGACTGAGGAAGACACCAGAAGATGGAAGGACCTCCCATGCTCATGGATTATAAGAATTAATATTGTGAAAATTGCCATCCTACCAAAAGACATTTACATATTTAGTGCAATGCTAATCAAAATGACCATGACATTCTTCACAGAAGTAGGAAAAAAACCCTAAAATTCATGTAGAAGCATAAAAGACCCCAGATAGCCAAAGCAACCCTGAGCACTAAGAGCAAACTGGGGGAATCACTATACCAGATCTCAAACTACATTACAGAGCTATAGTCATAAAAACATACTACTGACACAAAAATAGACACATATCAGTGGAACATCATTGAAGACCCAAACATGAGTACATGCAATTTTAGCCACCTGATATTTGACAAGGTGCTAAGAACACACAATGGAGGAAAGACACCACCTTCAACAAATCATGCTGGCAAAACTGGATCTCCACCTGTAAAAGAATGAAACTAGACTCTTATTTTTCACCTTTAATCCCAGCACTCAGGAGGCAGAGGCAGGCAGATCTCTGAGAGTTTGAGGCCAGCCTGGTCTACATAGTGAGTTCTACAGGGAGACCCTGTCTTTTTAAAAAAGACAAAAAAAAAAAAAACCAAAAAAACCACCTAAACTAAAAATGAACCTACCATATGACCCGGTTATACCACTCCATGACATATACCCAAAGGACTCATCTTATTGTAGAGACACTTGTACAGCCATGTTTGTTGCTGTACAATAGCTAAGAGATGGAATAAACCTCAGTGTCCCTCAACTGACGAGTGGTTAATGAAAATGTGGTTCATTTACACAATGGAGTTTCCCTCAGTGGTAAAGAAAGATGAAATAATGAAACATGTAGGTAAATGGATGGATCTAGAAACTGTTAATAAGTGAAGAAACACAGACTCAGAAAAAATGACGTATAGTCTCCCTTTGTGGATCCTAGCACCAAATCCTTGTGAGTACATATCCTGATGTAACTGCAGGAACCAGGAAAATGGAAGGAAACCAGGGAGGTGAAGGGAAAGAAGGAATCCAAGAGAGAAAAATAGTAGGAGACAGGTGTTACGAAGGGAAAAATGTGTGAAAGGGAGGTAGTTAAATGGGAGGAGGAGGAGGAGGAGGACTATACAAGGAACTATGGTAATGAAGGGGGCAAAAGAAGGCATTCAAGAGAGGTGGGATCACAGCAGACAGGAATTATCAAGGGAGAAATGGGGAAAATGGGGACATTTTAAATGGGAAGGGCGGGGAGGAAGGAGAAGACAGGGAAAGAAGAGACATAAATAGTGCCTAGCTAGTATGAAAAATCAGAGGGAATCATATTAGTCCAAAAACCTATTGAAATATTACACATACAATATCCCTACATGAGTCCATGTGTATAGCTGAAGACTACTTAACAAGAAACAGTGCTAGACAAGAGAAACCTTCCTTCAAGTTGTTGGCCAGGATAGTCCAAGAGACTCCCAAAATTGCACAGGCTATTGCCAGTCCTTGACTGCCACCCAGAACTTGAAGGTAAGATCCTACTGCTGAAGACAGAATATACTTTGGACACAGGATTTGGAGCAACGGAGCTGGAACTGACCTGGAAGCCACCTCCCCTGAAGGCTAGCTCTCATGGCTTTGGAGAGCACTGTGCAAGCTGCTAAGGGAGAACATCAATTGATGGTCCAACTCTAGCTTCAAGGCCTAAAACCCACATCAATGACAGGCACAGGAAACAACACTGGTGCAGCAGTGGTAGTTTTATCTTGGGTGTAATCAATAGCTACCTAATTGAACTTAAAGCCCACTCAATGAGAGGAAAACTCATGTGGCACTGTAAACCTAACCAAATACACATAGCTGGAGAGGTCACAGATCTTAGAGAAAACCCCAAGGTTGTCACATCCCTAGGCAAATGTAATTTCTTACTATGTGCAAAATATGGATCCTTAAATTTAAAAACAAGTATCTCAGTCAGCAGCCATCAAAGAAGCTTCTTTTTCAACAGAGATTATTACAGAGTTCCACAACTGGTCACACACAGAGATTCTCTATGAATTGTACAAGTCTAAGTGGCACATGTAAAATGCAACTTCTACACCTAAAGGCTCACAGAACATAGAACAAAGGATGAAGAGAACACTAATGCATCTTTCAATCCTCATCAATGAAGCTCCCTCATGCAACAGAGGGCCAGGAACACAAAAGGTCACAAATGGCCAAAACGTAGAGAATAAGAGTCTACAGAGAGTGGGTCTTTAGACAGGACCCCAGAGCTCAGGGACCACTGAGAAAGAGGGGGCAGAAAGACTGTAAGAGCCAGGGAGAAAGTGCATGACCATATGGAAGAGTCCTACAGGCTCCTGGAACCCTTCTCATATGAACCTACAGCAATGGTGTCAGCATGCACAAGTCCCACGCAAACTCAAGCAGACAAAAACCCAGTACAGAACTGTGGAAATGGACAGCAGGCTCCAATCTTAGTCAAAGAATTACTGGCAGCTAATCACTGCTGGGTGAGGAAGAGCTGATCTTCTTAAAGTGAGGGACTCTAGATAAGCTGACTAGACTTCAGTGGATGAACTTACAATGAGGGACATCTGGAGACACTAACTTGACATGATAGGCCTTAATAAAAATGACAGACTATATAAAATCCAGTGCGGGGGGGCAATGGGTAGGTGCCAATGGGGAAGGGGGTATAACGTTGATTAAGATGTTCTGTATGAAATACACAAAAATTCAATAAAAAGTTAAAAATTCAAAACAAACCAACAAAAGAGTCTGGTTAAGCTGTTAAAAGCACATACTGCTCTTGCTGAGGACCCGAGTTTGGTTCCATGTACCCATGTCAGGAGGCTTACAACTGCTCAAGTTCTAGATGCATTTGATACCTCTGGCCTCCCCAGGCACTTACACACATGTGTACATATATATGGAAATATAATTTAAAATTAAAAAATAAAAATTATGGAGTAAGGGGAAAGTAAACAGTAAAATTAAAGAACTATCACTTAGCCCAATATTGGAACAAGCAACACAGAAAGGATATACATATTAAGAATCAGGCAGTAGGACATGAAAAGGAAACAGAAAGAAGTGATTATATTAACTACAACAGCTATGGAGACAAAGCTGTCCTCCAGGAACCAGAAGGAAATGTCGTCCAAAGATCAGAGCCTACTAAGTCAGCCATTTAAGTAGAATTCTAGTTGCAATCATTCATTAATTTATCCATTCATTCATTCATTCAATTTATTTATTTATTTATTTATTTATTTATTTATTTATTTATTTATATTTATTTATTTATTTATTTATTTATTGTCTTTTTGAGACAGGGTCTCCCTTGTAGCCCTAGCTGCCCTGGAACTCACTATGTAGACCAGGCTGGACTTGAACTCATAGAGATTCACTTGCCTCTGCCTCCTGAGTGCTGGGATTAAAGGTGTGAGTCACCATGCCTGGCCATTATTCAGTTTTAACATTTGTGTGTGTGTGTGTGTGTGTGTGTGTATGTGTATTTGGTTAGTTTTTGTCAACCTGACACAAAGAAGAGTCACCTAAAAAGAAACCTTAATTGAGGAATTGCTTCCATAAGACTGGCCTATGTGAAAGTCTGTGAAACATTTTCTTAACGATAATTGATGTAGGCAGGTCCAGTCCACCATGGATGGTGTCATCCCAGGGCTGGTAGGCCTGGGCTATATAAGAATTTGGGAGCTTTTATTTAATCCTTAAAAAATTTTAGAGTTAGCTCTTCAGAGGGGGGAATGTTAGAATAGCAAAAAGCCCTATAAAAAAATAATAATAAAAGAAGAAGAAAGAGTACACGAAGTTATCAGAAAAAAGTAATGGGGAGAGACGGGAGGAGTCAGAGGGGAGGGAGTAGGCATGGATTTGATCAAACACCCTATATGCATGTACGAAATTTTCAATAAATTAATTTAAAAAAAAAAAGAAATAAAAGTGGCTAAGCAAAGCTAGGGGGAAAGCAAGCCAATAAGCAACATTCTTCCATGGTCTCTGCTTTAGCTCCTGCCTCTAGGTTCCTGCTCTGACTGCTATGACTTTCCCTAATGACTGTTACCCAGAAGTATAAAGTGAAATAAACCCTTTCCTCCCGTAAGCTGGTTTTGGCCAGTGTTATATCACAGCAAAGGAAATCAAACTACAACAGTGTGTATGTATGTGGGCACATGTGTGCTACGGTGTGTGTTTGAAGATTGGAGGACAACTTTCGAGAACTGCTTCTTATTTAACATGTGGGTCCTGCAGATTGAACTCAGGTTCAGGTCATTAGGCACCATCTCACTGACCCCTGGAAATATTTTTCTACAGAAGTCCTTTATGTTAAAATAACGTAACAGGGACGAGAGAGATGGTTCAGTAGTTAAGAGTGCATACTGTTCTTGCTGAGGACCCAAGTTTGGTTCCTAGAGCCCGTAACTCCAACGTCATGGGATCCAATACCTTCTCGCCTCCTCAGGCACCTGCACATTACCTCACCCAACACACACATATTCATAATTAAAAAAAATAAATCTTTTTTAAAAATTACGCATTTCCAAAGTTAGTAGTCACTCCCTCTCTCCAGGCAGCATGCCTGAGTGCAACCAGAAGGATGAGTACAGTGCACTGCACCTGGTGCTCACCACTGAGAGTCCAATGAAGGAATAGGCTTTCCATCTACACAAAGCAATCTTTGTGAAGCCTGGTTAGAAACACTGCCCACAAATGTCTTTATACTACCCACTAACAGTGGCACAAACATCACCCACCAGTGTTTCTATACTACCCATTTACATTGGTACAAATGCCGCCCTCTAGTTTCTCTAAACTGCCCATTCACAGTGGCACAAAACCACCCACAAGTGCCTCTATACTACAATTCACTGTGGTACAGGTTACTCTAGTACCAGAACAGTCTCAAACATTTCAATGCCATCTCCTAAAGCTATGCTTTCTTTCCACATCATTTCTGCTAGGTAGAGGCCCTTTTTCTTTTGCTTCAAAGGTTGTTTTTCACAGTGTAAATGATGCAAAAGACATAAAACCAAGTTTTCTTATTGATCGGTGAGAAGGGAAGGCTTATACAATCCAAATGATGCGTTGTCTCTCCTCATAATAATCCCAGGGGTAAATGAACCTCCCCTGCAATGTCACCCCATTGAAAAGCCTTGATATACCTGTTAGTGCTAGAAACAGAAACAGAGTGGGGCAGAGCCACTGGCTCTCCACTCAGGATCCTGAGAAAGCTGTTCCATGGCAAACTCCCTCAACTGTCTGCCACATGGGGTCCCCTCTTTTGCACTGGAAGGGAGGCTTGTAGTGGCCCCAGCACTTAAATAATCAACATAAACTTAGTTCTCCAGGTAGATCTTTCGTAGTCTATCTTTAAACCTACTTTCTCCTCTTCAGATTCTTGGAGGCTGATGGCAGCAAGGTTATTCTGCATATCTAGTTTTAAGTTGAGGTGCAGTATTTCTTCATTCTTACTGAGTCAAGTCACTTTTATTTTTTTAGCTGTTCTTTTAAGTCCAAAACCTTTCATTTAAACAGAAGAAGTGTTGAAAGTTACCTAATATTGTACATGATTTAATAATTACTAAGCTACTTGATAATTTAAAAGCTCTGAATGTATAAGTATATTACTAACCTATAATGACATAAAATTGATAAAATTACAAAGAATACACTTTGGTCACAATAATGCTACCTGTTTTTCATTTTGTTTTGTTTTTGTTTTCTGAGACAGGGTGTCACTATGTAGCCCTGGCTTGGAACTTGCTATTAGACCAGGTTGGCCTCAAACTCACAGAGATTCACCTGCCTCTGCTTCCTGAGTGCTGGAATTAAAGGCATGTACCACCACACCTGGCCTGCTGCTTTTGGATGATGAGCCTTCTATGCAGAGGTGCTCAGGGCTGCAGTTAAACAGTCCTATATAGTCCATGCTGCTTACCTCATTCTCGGGATGAAGGAGCGTCCTCTGTGTCACATCTAGTTGGGCTTCTGGACCCCTGAAAGAGCTATCCTGAGAAAGCATGGGGCCTCCAGTTTCATCAAGCTTAGGCTGTGATATAGGTGTTAGCAGTAAGTCACTCATCTGCTGTCCCTTTAGTGCCTCTTCATCCTATTTAAGGAAAAAAGTGGGTATTCAGGTAAAAACTTAAAGATCAGGGGCTTAAAGAATCAAAGTCATCAATATATAAGCCATTCTCAGCAATCCTGCAGCAGTGGGTACACTTGAACGTACCTGCTTGCACCTGTGCATACCTGTTCTCAGTGGCTCTCCAGATTATACCTACTAGACAGAATCCAGCTGAGCTCATGCTGAGATCCATCTGAAGAGAGCCACAGTAGTGTGCCCATGATTCCACTATGAGA
>NW_008344186.1:1622058-1665613 GCF_000622305.1 Nannospalax galili | reverse complement strand
TGAGACAGGATCTCCCTGTAGCCCCAGCTGTCCTGGAATTCACTATGTAGACCAGGCTGGCCTTGAACTCACAGAGATCTGCCTGCCTCTGCCTCCCGTGTGCTGGGATTAAAGGTGTGCGCCACCACACGTGGCTTACTCCTAGTAATTATTTAACAATATGTAAGTGTTCACTAGGCTAGTACCAATTTTAAAAAGTACGAGAAAAGTGACAAAAATAAGACATGCTGGACAATATATCCAAACACTGAACATTAAGCATGAAAGTTTTCAGAGAACTTTAACATGGTATAAATGTTCACAAAATGTTAGGCAAGGAAGAAACTGACATGCAAGGTCAAGTAAATGGTCCAATGTGGAGAGAAAGAGCATTTTCTATCCCTTGACACCTAATAACCTCAGTAAATATTTGTCAAGTGACAGAATAAGCTTGAAATAGTTCTGAAGTAAGCTGCAGGAAGTCGCTGGACTGGGGCAGGAACTGAGCAGACTCAAGTTAAACAGAAGAATCAGGAGACAAGGAGTGGTGACAGGCAGGTGCCGGTGTCCTACGGAGTTAAGTTCCTACCAGCACTTGATAATCAGACACATGGATGAAAACTCCACCACCACACTTGAAGCAGGATTTTGTGTTTCACTCAAGATACTGACTCTTGGATAGTATTTCTCCTTCAACCTCAGTTTTCAAGCAATTTTATAACTTCCAATGACAATAAACAAATGAAAAGCCCTAAGTTCAATTCCTGAACTAAAAGCTAAAAAAGGTGGCACAACTGCTCCCAGGTAGAGACAACTCTATCTTGACAAAGTCTGCATGCTACCCTGCAGCCAGGGCCAGCTACAGAATCCCAGAGCACTAGTACCCTCCCAGTCTTATTCCATGCCCCTAAGACATGCGCTATACCTCAGTTCCCAAAACATGGCACACCCAGCCCTGAGATGAATCCATCCTCCATTGTACCCTGCTGTACACTACCCCAACTATGACATGTGAGCTTTACTTTGTTATACCTCTTCCCCAGGACCTGACACACCTACCCCTGAGACGAATCCATCCTCCATCACACCCCACTGTCCACCATCCCACTATGACATGAGAGCTTTACTTGTAATTCCTTCACAGTTTTTTTCTGTTTTTCCAGTTCTTCCTGGAGCTGGGCCATTTGTCTTTGTATGTTGACATTTGTCTCCTCAAGACGTTTAATTTCTTCTTCCTGGATTAACAATTGTTGATCTGCAAAATCTTTCTTTATGACCAATTCATTAAATCCATCTAGCCTTTCTCTCAGTTTTTCTTCTAACAGTTCCATCTAAAATCAAAGCCAAAAATGTGTGAGGAACACAGTAGGCAGTTAAAAAAATTTTTTTTTTCAAATATAAGGTCTATAACACAACCAACAGAGAAACAAGTGCTCTGGTTTTTTTTTTTTTAACCTCAGTGTACTAGGAAACCTAAAGACAGACCAGGGCAGATTTTTAAGATGAACATTCTCTCTTAACAAGCACATTAACAGGAATAATATAATACAAATGCATTAGAGTAAAAAAAAACTTAGAAAGGAGTGACACATTACTTTAGCAGTTAAAAAAAAAAGTCTACAACAACTTGGGTGAACCCCAGAGAATTAAGAAAAATGAAAACCCAATCTTAAAAGGTAACACATAATTCCATGTATATGATATTAGAACAGGAGCCTAAGCCTAAAAGGCGAGATCCCACAAGCTGCATCAAGCCATGCCTCCCTGCAGCTCCCTCTGGTGTACTGTGACTTGACAGTACATTACAAGAACTAAATCATGTGATATAAAACTTCCTACCATCTCCAAGAAGTTATACAAAGTTGTGCACCTCCTCTTTGGGTCTTACAATCTTTCTGTCCCCTCTTCCTCAATGCTCCCTAAGCCCTGGGTGGGTGAAGTTTAATACAGGAGTCCTGGCCAAGGACCAGCATTCTTCAGACTCCACACTTTGGTGATTTGTGACCTTTTGTGTTCCTGGGCCTCTGTTGCATGAGGGAGCTTCATTTATGAGGATTGGGAGACTCATTAGTGTCCTTTTTACACCTGTTCTACATTCCGTGATCCTTAGGTGTACAGGTTGCATTGTATGACTCTACAACAATGGTGTCAGCATACACAAGTCCCATGCAAATTCAAGCAGACAAAAACCCAGCATGGGGAAATGGACAGCAGACCCCAATCTTAACTGAAGAAATATCAGCAACTGATCACTGTTAGGTGAGGAAGAGCTGGTCTTCCTAAAGCAAAGGACTCTAGATAAGCTGACTAGACCTCAGTAAATGAACTTGTACTGATGAATGTCCGGGGATACTAACTTGACTAATAGACCTTAACACAAATGACAGAATGTATGAATTACAGTAGGGGGGCTACGGGAAGGTAGGGAAGGGAGTATAAAGATGATTAAGATTGATTGAGATATTCTGTATGAAATACAAAAAATTCAATAAAAACAAATTAAAAATAAAAAAAAATTTAAAGTTGAATATTAAAAATAAAAAATCAGATCTTTCTTATGGGGGCTTGGTCTAGGAGACTGTTTAGGGGGACTGCTCAAGGAGATTTCTCTGAAGACTAGAAGAGGCCTCTGTGCCTGCCTCTCTCTCTCTCTCTCTCTCTCTCTCTCTCTCTCTCCTTCTTCTCCCTCTCCTTCCCTTTGAATCCTCATTATGTTGAGATCTCCACATATTGTACTATCTCTGTCTAATGTTCTCCCTTCCACCTTGAGGCCCTTTCGTTTTAGTAAAGAGAATTATTAATTGTATGTCAGCTTCCTTTCCAGACTGACTACTGTTGTTTTTGTTTTAGATTTAAAATGCAACATTATGGAAATAAAAAAAGTCACAGAAAAAGAGGGCAGAGTAGTGGCTCCAGGAATCAGGAAGGGTGTGGTATATAAGGGCAGCAGGAGGGTCACATTGCAACCTTGAGAAACCAAATTGGAAAGCTGAACTCTAGCTCAACAAAGATCTGAATCTTACTCCTCACAACTACATGGGAATTCATTCTTTCCTCAAAATAAGTTTTAATTTTAAAAAAGAATAAGTAAATCAACTAAGACCACCTCAGACAAGAGCTTACAGACCTCCATAGCACCAAGGGCAACCGGGCAATGCACATACCACCCCCCCCATACACCATGCAGGGTGAGGAAAAACTGTGCTAGGAAGTAGCAAGCACAAGTTGCACAAAAAGGAAAAAGGCAAAGGCGGTGTCCTCCATCTTACCGCCTCATCCAGCTGTGCACACTGTCATTTCCACATCCACAGAAGGCAAAATACAAAGGAAAATAAAGCTTAAAAATACTGTAGCAATCAGTGACCCACAGGCACACAGAACACAGCAGGCTAGCCTACCTGGCTATCATGGGGACCAGGAGGCCGTGGCCTGGATGTTTGACGAAGCTGCCCCTCCAACCTCTGAATCTCCTGCTGGAACTCATCACGTTCGTGCTCACGCTCAGCCGCCTGCTCCTACAACAAGAGGCTGCATGGTAGGACCATACCATAGTGGAATCTATGATAGAAATGAGGAATAGGGCTCCCAACTAAGCATTACCCATGTCTGCCAATCAAGTAAGGTCCCCCTTGCCATGATCACTTTTGTAAAACAGAGTTAAGAGAAGCAGCTCTAAAGTTGATATGCAAAGGAAACCCTGACATACTCACAGCATTTTGAAATGTGTGGGCAGGAATCCATAGTAAGAACAAATAGGAATAGACCACACACGCCTCCCAGGATGCAAGACAACAACTAGACTGTAAGATATTTCTCCCAAGACCGTTAAGAGGGAATAATGGCCAACAAGATGCCAGAATATTCACTCAGAATCATCTACAAAACGTGGGCAAGATACAAATACCCGACAGAGTTAGGGCAACAAAGCCATCTACAAAAGGGAATCTGTGTAGAT
This sequence comes from Nannospalax galili, assembly GCF_000622305.1. NCBI lineage: Eukaryota > Metazoa > Chordata > Mammalia > Rodentia > Spalacidae > Nannospalax > Nannospalax galili. The sequence goes on along the minus strand of NW_008344186.1, from coordinate 1,661,679 downwards.
TTCATGTGGCAGGCTAATCTGCAACATCACTGAATTAAAGCTGTTCATGCTCTAGTAAGTTTTAGGGATGGGAAAATTACATTTATTATTTAAACTTCTTACATCCATGAACTGACGCTGGCTACGCAAATGCTTGTCTAGGGCAGCCAGTTGCTGCTTCAGGGTAGTCACTTCCTCAGCCAGCTTGCCACAGCCCTGGTGCTGCAAAAGTTGTTCCTCCAACTCAGACTCTAAGATGTGCATTTGAGAGAGCAGAGTGGCACGGTCCTTCTCAGACTGCTTCTTGGTCTCCCACTGGTCTCTGGTTAGAGATTCCACTTCCTTCCGTAGTGCTAAGGGTGCCAAGAAAACAAACATGGAGTCCCACCTCAGCGCATGGACTGCACCAAACAGGGCTCCTGAAACATCAATAGTGACATCGATGTCAAGCCTTCACCAGCTGCTCATAGGAACCCAAACCGGACTGATAGGGGCCTATTTAGGACAGAGCAGTCATGACACTCAGCTGCCCAAGAGAGTGAGACTCAAGCATGGTCCCCATGAAACAGGCAGATTTCATCCCTTTTCCAAAACCTTTCCTTTTGCATGCTTGTGACCAAGGAAGCTGGAGCCAGCCTGCCTCTTGGACTTTAAGCCCATATCCTAACACATCAATGACTTTGTCAGATACGCTCTGAAAATAGACAGATTGTTTCTGAAAACAAAAAAATACATCTTTTAATATTTTCATTTAAAAATTTAATCAGTTTTCTGAGTCAAATGTAAAAGCATAGCAAGAATATGTCCTGACACCTCAGTGATACATCATGATTTTCTGGAAATTCTGTCTACATACGTGCTCTCCAATGTGGAAAATGTCAGCATAACTTAAAGCCTCCACTTTACATGCACAGCTTAGTGAGGAAGGGAGACAGTGGCTTTGGAGGCACAATGCTCAGGGCTATACTTTATCTTGGACAAAACAAATAGCAATTAGTAAATCAAAACCCAATTGGCTTGAATATCTGTTCCCTACTAAATGATGGTTGAAATTTAATTGCCGACATTAAGGTCTTAAGAGAGGACCTTTGTGAGGTGATTAGGGATTGAGGCTAAACCCTCAAGGGTGAGTTTAATATGCCAAAAAAAGAGAGGGGAAGTTCTCTCTTGCCCTTCAGCTTTACGCCACTGGTGTGCAAGGTACCATCTTGGAAGAAGACCATGGGTTCCCAGGCACAGACTTTTCTACACCATGACCTAGGATTGGCAAGCCACAGAGACAAATTTCTAATAGTTATAAATTACCCAGTCTAGAGCTGGGGGTATGGTAGAGGGCTTCCCTGCTATGCTACAAGTCCTAGGTTTGATCACCAGTACCACAAAATAAATACATAAATAATAACTAATTCTCAAGTATTCTAACAAAGCTAATGAAGTAAGACACTGGGTGAGGAGGCGCCTATCTAAGTTGAGACTACATATTAATAAGCCTTTTGAAAAAGGTGCTCACTACTGACGAATCCTGGGTGATTATCAAAAAACAGAAATGTGAATTCCATAAATTCTTACTTCCATTTCACAGTACTCAAAAACCATCAATCTTTTGTAACAAACTGTAATTACCATTAATGTAACATCTGCAACAAATTTCCATGCTAAGAAGTTAGCACGTCCTTTAATTGTCCTTTAACATGCAATTGTAACAATGTCATTTACAATCTTTAATTTAGGAAGAGTGTCTAAGCACTGCCTAGTCATGGAGAAAGACACAGGCCTCCTTGCTTAGTACAGATAACACTACCTTCAGTTTCCTTGCAGTGCAGGGCTATGGCTTACAGGGGCTATGGAGTTGTACTGTGCTGAGGACCTGACGGGAAGTCAGACAAGGCACAGAGATCAGGCTCAGCAAACCCCACAATGGTCACAAGGCATCAATTCTTGCAAAACAGCACAAGTAGGACTTAACTGCAATAGTCATTAGAGAAACCAGTGAATCTCACTGGGACATTAGAATGGGACAATGTTGCCAACTTTTATGAATTACTATTAAAGATTATAGTATCATTTCATTTAATAGTTTGCCACAAAAGCTCTGAAGCACTTTTCCTCTTGTAAGTAATTTGCAAAATCTGATGCAAACACACAGCACATCACTGAAGAGATCACACTTGTTACAAACCTGAGTCCTTGTGTGCTGCAGAGACAGGAGTGCCTATAATAGGAAACAAAGCATCACAGAGAGAGAAACAAAGCCTGAACCACGAATGGGAGAACAAGCAAAACTCAGCAGCATTCCAGGAAACATCTAGAGCACACACATCTGACATCAATAGCTGCACTCAGGTAAAGGGTCTAGCACCCAGGGGTTCAGGGGTTTATTTTAAAGGAAACAAAAAAAACAATAAAGATGGCACTACCTCCAAAGGTGGCCACAAACGTATCACACAGCTACAGAAGTGTATACCCAAGGGAAGCAAGACAGAACTGAGCTCCCAAGATCCCTGGGAAGCTGTTCCATAGTCACAGGACCCCAGAAAACTTGGGAACTCACCAGGAAGCCGGTGGAACTAAAGCCTTAGTGAAGAGAGATAGAGATAAGAGTGAATACTAAAGCTGCCCAAACAATTTCAAAACAGAATCCAGCCAAGAAGACCCCAAAGAAATGATAAGGGCTTGTGAGTGACAAAATGCAATGGAGGAAAGGTTTCCTGAAGGCTGAGAGGTATCCCTGTAGTGGTCCAACCTCAGCCTGTGTCTCTGCCTGGAATTCATAGGTCCAGCCCAGCCCGGATCAACCATGGTGCTGCCCAGTATACCAGATAACACTGAGGGGACAGTCAGAGACAAAGAGGTGGGGAGAGGCTGCAAAATAGTCCACAGGCTCTGTGCCTCTATCTGCTGCATCATGTTAACAAAATGCAAGGTGCCCAGGGAAGGGACACAGTACTGGATGTGGAAACAGGGTATGTACAAGGAAGGGTCGGCCCTTGAAGATTGTTCTAAAACAGAAAAAGAGATGTAACAAAAAGTAAGACCTTAGACTGAATAGGCTGCAGTTAGAGAACCCCTCCCCGATACAAAACAGGGACATGGAAGGTACCATGAGGGTTTCTGAAAAACCTACAAACCAAAGTGAGGTGATGTCTATGGCCTCAGGTGTCAAGGATAAGAATGGGTCTAGCATCATGCATGCCCAGCTATGACCCTTTACAGAAGGAAGACTAAAAATAAAGGAATAAAAAAAGACACAAAGGGAAAAAACTATAAGGGGCAAGGCATGGACAGAGGTAGAAGTGTTTCGGACAAGTCAATATAATCTTTAATACAACAGTGCAAGTTTCTTGTTTTAGCCATTTTCCTTCTGAAAATTGGCCAGACATGATGGTATACATCTATAATCCTAGCACTCAGGAAGCTGAACAAGAAGCCAGCTAGTTCTAGGCCAGCTTGGGCAACACAAGACCCTGTCTCCAAAAGAAAAAGAAAAAAAAAATCTGAAAATATATTATTTTGGTTTGAATCTTAGCTGTCGTTCCCCCACAACAATGGCTCTTTATGTTGAAAGGTATGACCCTCAATACAGCAATGTTCTCAGCTGGGGTCTCTAGGAGGTAACTAGATCATAAAGCTATGACCCTATAAGTGAATGAATCCACTGGTAGATTCAGAGCTTACTGGTCTGGAAGTGGGAGCTTCCTTATAAAAGCGAGAACTCTCTTTCCTCTCTGGCTGCCACAAAATGAATAGCTTTCCTCTGCTGTATACTGCCACCATGATGTGCTGCCTCTCTACAGGCCTAAAACCAAGTGAGCCAAGCAACCATGGTCTGAAACTTCTAACACCATGAGCCAAAATAAATGTTTCCTCCTTTAAATTGTTAATCTCAGGTAACACAAAGCTGACTAACATAAGTGAACCACTTTTGTTAACAGAACTAACACTAGACGCTTAGTTTCAGTACAATTTTAGGACAGTTCATTTTCCAGGGCTTGGTACTTTAATCTGCTGCTCCAGAGGGTTTCCTTCCCTAGAGGTACAGGGTACTTGTTAGCAATGCCAGCCATGAAGACCATCCCCTTCTGGACCACTGCAGAGCAACTGGATGCTGCATACTACCCAGTTGTTCTTCCCATGGCCTTTGCTTCCCATGAAACATTCTGCACAAGCACAGACTCTCACAGACGTGCCTCCTTGCTTTCTGTGTTTCCATCTCTTGAAAGATCAAGCTTCCATGCTAGCTAGGATCAGCTGTTGCATTTCTCTACCCCACTTAGTCTTCCATCATCCACATTTCTCACCAGCTTCTCTTGCTTCTGCTTCATTAGTGAAAGTTTCCTTCTGGTTCCACAAGATAGAATTCTCCTCCCTCAGGGTAACCAACTCCTGGGCTGCTTGTTGCAGCTGCTGCCGCAGGTTCTCTAACTCCAGGACTAGCTGTTGCTCTGACTCTTCCTTTTGGCCCAGTGCCTCCTGCAGATCTGCTTTCTCCACCTTGAATCCTTCAAGGAGGCCTGAAAAAGAGCACCAATGACTGCTGAAAGATGAGGTGCTCTGAGACATTCTCAGGACTTTGGTCCACAGAGCAAGAGAGCTCAGTGACAACAGTCATTACAGGACCCTCTACAGTCTACAGGAACACCTGCCACCAACCCAGGTTCCCTGAGCCAATGCTGCTCACCAAATGAAATGTTCACTGGAGAACACAGCTGGCACCTCACATTGACAGTCTGTTTAGACATCTTGCTGCTAAAGATACTGCTTATCATGCTTCCTTCAGAAAGAACATACCTCTTTCTATGCCGATGGCATGCCGAAGCAGGACGTACATAGTGTGCCACTCACCCTCAGCTGTGTGTAACTCCAGTGCCAGCTCAGCCTTGGCTGTATTTTCTTCCATCAGATGTTCCAGCAGCTCTTGCTGCTTCTGCAGAGTTTGTGCCATCTCCTCATTCTTATGACGGAACTCTTTCTCGACACGACAGTGGAGCTGGCGTGCTTCCTCTAGCTGTTGAAACACATTTGGGAATCAGAACTACGTATCAAAAATAGGGGGGGTGGATGGAGGCCAAGAAGAGGAAGAGGGAGAGGAGAAGAAAGGGAAGGAATGAGATGAGAGGGAAGGGAGAGAAGGGGAGAGGAAAAGAAAAGCTAACATTAATACCAGCAGAAGTCCACTAGGCCAGTACTCCTGGGTCATCACCAGCAGGGCTAGAAGGTGGCACTGGGTGTATTCCAGCACTCACTACAATAGTGCCATGTAATAAGAGTAGTTCCCACATGGCTGACAGTGAGTTCCTCCTCAGCCTCCTCTGCAATCTATCTACCTCCTGGCTCAGAGTTTCTAACTCCTAGCTTTTGTGTCTAGTCTGTGGCTTCCAGGCCATCTACAGGTCTGAACATACTTCTGAACACAAAAGACCATCACTCCATTATCTACTGCAGACAATACAGCACCCAGGTCCAGGCCTCTCAGCTCCACAGTAATTAGCACAACTCTGGCCTTTCTTGGGGCTCAAGATGTCCACTGGCCTCTAAGATATTCTGCTTCTTCCTTGAAAATGGTCCAGAGGCCATCTCTTATGTGTCCACCCCTTTCATTCCCCTACCAGGCCATCTCCTCCTGCTTTTGTACCCTACCTGCAGCCAAGGGTCAAACATGGTTGGAGGAAGGTCTCAATCTCCTCTACAGTCTCCTGCCCCAACCTTGCATCAGCTTCAGAGAGTTACAGTGCCTCCTTCAAGGCTCTTAGCCCTCCATAATAGGGAGGGCCGGACCCTAATAGCTTCCCAAACATTCTCTATAGGGAAAGATGTTCAATGAAAACAGTAAGCCCTTGGTAGCCAGAGTGGTGCCTGCCAGGACCCCTTCGCTGCAGAGTTTGGTCCTACTGGTCATTAGATGCTCACAGGAAGTATGGTTTCCATAGCTACAAATGGGGTCCATCCAAAGCACCTGATTACAGGTAAGATTTCAGACAGTGTGTCAGTTCCTAAGATGATCCACTAAAAAACTGAGCTAAAGAAAAAGGCAGGTGGGGAAGAAGCAAGAAAGGGAGATTCTAAATCTCAATACCCAAGAGAGAAAATTGTCTCAATAGCAATGTTTCAAAGAAATGTTTACTTTGTTAACCACTAACTTTGGGGTGGGGGTGGGGGGGAACTTTCATTATTTTCTACAATTATTCAAAAGTTTCTAAGAGGGTTAACAAAATATCCCATTTCTTAATGATGATGTCCACATATAAAAACAGTGGTGTGCAGTTATAATAATGCACGAAGTAATGTGGAAAAAGTGGATATGCAGATTTTTTTCCTTTAATTAAATTTTTGCAATTTTCATACAATATAGTTTGATGGTATTTAGACCCCCTCCCCTACTGCCCTACTTGTTTTGTTTTTCTGACGATCTTATATAGCCTAGGGTGGCCTCAAACTCAGTATGAAGCAGAAGATAACCCTGAACTCCTGATCCTCCTGCTTCTATTTCCTAAGCGCCAGGATTACAGGCATGACATTCCCAGTTTACACAATGCGGAGTATCAAACCCAGGGCTTTGTGCATGCAAAGGAAGCAATCTACCAATTGAACTACATCCTGAGACTAGACATATGTTTTTTTGTTTTGTTTTTGGTCTTTTGAGACAGGGTCTCCCTGTAGCACCAGCTGTCCTGGAACTCATATGTAGGCCAGGCTGGCCTTGAACTCACAGAGATCCGCCTGCCTCTGCCTCCCGAGTGCTGGGATTAAAGGCGTGCGCCACCATGCCCAGCTAGACACATGTTTTAACTCAATTACAAAGACCATAAATTAAGCTGTTAGTTTTAGCAAATGCTTCCTTAAAAAGTCTGGTTCAGAAAAAACTTTGACTAAAGAAGAAGCATTATATGGGAGCAGTAACAGAGATCAGAATCAAGACCAAAGGAAGGCAAATGGCATCCAGAAAGGTCAGCAGTTTGTGCCTCTGAACACCTAGTGGAAAAAGGGAGCCGGAAGCACCCATGAACTCAGATCTGCCTGAAAAATGAAGGTAATCTTTGTATATTACAGGGTTTGGCAGAGAGTTAGAAACATTGCAGTGATGGCTCACAGGTGACTGCCCGAAAAACATGGTAACAACACCCTCCTCTGTGATGGGCCTTGGGTCTCACCTGTTTGGAGGAGTCCAGGGCCATCTCCAGAAGGCCATTCACAGCCATGCCGAGGCTCTGGTATACTCTCCTAATCGGCTGTTCACATTCTAGTGTGCTTTCAGGGCTCATAAAAAAGCTTTCACATACATGACTGCTAATTTCGGACACCGAAGACATCTCTGCCCCTTCAGGTAAAGTTCTGTCTACCTCTAGTAGAGTATTGTCAGACCACATATCGTCAGAGGCTGGAGCTACAAGATAAACAAATACAGATACCCACTTCCCTACTCAGTGAACTCACCCACCCAGCCACATACTTTAGGACTCGCTAACTGCCCCCGACCCCATCCACCTCTTTAGCAAACAGCAAACATCCCTCAGAACCAGACATTTGTGCTCAGGCCTGATCCTTGCCTTCCCAGAGCGTGGGAAATGACAGGGAACAAAACTCCTGAGGGCATTCCCAACATAGCAGGATCTTTCCCAGCACCAAGAGCCCCCCAGGCAACCCATCTTGGTGCTTGTACCTGCTACTGGCGTCTGGCTTGTATCTGCAGCACCAACACGGTCCAGGAGGAGTCCCACACGTTCACTGATCCGGCTCTTCAGAGTGACAGCTGTTTTCAGAGTTTCTCCAAACAAACCAAGCAGCCTCCTCAGAGCATCTCGGAGTGCTTTCCTAAGATAGGAAGTAACAGTCATCAAAGCCACTCTTGGCCTTGGGAATTCTCTAGGCCCTTTGCAAAATGCTACCCACCAATCTACATGTGCCAGGCAGGGTCCAAAGTCCCAAGATAATGTCCCAAAGGTCACTGTGTTCTCTGACCCTGATGCTGAGTCAACATAGGAAAGATCTATAAGGTATCAAGTAGGAAAATGCTTCTAGGTGGGAGGGGGTAGCGTTGTAGGGAACACAACACTACTTTGAAAGAAAACAATGGACTTTGCTGTTTGGCAAAATGTAAAGATATGACAAAGTGGCAAGTATGCAGATGATTAATGTTAAGCCTTTTAAGACCTGGGATGACATGGCTAGTGTCTCCTGCCCCTAGAGGTCAACATGTACAGCAACCTGACAGCAAATACAATGGGCTGGAAAGATGCAGCAGTGATCTTTCAAGTCAAGCAGCAATGTGACAGGAAGGCACTGACCCTTCACTCTGAGACAGGTCCACATCAGTCCTGAGCATGCAGATCAGAGTGGTACCCTCCTGGTTCTCCCTCTCACGCCTCTGCTGCAGCCTCTCAAGCTCAGCCCGGCACTCTTCTATCTCCTGACTCAGGGATAAGACTTGGCCTTTCAGCTGTTGAGAAAAAGTGCTGAATCTCAGTTAAAACAACTTAGTTAAAAATAAGTGACCACTGGAAAATTCCATTATAACTTTTATGATTACATTTGATAAAAACAAAATGGTGAAGAAGAGGGTGATTAAAGATGAAATTATTTTTTTCCTTTATCATGTATTATATAGACATTATATATGTATATATATAATGCTCAGATACCAGGGGAATGAAGGGGCAAATTCATGGGATTCATCTCACAAATAATAATTTAAAATAAAAGTTCTATACTTCATCATTCACAATGAAATTAGTTACCAGGCAAAGGTTCTGCTTACAGAAAACAGAGGCTTTGGTGTCTCAGCACTTCAGGTCAGGTGACAGATAGTGCCAGCTGCCCTGGGCATTGGTGGCTACCATGGGCTCCCCAGGGCTTCCCTAAGCAGTAGCCACAGAGCCCAGAAATCTGGTGTAGCTTAGTTTACAAGAGAAACATCCCAGCCAGAGCCCCTTAATCCAAGGGTCATTGGCCTAGGCCAGTTGTCAGTGGCAGAGAATTCCCAAGAGTCAATGGGTCCACTGACATGAAGATGGGCAGCCTCTATATAGGAGACAAAGGAACAGAGGAGCCATAATTACCACAAACATCTGTGGAGACAAAAAGCAGACATCTCCCTATGGTGAATCTGGGGAAGTCATCCCCTTTCGCAGCTGGGACAGGGTAGAGACAAGGAGCCAAAGGCAAGAGGCCTCCAAGTACAGAAGCTGTGCACTGCACAGCACCAAGCTGATAGCACATCAAGATAGGAAAGTGGCCACATAGCAACTCAGTTGGGCCAGGGGCCAGTGAAGAGCCCAGCAATTTAAAAAGTATAAAAATGACATATGGGAGGGTAGAGAGATGGCTTAGCAGTTAAGAGCACTTGCATAATCACGAGGACTAGAGTTCAGACCCCCACACCCACATAACAAACCAGGTGTCCTGAACACACTTGTAAACAAGGGAGCTGGAGACAGAAGGGTCACAGGAACTTGCTAGCTCCCAAGCTAGCTGAGAAAACATGAGCTCCGGATTCAGGGAGAGACCCTGCCTCAAACAGGTGAAGAATGATAGAAGAGGACACCCAAAACCTTGTTCAGGCCTCTGCACACACACAAGCACATATACCTGCACATATACAAGCATAAACGCTCATGCACACATGTACATATATTATGTTCTGTCTCTGTTCTGTCTCTCTCTGTTTCTCCCCCACACCCGCAAAAAAAAGCAATAAATGTAAGAAAAAGAAAACGGACCAGAAGAAAAATGCATATGCTTTAGTATCAATTTGCTACAGAGCACAGAAACTAACTGCAAGCAGTGTCAGTGAAAAGACAACAAAAATATACAGACTCCATAAAGCCACTGGCTGAGTCAGACTAATAAACACAGGTAACTGTAATAAATAAGCAAGAAATTTCAAGTTTCAAGACAAAAAATGATCAAGAGACAGAAAATAAACAGCACACACAAAATGCTACCAGTACATGAAACTAGAAGTCCTGGAAGGCTTAAGGTAGGGATGTGGCTCCCCAGCTGCTGGTATGCAACAGAGGCGAACTGGTCAACAGGTGTTTGTACCCAAGGAGGCTCTGGAGGTGACCACAGCTGTGACTAATGGCTGATATACTCACAGAACTGTTGTCTACCTGCCTGTCCCACTCCTTCTGCTCACTAAAAGTACACAGGTAGTGAGGGCTAGGCCTCTAGGCTATACTGGCCAAGAAAATAAGTACAAGCAAATTATCTTCCTAAAAATGGAGTTTAAAAAAAAACCACATATATATAGGCTGGGCTGGAGAGATGATGGCTCAGTGATGAAGAGGAGTTCTTGCAGAGGAGCCAGGTTTAATTCCCAGCACCCACATGGCAGCTAACAACTATCCATAACTCCAGTTCCAGGGTATCCAATGCCTGTTTCTTGCCCCTGGAGGCACTGCATGACAAAGGTGCACTTACATATATGCAGGCCATACTCTCATACACAGGAAATAATAACAATAATAATAAAAATGATAATAATAAAAATGATAATAATAATAATAATAATAAAAGGCTCTCCTTCTAGCCCTGGGCACAGGCCCACTTCTTAATTTGGCACCCCAGACCTCTGGACTATCCTCTTGGCCAAGATTCCCACACTGCTTCCTGATCCTCTGCACCCAGACCAATCCAATTCTTCATTCTACTTCCCTAGAGAACACAGCCTGCCCCCACCCCCAACTTGCCTTTGCACACTTCCCTTACTGTCCCCGCAGGAGATTTGCTTACTACCAACTTCCCAGGGTCCCAACCAGGCAGACAGACCCTGCTCAGTCAGGACTCTAACCAGCCCACTACTCAGCAAGAACTTGAAATATCCACCAATTTTTCTTCCATACCTAAAACAAAAGTAACTCAATTACATAAGCAATATTAACAGAACCAAAATTAAATTAACAAAAGCAGAGTAGAAGTTCCTGCTGAACACATAACCAACAAAGAACATCCATATGCCCAAATAGCAATGCAAAAACACAAACAATATGAAAAACCAGGAAAATACGTCTCTAACAAAACCCCTAAGTCCTACAGAAGTGCACAGCATTGGGAACCACTATGTAGAACCCCAGGACGCAGAATTTAAGAGATCAAAGAACTTCCAGGAAACCTAGCCAAAAGACTCAAAGAACTCAAAGAGGAAAGGCATAAATTTTTGACGGAAGCCCAAGAACACACAAATATGTGGCTTAATGAAATATCAAAAACAATTTATAACTTGAAAATCAAATTCACTAAAAAGACAGAAATAGTGAAGAAAACCCAAATTGAAATGAACACAGGACTGAAAAACTCAATAAATCAATTAGAAACAAGAGGAGAAAGTCTCACAAGCAGAATGAATGAAATGGAAAACAAGAGTATCACGACTGGAGATAAAGTTGAAGATCTGGACTCCTTAAGTAAAGACTGTGCAAAATTCAAAGAAACACCGAAATGGAATACTCAGGAAATGTGGGACAACTTGAAACGACCAAATCTACGTATTATAGGCATACAGGCAGAAGAAACTCAAACCAATGGCATCAAACAGATCTTCAATAGGATTACAGAAGAAAACTTCCTTAAATCAAGGAAAGATATACCTATAGAGACACACCATTAAGACATGATCAGAACACAAAGTCCCCATGACATAGCATAGTAAAAACATTAACAAAGAGAGGGTACTGAAAGCTGCTAGAGAAAAAACAAGTTACATATAAAGGAAAACCCATCAGAATTACGGCTGACTTTTCAATGCAAACTATGAAAGCCAGAAGAGCCTGGAGTAAAGTATTCCCAGTTCTAAACAACCATGGATGCCAACCCTGAATACTTTATACCACCAAAATACCTATCAAGGTCAAAGGGGAACAGAAAATTTTCCATGGCACAAATAGGCTGAAAGAATTCATGTCCACCAAACCAGCACTACAGAGAATACTTGAAGCAATACAAAGGACCAAAGAAAGGACTGAGTATGTCCAAGAGACTACAGAAAGAAAATAAAAGTATAACAATTGAAACATGAAATAGGGCCACAAACACAAAGAAATTAAAATGACAGTATACAATACACACCTTTCAATAATAACTCTAAATATCAATGGCCTCAAATCCCCTGTCAAAGACACAGCTGGTGCAATGGCTCAATAAAGAAAATCCATCTTTTTGTTTTCTTCAAGAAACTCATCTCACCTTCAAGGACAGACACTACTTTAGGGTGAAAGGATAGAAAAAAACATTCCAAGCAAATAGCCCTAAGTAGTAGGCAGATGTCACAATTTTAATATCTGACAAAATAAGACTTCAAATTAAAACTCATCAGAAGAGAGAAGGAGGGTTACTTCATTCTAATCAAAGGAACAACTGACCAAGAAGATATTACAATCATGAACATTTATGCACCAAACTCTGGAGCAGCCAATTCATAAAATCAGTAGTTCAGGACCATAAAAAACAGATTTTGACACTAACTCAGTGATAGTGGGTGACTTTAATACCCCACTTTCTTCAATAGACAGATCAACTGGACAAAGAATAAACAGAGACACATCTGAATTAAATGATATACTATATGAAATGGACCTAACAGATATATATAGAATATTCCACCCAATCACCAAAGAATACACTTTCTACTCAGCAGCTCATGCAAGTTATTCTAAAATTGACCACATTCTGGGACAAAACAAATCTCAACAAATATAAAATAACTGAAATAATTCCATGCCTTCTATCAGACCACAGTGCAATAAAGCTTATAATCAACAGCAAAAGAAGCTCTAGAAAATACACAAACTCATGGAGATTAAACAACAGATTCCTGAATCATGAAGGAGTCAAAGAAGAAATTAAGAAAGAAATAAAAGTATTCCTGGAACAAAATGAAAACAAGAACACAACACAACAAAACCTCTGGGACACTCTAAAAGCAGTCCTAAGAGGGAAGTTTATAGCTCTTAGTGCCTACATTAAAAAAAAAAAATTAGTAAGAGCACATGTAAATTACTTGACAGTAAAACTCAAGACTCTGGAGAGGCTAAAATAAACCAACCCCAAACCTAGGAGACAGAAGAAAGAACAAAACTCAGAACAGAAATTAGTGAAATACAAACAAAGAAAACAATACCAAAAAAAAAAAAAAATTAAAGAATCTAAGAGCTGGTTCTTTGAAAGGTTAAACATAGACAGACCCTTAGCCCAGTTAACCATCCCACCCAAGGCTCAGAGACCATCACAGAACAGGGGGCAGAAAGATTTAAGAGCCAGGGAGGAGGTGCATGATCATATAGAAACAGAGTCCTACAAGCTCCTGGAAACCTGCTCGTATGATTGATTCTATAAGAATGGTATCAGCATTCATAAGTCCCATGCAAACTCAGGCAGACAATAAACCAGCACAGAACTCAGAAAATGAACAGAAGACCTCAATCTTATCTGAAGGAATGTTGTCAATTGATTGCTGCTAGGTAAAGAAGAGCTGATCTTCCTAAAACAAGGGACTCTAGATAGGCTGCCTAGACTTAGTAAATGGACTTGCACTGGGGAATGGCTGGGGACACTGACAACCCAGTGGGCCTTAACAGGGATGACTGAGTATATGGACTCCAGTGGAGGGAGGAGGGGAGTATAAAAATGATTAAGATTGTTTGAGCTGATCTGTATGAAATACAAAAAAAAAAAAAACAATTAAAAAAAGGAAAAGAAAAAAAAGAAAAGCAAATCCAAGTCAACAAAATCAGAGACAAAAGGGGATACATCACAACAGACACCAAAAATAGTCTGAAAAGGGAATACTTTAAAATTCTATACTCCATTAAATTTGAAAACCTAAAAGAAATGGATGAATTTCTAAAATCATGACCACCACCAAAGTTAAACCAAGAGATCAACAGCCTAAACAGACCTATAACAAACAAGGAAATTGAAACAGTAATACAAAACCTCCTGACTAAAAAAAGCCCAGGCCCAGATGGATTCACAGCAGAATGCTACCAGACATTCAAAGAAAATCTACAACCCATACTGTTTAAATTATTCAAAAGGACAGAAACAGAGGGAGAACTCCCAAACTCCTTCTATGAAGCCAGCATCACTCTAACACCCAAACCAGGTAAAGATACAACAAAAAAGGAAAGCTATAGACTTTGTTCATCCTTAATGAACATAGATGCAAAGATACTCAACAAAATACTTGCAAACCACATACAGACACACATCAAAAACATCATCCACAACAATAGAGTAGGCTTTATTCCAGAGATGGTTCAAGGTTCAACATTGGTAAGTCAATAAATGTAATGAAACATATAAATGGACTTAAAAGACAAAAAACACAAGGTCATCTCAACATCTCAATAGATACAGAGAAGGCCTTTGACAAAATTCAACATGCATTTATGTTCAAAGTCCTAGAGGGAATTGGTCTGGAGGGAACATAACATAATTAAAGCTATATACAACAAACCCATAGCCAACATCATTCTACATGGAGAAAGATGAGAAGCATTCCCATTAAAATCAGGAACCAGACAGGGCTATCCACTACCGCCACTCCTTTTCAATATAGAGCTTGAAACTCTTGCAAGAGCAATAAGACAAGAGAAGGAAATTAAAGGAGTAGCAAACTATCCCCATTTGTAGATGATATATTATACATAAGAGATCCTAAAAATTCCACTAGAAAACTGTTAGAATTGATTAATACTTTCAGTAAAATGGCAGGATACAAAATCAACTTACGAAAATCAGTAGCTTTTCTATACCAATAACAAACATTCTGAAAAAGCACTTGAGGAAACTCTCCCATTCTCAATAGGTTTAAAAAAAAAAGAAAGAAAAGTTAGGAATAAACATAACCAAAGACATTAAAGATCTCGACACTGAAAATTTCAAAACTCTAAAGAAAGAGATAGAGGAAAACACTAGGAGATGAAAAGACCTACTATGCTCATGGATTGGTAGAATCAATATTATAAAAATGACCATCTTACCAAAAGCAATTTGTAGATTCAATGCAATCCCAATTAAAATATCCATGACACTCTTCATAGAGCTTGAAAAAAAATCATCCTAAAATTCATATGTAATCACAAAAGACCCCAGATAGCCAAAACAATCTTAGGCAAAAAGAACAATGCTGGGGGGGGGGGAATCACCATACCAGATCTCAGATTATATTATCGAGCTATAGTCATAAAAACAGCATGGTATTGGAACAAAAATAGACATGTAGATCAATGGAACACAATAGAAGACCCAAACATGAGTTCATATAATTTCAGCCACCTTGATATTCAATAAAGGTGCTATGAACACACAATGGAGGAAAGATAACATCTTCAACAAACGGTGCTGGCAAAATTGGATCTCTACCTGCAGAAAAATGAAACTTGGCCCTTATCTTTAACCCTACACAAAAGTTAACTCCAAATGGATCAAAGACCTCAACATAAAACCAGAAATTTGGAAACTGCTAGAAGAAAACATAGGCAGCAGCTTTCAAGACATAGGCATAGGAAAGGACTTTTTTTTTAATTTTATTATTTTTATGTGTATGAGTGTGTTGCCTGCATATACGTGAGTGCACCCGTGTCATGCAGTGCCACGGGGGTCAGAAGGGGGCTTTGGATTCCCCTGGAACTGGAGTTAAGGATGGTTTGGAGCCGCCATGTGGGTGCTGGGAATCAAACCTGGGTCCTCTACAAGAGCAGTCAGTGCTCTTAACCGCTGAGCCATCTCTCCAGCCCCAGAAAAGGACTTTCTAAATCAGACACCAGATACTCAGGCGCTGAGGTCAACAATAAGTAGGACCTCATTAAATTACAAAGTTTCTGTACAGCAAAAGAAACAACTAAGGAAGGGAAGAGGAAACCCACTGAGTGGGAGAAAATCTTCACCAGCTATACATCCCACAGAGGATTAATATCCAAAATATACGAAGAACTCAAAATCAGAAAGAAAAAAATAAATGACCCAATGAAAGATAGGCAACAGACCTAAACAGAGAGTTCTCAAAGAAATAAAAATGGCTAAGAAGCACCTTAAAAAAAATGCTCAACATACTTTGTAATTAGAGAAATGCAGATTAAAAACCACTTTAAGATTCCATCTTACCCCGTCAGATTGGCAAAGATCAAGAGAACAAAAGACTGCAAATGCTGGAGAGGCTGTGGACAAAGAGGAGTGCTCACTCACTGCTGGTGGGAGTGCACACCTGTGCATGCACTATGGAAAGCAGTATGGAGAACCCTCAAAAATCTAAAAATGAACCTACCATACAATCCTATGATGCCACTCCTTGGCATATATCCAAAGTACTCATCATACCATAGAGATACCTGTACATCCATGTTTGCTGCGGCTTTCTTCACAATAGCTAAGAAATGGAAACAACCTAAATGTCCCTCAACTGGCGAATGAATGGTTAATGAAAATGTGGTACATTTACTCTGTGGAGTTCTACTCAGCAAGAAAAGATGAAATTATGACACTTGCAGGTAAATGTATGCAGCTAGTGAGTATTATACTAAGTGAAGTAACCGAACACAGAAAAGCAAGCAACATATATTCTCCCTCATTTGTGGCTTGTAGCACAATCCCTTATATGTGAGTATATGGATTCTGAAGTAACACCAGGAGCCAGGGAAAGGCAAAGGATACATGAAGAGAAAGGAGAAGAAACAACCTGAAAGGGGGACAGTAGGGAACAGATGTTACCTGAGGGAGGTGGAAAAAGTGGAAGCAAGAGGCAGGGAGGAAAGGAGGGAGGGACATGCAAGGGACCATGTTTTGTTTTGTTTTTTTCCCCCAGAGCTGAGGACCGAACCCAGGGCCCTGCGCTTGCTAGGCAAGCGCTTTAACACTGAGCTAAATCCCCAACCCCTACAAGGGACCATGTTGTGGGGATGGGAGGTATGTCAGAAGAGGAAAGATGGTGGGGGCTGGGAGGTATTGAGGAAAGGGTGTGGATAATGGGGGCGCTGTGACTAGGGAGGGAGGGAGGGAGGGAGGAGGGAAGCTGGGTAGGAGAAAAAAGAGTGGAGATGAGTGAATCTCAGGGGTTAGGAAACCGAGAAGGAAAAGTGATGCCCTAGAAGCCCAATGAGAAATGTGCATAGAATGTCTAAACATTAATGCATATGTATACCTGGGAACTACTTGGCGGGGAATGCAGTGCCAGATAGAAGAGACCTCCCTTAGAGTAACAAGCATGCTAGACAGCAATCAAAGAGGCTTCTTTATTTAACAGATGGAGGCTACTACAGAGGTGCACATCTGGTCAGGCACAGAGAACATATGCCTGGGAGATGCCCAGTACTAGGTGACACATCTGTAGTTGAATCTCTACAACTAAGACTCATAGAACATAGCAGAATAAGGGGTAGAGAGAGGGCTAATGCACTCAGCTCTCACCAGTGAGACTTCTATGTACATGAGAGTGCGATGCACACAGAAGGCCACAACTGGCCAGGTTTTGGAGAATAAGAGATTGTAGAGTGTAGGATGGGACTCCTATATGGAACCTCACCCACCCACAGCTCAGGGACTGTTGTGAAAGAGGAGGCAGAAAAATTGTAAGAGCCAGGGCTGGCTCATGAACACAGGGAGATGGAGGCCTCCAGGCCACTGGAGGCTTGCTCATGTGAGCCTGTGGCAGTGGTGGCATCGAACTTGGGACCCACGTCAGCTCAATTAAACAAGGGCCCAAAGGGGAGGTGAAAAATTGGTGGCGGGACAGCACTAGATTGAGAACTATTTGAGACTGATTACTGCTGGGTGAGGGAGAGTACGACTTACATATGACCACTGGATGGGCTGACTAGACTCCAGCATATGCATTTATGCTGAAGGACATTTGGGTACAAAGAATCTGAATGAATAGGACTCAGCATGTATGGCAGAGTGCATAGGGTTTGGTGTGGAGATAGGGGGAGGCATTGATGGGGGAGAATGTCTGGTTTTGAGTGGGAAATGTATGAAATTTTAAAAGCTCAATTTAAAAAAGTGAAAAAAATATAGGCCAAGTGTGGCAGTGTACATCTGTAATCTCAGCATTGATGAGACCAAGGGAATTCTAGGCCAGCTTGGACTATATGGCAACATTCTGTCTCAAAAAAACAAAAAACAGCCGGGCGTGGTGGTGCACGCCTTTAATCCCAGCACTTGGGGAGGCAGAGGCAGGCGGATCTTTGTGAGTTTGAGGCCAGCCTGGTCTACATGGTGAGTTCCAGGACAGCTGGGGCTACAAGGAGACCCTGTGTTAAAAAAGACAAAATAAACAAAACCCAGAAATGACCCTTTAAATTTTTTTAAAATTCATTTATACTTTAAAATTTAAAACTAAGAAGCTGGGAAAATGGTTCAGTGGGTAAGAGTGCTTGCTGCACAAGCATAAGAACCCAAGTTCAAATTCTTAGTACCCAGGTTAAAAGCCAGGCATGGTCATACGTGCATGTACCTTAACACTGTTGGGGAGGATCATTGGTTATTAGCTGCCAGCCTAGCTCCAGGCTCACCTGACTCAAGAGAGTAAGGTGGAGAGTAATAAAGCAGGACACCTGACATTCTCCTCTAACCCCCATACACATGATGGGCAGACACACACACACAAACAAAAAAAATTTTTAATTGGTATTTCACACACACACATGCACACACCTTTCAGAAAGACAGTTTTTAAGGACCCGTAATTCCAAGTATCTCCAGTTTTACTCAACAGACTACAAGACAGGATACATCTCACTTATTTTATTTGTCTATACTGTGAAACAAAATGAAATTATAGATCAATCACAATGAAAAACATAGATGCAAAAGTCTTAAAAACATAAACCTGGGTCAGTGACTTGGTTCAGAGGGTAAAAGTATCTAACACATAAGCCTGATGACCTGAGTTCAATACCCAAAACCCACATAAAAGTGGAAGGAGAGAACTGACTCCACAAAGTTGTTCTCTGACCAACGTAGTGCCACACACATGACTGCTCCCATCACAAACATGCACGATAAAAGTATAATCTGACATTTCTGTATGAAAATGTCTCTATGTAAAAGTATCACAGTCGACGAATATAAACATTAAATCTTTTCAAATTTTATTATTTTTATTTTATGTGTATGTGTGTATTGCCTGCATGTATGTAAGTGCACCCATGTTGTGCAATGCCTGCAGAGGTCAGAAGAGGGCATTGGATACCCTGGGACTGGAGTCATGGATGACTGCTAGCTACCATGTGGGTACTGGAAACCAAACCTGGGTCCTTTGCAAGAGCAGCCAGTACTCTTAACTGCTGAACCATCTATCTCTCTAGCCCCACGTTAATTTTTTTTTAAATAATAAAAGGAAAAAAAGAATACTAGAAGCCAGGCACACACATGTAATCCTAGCACTTGGGAGTTGAGGGAGGAGGATCTAGGAGTTCAAGGCTAGGCTGGGCTACATGGTAAAACCTCATTTCAAACCAACAAATAAACAAACCACTTAAAATTCCAGTCTGTGGTCTCTAAAAACAAATCCAGTAAAAGATGGGCAAGATTTCCACTAAGAAAGCTATATATTAGAGAAATTACCACATACAGCCATTCTAAAGTCTTAGTGCCTCCATGCCACAAGAGAAACCAATGCTTCAAAGTCAACTCAATCACACCTAGCAGGACATTTGGGGATGGTCCCAACAGAAAAAAGTGTGAGGGGCAGAGCATCATGAGTAGGGGTGGAACCCAGGGACTTCAGGGGCTCTCAGAGAGGAAGATGGGAGAGTTCAGAAGCTCCCACTCACATGAGAACACTAGAGCCTGGCCGTCTGGGAAGCAGCTCCTTTATCTCAAGATCTTCCATGTGAAAGAAAAAATGTAACTGTGAAATAATTGTTGATAATGGCTGCATGAAACAGGGGAAGGTCTTTCAAGCAAGCACATTCAGAAAACATAAGCTCTAAGGGAGAAAAAAATAGTTCGACAAAATTAGGAATCAAAACTTGTTCATCAAAACATACCAAAAGAAGATGGGAGTGTAGCTCACCTAGCATGCATAAGGCTCAGCATTGCCCCTTATTCCCCCACAAATGCCCGGCATGGTTTCACATGCCTATAATCTCAGTATTTGGAAGGCAGAGGCACATAATCAGAGGATCACGGTTTCAAAGCAAATGAGGATTACACAGCCAGATCCTAGAGCAAAACAAAAATTCATAAATCTGAAAAAATCCACATAAGTGTGTAAGAAAAAAAAAACTTTTAAAATAGAAAACTAGCAAAAGATATAAGCAGGCATTTCACAGAAGAAACACAAATGTACTATAAACATGAACAGATGCTCAATCATATTGGCAAATAAAGAAATTCAAATTAAGATATAATATACCATCTCATAGACACAAAACCAGCACGACCAGTAGAGTTAAGCAGGCTTTTGCATGGGTGTGGAATGTGGGAAGAACACAAGCACTTTCAGTAGAGTGAGTCTAGAATTATCTAATCACACTGGGTGTGTGCACAATGCTCCAACTGAGTACTGCTACACCTTGAGATGTATCAACTTAACTCATTACAGGAGGAAATTGAAAAAAGCCAAAGGCCCTACTGAAAACACTATGGTGGCTTCACAAAATGAGACACAGCAAGGAAAATGAGCCCACTTTATATCTTTACACACCATGTTGACCCTCAATGTACACAAGAGGCAACTGGATCAGCAAGACAGCTTAGTGGGTAATGGAGTTTGCTGCCAAGCCTCACAACCTGAGTTCAAAACCCAGATCCCACATGGTGGAGAGAACCAACTTCTGTAAGTTGTCCTCTGACCCCATAGGCATGCTATGGAACATGTACCCTGCACATACACACCCCTGCAAGTAAATAATGAAATAAAAGGAGGCAATCACAAATGTCCCTTGTAAAAACTAAAAACAAAGCTATATATTATTCAGGAATGCATTAATAAGTGGGAAAAAAAAACCTCTAAAAACATTAGGATGGTAGCTTCCACTGGAGGGGAGAGCATGAGCTCATAGAGAAATACTGTGAGGGACCAGAAATTACTTAACCTGGGTGGCAGGACACAGGTACTTTTCACAACATTATTTTAACTGAACATGTGCAATTTTAAAGATACCAGTAGGACCATTTCATAATGAAAACAAAATTTTTTTCAGAGGGTAGTTTGCCTAGAGGAACATTTCACCTTCTCTTAGCTAGCGATACATGTGTAATTCAGGTGCACCTGATAATGAGGTGGCTAACAGGTTAGTGTCTCTCAGCACATGTAGATTTGTGCAACCAGGTAACAGCAGCTGCACAGGTACACCTTCCCTGGGACCCTTCACCACACTGATTGCTGGTCATCCTCAGGTACTTACGTGCAGCTCTTCCCTCTTAACCCTTTACCACACACCCCTACCAAAGGTGGACTGTTACATCATCTTTATAATT
The DNA here is from genome assembly GCF_000622305.1 of Nannospalax galili. Taxonomy (NCBI): domain Eukaryota; kingdom Metazoa; phylum Chordata; class Mammalia; order Rodentia; family Spalacidae; genus Nannospalax; species Nannospalax galili. Next base: position 1,640,286 of record NW_008344186.1, on the reverse strand, counting down.
TCTTTCTTAGTTTGGAATTTAAAATTTGCCTTTAGCTGGGTATGGTGGCATTTAATCTCAACATACAGGAAGCAAAGGCAAGTGGATCTCTGTGAGTTCGAGGCCAGCCTAGTATACATAAAGTGCCAGGCTAGCCAGGGCTACATAGTGAGATCCTATCTCAAAGAAAAAGAAAAAAGAGAGAGAGGGAAAAAAAAAAGAGAGAGACTATGCCAATCTCCTCCCCTCCCGTTTTGAGACAGGATCTCCCTTATAGAGATTAGGTTGGTCTTGAACTCAAGATCCTTCTGCTTCAGCCTCCTGAGTGCTGGGAGTAGAAGCCTGTACCACCACAAACTTGGCAGCTAACTCCTTTTATTTTGCGTGTACATATGTGTACAAATCTTAAGTGGTATACCTCTAACCCTAATTGTCATGTGTGTGTGTGTGTGTGTGTGTGTGTGTGTGTGTGTGTGTGTGTGTGTGTGTGTAGATCTTAAGTAGTATACCTTGAACCTTACTTTGTTCATTAGCTGTGTTATTTTCAGTATTTCTGACAAAATTAGAAGTTTTTTTAGCGCTATATAAATTATAATTTTGCAGAATATTTTGAAAAACTATTGCTCCCTCACATAGCCTTACAGATTTGAATAAGACTGCTCCCACAGCCTCACCCTGGGCTTTGCTGGCCATGCTGGCCACTAATCTTATTGTGTATCCCAAACATGGCAGTCTGTCTCCTAGCACAAGAGAGGCCCCTGTAGTTGGGAATATGTCCCTTGACCTGCTACTACCCTGATCCCTCTAAAACACTCCACCAGTGTTTAAGGTCAGACAAAAGTAGTTCTGTCATTTGGTAGCCACCGTATTTTGAAAATCACAAACAACTCCACGGGCCCCAGTGTCCAGTGAACAGCAAGGAGGAGAAAGCTATGTAGAAATAATAGCATGCTGTCATACTCAACACAGTTCCCTAATATACACGCCAGCACATTGATCCTGTCAGATTACCAGTAAGTTCAAGTTCAAGCCCTGCATCATGGCCATCAGATGAGAGATGTGCTGCGTTGAAATTCTAAAAGATCAACAGTAGAAAAAAATGAACCCTTTCATGTATTATAATAAGGAGATCAACAACACAAACCAAACCACTCAGTTAAAAAATAATGAGATGATGACAGCTAACAACTGTCCATAACTCCAGTCCCAGGGGGTCCAACAGCCTCTTCTGACCTCCTCGGGCACTGCATTAACATGGGTACACATACCTACATGCAGGCAATACACGTGTATACATAAAATAAAAGTAATTAATAAAAAAAAAACATAGTGAGATGGCCAAGTGTGGTGGTACAAACCTTTAATCCCAGCACTTGGGAGGTAGAGGCAGGTGGATCTCTGAGATCTGGGCCATCCTAGAATGATCTACATAGAGAGTTTCAGGCCAGCTGGGGCTACAGGGAGACCCTGTGACAAAACAAAACAATAATTCAATCAATAAAATGGTGAGATGGCTCATCAGGTAAAGGTACTTTCCCTCATTTGCCTGATAACCTAAGTTCAATCCTCAAGACTAACATGGAGGAAGGAGAGAACCAATTCTAGTGAGTTATCCTTTAATTTCCACTACACATTGTGGCATACCATGCCCTGTTTCCCCTGACCCCCACAAAATAAATAAATGCAACTTTTTTAATGTCAAAGATTTTTCTAAATTTTTCTCTGTGGAAAACACAAAAATGGCCTTAATAAAAACACAAAAATATGCTCAAAAACACTAATCATTAGGGAAACACAAATCAAATTCACAATAAGATAATACCTTAGACCCATTAGGATGGCTACTATTTAAAAACAAAAAAGAAAAGTTGACAAAGATGTGGAAAAATTTGGACCCTCTGCACTCTGAGTGAGGAAATAAAACGGTACAAATGCCATGGGAAACAGTTTGGCGAGTCTATAAACAGTTAAATGAAGTTACCATGACCCAGCAACTCCATTCCTAGATATGCACCCAGAAAATTTGAAAGCAAGGATCAAACAGACACTTACATTCCAATGTTCATTGCAGTATTTTACACAATTGACCTAATGTCCAATAAACAAAAATGTGACATACAATGACAATTATTCAGCCATAAAAGGAATAAAATTTTGAATTAATGCTATAACACGGATGAACTTTGAGAGACACTATGACAAGTAAAATAAATCAGTAGCTAAAAGACAAACACTACTGGGTCCTACTGACTTGCGATTTCTAGAGTAGTCAAATTCATAGAAACAAAAAGTAAAATGGTGAGTGCCAGGAGCAGGAGAAAGGGACAAGTTCTTATTTAGTAGATACATAATTCAGTTTTATAAGATAAGTTATAAAGAGGAATAAACCCTCATTTTGTACAAATTAACTTTTAAAAAGTCATGCAGATGGACTGGGTGATGGATGCACAGTACTGTGGATGTACTTAATGGCACTGAGATACATGTTTAAAAATGGTTCAAATGGGGGCTAGAAGGATGGCTCAGTTGTTAAGAGCACTTGCTGCTCTTGCAAGGACCCAGGTTAAGTTCCTAGTACCCACATGACCGCTCACAACTGTCTGTAACTCCAGTTTCAGTTGATTTGACACACTCTCTGTCCTCTATGGGCACCTGGCACATAAAAGGTGCACATATATATAAAATAAAAATAAATCTCTTTTTTAAAGTGGTAAACTGTGTTATACCCACATACCTTCTCAGTCTGGCCATCATTCTCCTACATCTGCAGAGATTTATTTGCTTTCTGACAAAGAAAATCTACCTGCTCACTCAAGTCCAAGCACCACCTCCTCTTCACACATAGCAACCTTCTGCTCTCTTTCAAACTCACCTTGTACAAAAGCACATTAATAACAACAAGAATGCCTTTAATCAGGAAACTATTCTCATCCTTACTCTGCAACCCACTAGAATTCAGCACATTCAATTAGCATTTGTAGCTCTGCACGACAAACGGCAATCAGCTTTTAAAGACCACAGCCACGTGCTCATATGGCTCACCACAAAGAACCTAAAAGAAGTCTGAACTTTGAGAATACTCACCAAGGAGGACAGTGTCATGTGATAACAACTGCCACTTCTGCATGGTGACTAAGTTCAACTGAAATGGTCACATTAAGAAATTTTCTCCCCAGCTGGAGAGATGGCTCAGCAGTTAAGAGCACTAGCTGCTCTACCAGAGGACCCAAGTTCAGTTTGCAGCACCCACCCAGCAACTGACAACCATCTGTAACTCCAGTTCTAGGGGATTCAATGCCCTCTTCTGGCTTCCATGGGCATTGCATACAGACAAAGCACTGACATTAAAAAAAAAAAAAGAAATTCTCTCCTATGGGGGAGCAATTCAAGATATTCAGAAACCCATGTTTCTTTAGCTTTAAAAGGGAAATACTCTTCTTCCTAAATAATAAAAGTGTTTTTTAATAAGGCTCACCTAGATAAACAGGTTAAAATAAACAGAATAGCCTCACAAACAGCAGTCATCCCTATTCAGCTGGTGGTCCTTTGTTCTTTGGTGACACTGACCAAAACATGAACAGAGACAGTAGAATGATTTCACATAGGAAAGGCCAACTGTGGTGCATGGGGCCTGACAAAACCCAGGCCTACATAGGCAGACATTGGGCCTGTTGCCTCAAAGCAGAGCTGAAGGACCCACTTGGCTCACTGTATTTCTTCACTTTCCCTGTCTCAGGAAGGGCTTTACGGCAGTTTATAGAGACACATAAGGTATGTCAAGGGCAGCAATAACAAAGCAGGCAGCCTAACCTCTCCCCAGCACACTGTGTCCCTAGCACACTGTTGTGGGGTGCCCTGCAGCAGGACAAATAGAAGGATACCATGAGATGCTCAGGGGCAGATGAGGTAGTTTTACAGGCCTGTGGCTGGGACCTCACAAGCCTCTAGACAGCTGTATGGCTGACATGACTAGATACCTTATTGGAAGTCTCATTCTTGCAGCATCCCCCTCCCCTCCTCTTGACACCGTGGCGTCTGTCAGTCATTTCTATTTCCAGCCTGGAAATAAACTATCTGCTGTGTTCTAAATGGTATGGTCAATATAATAAATGATGTTTGGGGGGCTAGAGAGATGGCTCAGTGGTTAAGAGCATTTGTTGTTCTTCTAGAGGGCCTAAATTCAATTCCAAGCACCCTCATTAGGTGGCTTACAACCACCTTTCACCCTGATTCCAGAAGATCCAACACCCTCTGGCTTCCACAGGCACCCACACACATGTGGCACATGAATACACACAAAAAATAAATAAATAAATAAATAAATAAATAAATAAATAAACAAACAAATAAAATAAATGATGTTTTTTAAAAGTTACCCTTAGCTGGGCATGGTGGCACACGCCTTTAATCCCAGCACTCGGGAGGCAGAGGCAGGTGGATCTCTGTGAGTTCAAGGCCAGCCTGGTCTACATGGTGAGTTCCAGGACAGGTGGGACTACAGGGAGACCCTGTCTCAAAAAGAACAAAAAACAAACAAACAAAAAAAAAAAACCAAAACCATTTGGGTATCATTTTCTGTTCAGAGTGCCTGTTTCAATGGTGGAAAGAGAGCATCAAACTCCTGAAAGTTGTCGTCTGACCACCACATAAGTACCATTTCACGTACACACCCACAAACATACACAAACATAAATAAGTAAAAAAATAAATTAATAAGCTGGGCATGGTGGTACACGCCTTTAATCCCAGCACTCAGGAGGCAGAAGCAGGCGGATCTCTGTGAGTTCAAGGCCAGCCTGGTCTACAAAGTGAGTTCCAGGCCAGCTGGGGCTACAGGGAGACCCTGTCTCAAAAAAAAAAGAAAGAAAAAGTTACCCTCAGATTTCTCTAAACAGCCACAGAAATACAGAAAAGTATCACACATGGGTTAGTCATTAGAAACACAGATACGCCTAAGAAAGAACAAAAAAGAAAGGCAGTACAGAGAACGCGAATGCGAATGAAGACAGACGTGCTAACAGTGAGTCACAGATTCTCAAAGTACATCTAAGCTGACCAAAGTTCTTTTAACACTATCAACTTGTTTGCTTTTTATATAAGAAAATATGAAACAGCCCTGTATAACCACCCTGCAGCACACTTCTGGACCACAGTCCATGCTTAGTGTTACCAGCCCAGGAGACTTCTTCATGGAACACATTTCCATTAAAAAGAAATCAAGCTTACGTTTTCAGAGAATATTTTTCACAACCAAACTCCAAAGGGTAGTAACCTGGAAAGTAATCCGTCTGCTTCATGAACATTATATTAAATGAATCTGCTGAGCGACAAAACTCTCCAGACAGGTGCAAGATATTTGTGGCCCAACAGAGCATGAGGAATAGCAAGAACATCATGTCCCTGCTATTTTGGGACAGTGGCCCTGGCATTCCAGGAGTACCCTGAGAGTTTCTCTGAAATGTCTGTCAGAGCCTAAAAGGGCACTAGAGGAAATGTCTCACTACCAAAGCAAGTCTGAACATATGACAAGACAGCCATGCTTACAGACTTACCCAGAAAGATCTACACAAGGGTGAAATGATGATTATCAACACAGAAATGAAAATGAAAAAGACTTAGTACATACCAGGCCTTGTGCAGATCCTAATTTATACAACCATAGCCAGAAAGAGGCAGAGGCTTAGGCTGGAAATGGGATGAAATGAAGGAATTCCTGTTGGTTTTTCAGGTTAGGGTGGGTCATGGAAAAGTTATACAGGGACCACTGATATTCTAAGACTGGTCTACATTGCTATACAGTGGGATTAGTGGCTTACTGGAATGTTCAATTCCTGTGTATGTTAAAATTCCCCCCCACACACAAAAAAAATAACACAGGGCTGGTGAGATGGCTCAATAGGTAAAGGTACTTTTGACCGAGCCTGACAACTTGAGTTTGAGTCCCAGGGCCCACATGTAAGAAAGAAAGAACTGACTTTTGCAAGTTGTCCTCTGACTTTGACATGCACACTTTGGTGTGTACACACACACACACACACACACACACACAAATAAAAATGTGATATTTTTAAAGTTAACATAAAATAAGGAGCACCCCATCTCATCATAGCCCACATGTTTTCTTTGAAATCAGCCATACACAAGCACACACATGAAAGGGCATGAATCCTAAGCATCCTGAGGCAAGGAAGAAAGGGCAAAGCTGTATCATACCTAGAAATGATCAGAGCACCCTCAACTCAAGCACACAATAGCATCACCACAGATGTTGCCAAAGACGGAACAGTGTTGCCACAGAAGGTTACAAGCATTTGACAGTTTTAGAATAAATGCCCCAATACTTGACAGCATTATCACCCAAGAGCAAGCATGCAACACTCCAGAACAACCCTAACGCACAGCTTTGAAAGCACAGTTCCTTGTGTTATAGACAAATAGGATGAGTGAGAACTACCTATTGGCATCAGGAAAGCAGGGTACCACAAAGGCACTGGGGCTGAGCACACTGGCAGCTCACAACAGCACCTCCAAACAGGAGGGACAGTACCTGATGTATCCCAATCTACAAACCACAACATATAGGGCTCAGTTTGGCCTCTGAGTTATGGGGTTGGCCTCCTCACAGGATCCCGACCTCACCTGGGTCTCAAACCTCAGTAACACCTTGCAGAAGGCATCTTTACCCTCTGGTGACCACTTTTATAATAACTTTTTATAATAACTTTTATTTTTATAATAATAACTCTTCAGGGTTGCACTTAGAATAAGATACAGAGACCAATTCCCAGATTTTTAAATAAAGAGGAGAGGATTTCCTTTTATTTTTATAGTATCTTGTAATTATTTATTAGGGAATGTTGTGAATAAATAGTTTATAAATTCTCATCTTAGAAATTAATCCACATCACAAACTGTGGACAGTAATGATGAACTATTAATTTAGCAAACCTAGGCAAATTTGAGGGCCTTATTTTATAGACAGAAATGATACTGATCTTAAGAGTGACAGTATTTAGAAAAATGAGTCATCTCAATAAATTGGCAGGTTTCACAGAAATATCCAGTTACTTGTGAGGCACTGTACACAGAGACTCTTCTCTTTTCACCCCCAGATCATGAGACAATAAATCTAAGAACGCTCAGGTAGATGAGCTTCAGACACCCAGCTAGGGTCCTCAGGTAACTTTAGGGGTTCCACTAGCCTGAAGGAACAAAATGCAGAATTATATGTGCACATATTGTGTGCTATGTGTATGCATGCACAAGCACATATGCACTGTGTATACATGTGTGTTTACACATGGGCCTATGTGTGCAGGCCCAGCAGGCAGGACTGGGCATCCCAGGGCCATGACCTCACAGCATCTTGCATACAGGGAAACTATGATGAAGCCTTTGCTTAATTAAACTTTGTCACAAAAGTACCATGTAATCTAACAAGACACATACATATTCTAAAGAAAAAACATATTGTGTAGATTTCCAAGAGCACCCACTAGCGCTCTGTGTGGATACAGTCACAACCCTGCACAGAAGCTTGCTCCACAGCATCCTCTTTCAGTCACCAACACTTCAATTGATGCCTACTTGTCTTATCTTAGTGAGTAGGTACTTAACCACTGCTTCTAGGGCTGGGGGGATGGCTCAGCAGGTAAAATACTTGCTGTAAGCATGATGACAGGAGTTCAGATCCCCAGAACCATGTAAAGGCCAGGCAGGTATGGCAGCCTCCTGTAACTCCAGCATGCAGGAGGCAAAGGAGACCCCCAGAGCTAGCTGCCTAGCTAGAATAGCTAAAAGAGTGAGCTCTGGGTTCAAGTGAGAGACTGCCTTAGTACACAAGGTGAAGAGCGATCAAAGAAGACACCTAATGCCAATTTCTGGCCTTCATACGTGTGTACAAACACACATGCAAGTATATCTACACATATGCAAACACATACATACACACACATACACACACAAAATGAAACAAACAAAGCTCTGCTCCCTGCTGAGCACCTCAAGCAGACCCTAGCACCTATGACCATTAGCTCCATGGTACTCATCAACTTGTAGCTGTGAGCAACACCAAAGTCCCTTTGGGACTTCACATGGGAATGCTCACCTGTGCAGCCTGTTCCTGTGATGCCTGCAGCTCCTGGGGCTTGGCCAGTTCTTTTCGTGGCTTCTGCTCCTCAGGTGTTTGTGGGTCTCCCAGCTCCTGCAGCACAGCTTTATGTGGGCACTCTGGCAGCACTACCTTGGCACCCAAACTATCCAAGGCTGTGCCCCTATCCTCTTCTAGCCTTTGATCATGCCGGGCTGTGGCCAGTTCCTTCTGCCAAGAGACCACCCACAGCTGTTACGCCCCAGGTAAACCCTAGAATGCCCATCCTAGGCACTGTGTTCTACCCATGTCTTGTCATGTGCATGAAACAGAGAACATTTCATGTGCTTCCTAAAATAAATTCTGCCACCAATGAAGTTAAGTCATGGTTTAAAAACATGTTTTCAGGGTTGGAAAGATGGCTCAGTGGTAAAGAACACTGGCTTTTCTCACAGAAGACCCAGGTTCGAATCCCAACACCCACATGGCAGCTAACAACTGTCCTTAAATCCAGTTCCAGGGGATCTGGTGCCCTCTTATGTCCTCCTTGGGCATTGCATGGTATGGGTGCATTTACATACACGCGGGCAATACACAAATACACATAAAATAAAAATATAAATTAAAAACGTGTTTTCCTATGTGATATACATGCCTCTGTTTTCTAAATATTATTAATTTTCCTTAAACCAAATGAATCAAGATGATCTACAGGTTCAGATCTGTGGACTGGGAATAAGTGGCATTCCTTTCTTGTGCTGATTTGTAGAAAGCCACTAATACCAAGGTTGTAGTTCCAGAGTGCAGGACCCATCTGAAGATCTCCCAGCAGTATCAGACAGTTCTCCAAATAATTCCAGAGAGGTACAATGGCCCCATCTTCTCTGGACCAATCTAGATGCTAGCATGGATACACCCTTCATGGCCCAGCATTCCCAGCTGCTCCATGTATTACCACAGAGCAGCCTCACCCATTTCAGGAAGATAAAAATCCCAGAGTCTAGGAAGGGCAAAGGAAGTATGAAGTATCCAAAGTAAAATGGGATTTAATCCAATAAATGTGGCTTATTTATGATCAGAAGCTCCTGAGGCCACAAACTAGTGCTAGCCAACTGTTGAGTTTGCCAAAAGTCTCCTCTTATACCAAAAACCTCAAGTGTCTGCCAAAAGAACCATCACTGGTCTTGAAACATGAGAAAAGTGCTGGGCATGGTGGCACACATCTTTAATCTCAGCCCTCAGGAGGCAGAGGCAGGAAGATCCTAGTGAGATTGAGGCCAGCCTGATCCACATAGTGACTTCCAGGTGGGCTAGAACTAGGGAGACCCTATTTAAAACAAACAAACAAACAATCAAAAGAAAACAAAACCCCCTAAAACAAACAACAAACAAACAAACAAAGAAATATGAGAAAAGTATTGAATTTCAGGAGCTATCAATAAAAAGGAGACTAATGCTCTGCACGTACAAACATAAAAACCATGGCTATCTATTGCAGTGTCGAAACTGTATCTCAAGGCAGAGGCTCAGGTCAGCCTCAGGGAGCTCCTAAAACCTCGAAAGACCAATGAATATACATATAAATCGTGCCCCAAACAACCAACTCATTGTTCTGTATCATCTGCAGGGAAACCAAAAGCTACCACTGCTGTCAGCCATCTGTGAGGCACATACACACATGCACAGAAAAACAAATGCCAGTACACACAGAGGCACAGACACATAGGCACAAGAGACATAGGCACACAATTCAGACATCAGATGTGCAGACAAACACACAAATACCTGCCCACAAATGGCCACACAGACACACATAACATGGTCAATACACATGAGTAATAGGGAAATTTCCCCCAAGTCAGAGCAAGGGGCCCTGGTATCTCACCTGGTGTGCACCTTGCAAGTGAGTCACTAGGGCTTGGAGCGTCTGTGTATGTTTAGGACTCATTTCAATTCTCAGGCTATTCTTTGCAGACTGAAGCTCCTCATCATGTTTCAGCTTAAGTTTTTCCAACTCCTGGGTCAAAAACTCTTTGTGAGTAGAGTTCTTTTTCTGCAGCTGTTCCTCAAGCTCTGACCTCAAAAGCTCCAGAGCCCTTCTGTGCTCATCCCGAATAGTCTGAATGTCTGCCAGGTAACAGGATTCCAGAGCATCCAAATTTGACAAATGTCTCATCTCCAAAGCACTGATTTCAGCCGCATGTTTCACCTGAAGTTCAGTCACGTGAGTCTCAAGGAGTACCTGCTGCTTGCTCTCCAGTGAGGCCCTCTGCTCAGCAAGCTCAGACTGGTGCTTAGTCTCAAGCTCTGTTCTCAAAGACAAAAGCTGCTGCTGGTGTTCTTGATGCAAGAACTGGAGCTCACAGGAGTGCTTCTCTTGGGCATCTCGCAGGAAGGTATCTTGTTCCTTGGCAAACTTCTCCATGATCTCTTTACGCTCTTCCAAAAACCTGACGGGGAACACAGGCAACAGGGTACATGGCACTGTATTCATCCTCTCTAAGTCACAGAATATACTTCCTACGGGAAGCTGCCTGGGCCCTGGTCCTAAACCTTCCTCAAGGCAAGCTTAGGAGCCACACAAAGCCTGAGGAACTCAGGGGCAAGAGCAACTCAGGAGTCACCAGATCTTATACTACAGAGAAGACACAGCACCCATAGGAAAACTACATATACATCTCTACCAGACCACACCAATCAGGCTCAACAAGTCATTTGCAACAGGTGCTACCACCAGACTTCTCTGCACCTCATAACTTCTCTGCACCCACTGAACCTGAAGCATGCAGTTATGGCTAAGAAAACTGGCCAGTGACCTTCTACAATCTATCTGTCCCCAGCACTGGAGTTACATGTATGTGGAACTATGCCCAGCTTTTACATGGGGCTCAAGATTAAAACTCAGATCATCATGCTTTCAAAGCAAGCTCTCTTACGCACCAAACAATTTCCTAACCCCAAGGACTTTGATTTTCTGTGTACAACTTAGTTATGGGTCTTCCACAAATTACCTCACTCAATGCCTTCTGAGAGGCAGGACCAGATCAGTCCTGTGGAATTGTATATTTGGCTCCAACATAATAGGTCTGTATCTGAACTCAAATTCTCAAGCCAGGAATTCCTGAGCATCCCTGATTCTGATAAGCTGGGGAGGGTACAGAACAAGGTAGGGTCAAGCCACCAGTAGGTTCAACTGCCCCACAGTACGTATACCTTGGCCTCTATAGCCTGAGGATCGAAGTCTGCAAAAGGGCTGGCACTAAGGGAGGTTAAGAATCTGGTTATGTTCTAAATCTAAAACTTTAAATGTTTATTTTCACAGAGGTACATTTAAGTTCATCTAAACAGTAGTTGCTACAACAACCTATGGGCATAAACACAAATGCTTGGACAGTACTTTAGCAGGTGCATTACATCCATCTAACAAAACAATTGCAGTGGCTTCCTCACTAGGGCCTATATCCCTCCTCTGCCACCGGGGGTTGGCCTGTCTACAGTACCAGATGTGTGTTCTACCCCTAGGGGCGGGTATTATATCCAATCGAAAATTTGCTGGTTGTACATACACTAGACGTGCCACTAGCACCAGTTGGAACATTTCGTATGGCATGTTGAAAGAGCAGCATGCAGGGTCTGTCATTGAGCAAAATTATAGCAGAATTTTTTTTTTCCAAAAAAAAAAAAAAAGTGAAGTTTAAGATTGTATGTCAAAGGAATTTTAAAATGTGGAAACAAAGAATGGAAAGACAGTTCTCCCCCAGCCACGGGCTGCAATGCATGTCACCTTCTGGCACTATGAAAGCTACCCATTCAGTGGCAGGGAGTTTCCAGCTTAGTCTAAGCTTGATTTCCTCCTCTCCCACACTCACAACATGAGGTGTCTTCAGCAATAGGGTTTTACCGTGTACTTCCGGTGTACAACCAACATTATTGGCAATGGCCTTTATTGTTTGGGGGACTTTAGGGCCCCTCTGGCCAACAGCTCATAGGGGAGCAACTCACCTCTGGCACTGGGATTTTCATTTAATAACTGTATGGCTTCTGGCAGGGCTTTCTTCCATCCCTGTAGGTTTCCTTCTGTGCCTAAGCTTTTATTTTTAGATGGAATCCCACTGAAAAGGGCCAACAGCCCATGGAAAATAGATGATGCAGAGACCTGAAAGTTCCACACCTTGCCACAATGGGAGGAAGATCATCCTATACCTATCACCCCCTCCAAGCCTGCTCAGGGACTTTTGTGGAAGAGGCTGGTAAAATGAATGTAAAAGACAGAGGAAGGGGTGGAGTGTCAACTGGAAGTGTCCTCTGACCACTATGCCAAGAAGCTATATTCACACCTCCTTCCCACGCTAGTCAAGGAGTCAGTGGGGGAGTCAGTTACCCCTCCCACCCAACCAGTCAATCTTAGCTGCATGTGAGGAAGGGGCTAAGGTTATATAAACTGAGAACGCCATGAGGTACCTCTGGACATTTTGTGAAGCTGTTGGGAAGTCAGAGAATCTATATTTGAGTGTGGACTTTCCAGCACAGCTGTAAATGGGGGGGGGGGCACTCCTCTGTAAATAAATATGCTCTGTTAGCAAGACCAATAAACTCATTAGGATTTTTTTAAAAAAGAACAGAGATAATGGAAACCTTCATTATTCCACCAAAGTTGATCCCATGTTGACAAACCTTTTGGTATTTGATTTCTTATTCTTATTTTTTCCCCCCTAAACTTCATTGTATATATATATTTTTATGTTACCTGCTTCAAGTTATTTCTGGAAAATATGTTAAAAAATGCCTCTCTTTGGAATTTAAAAAAAAAAGTTTAAAGTTAAAGAGACCCACAAGTGAGGCATGGTGGTACACACTTTTAATCCTAGCACATGGGTAGCAGAGGCAGGCAGACCTCTCTGAGTTCTAGGCCAGCAGTAGCTACACAGAGACCCTGTCTCCAAAAAAATAATAATAATAATAATAGAAATATAAATGAACATAGTGTACATACCTATAATCATAGCATGCAGAAGATGAAGGCAGGAGGATTACGAGCTGTAGTCCAGCCTGGGTTATATGGACAGTATGAGCCCATCAAAACCAATACAAGAAGACTCATCTCAAAAACAAAACAAAACTCAGGTATGGTGACAGTATACCTATAATCACTGCATTCAGGAGGCTGAGGCTAAAAAAAACTTTACTGCACATTTAAGACAAGCTTGGGTGTCAAACAAAACCCTTTTTCACTACTGCTACTACTACTACTAGTAATACTAAAATAAGAATAGAGATGCATACACACTCATGGTCACACATGGCATTCAAGCTCCATAAAGGACATTACTATGCTACTCTCAGCATATCTATCATGAAACATAAGGCTTCCCTCGTGGTTTAAGTGTGAAATCACAGTATATCACACCTTGTTCCACCTCCTTCCAGATTTTCTGTTCAGTCAAGCCCCACTCCACATCCTCCTGGGTACCTCTTAGCCTCTGCCAGCACTTTGGGCAGGTGGCTCCACACCACCCATCATTCCATAGCATCAACCTACCTGTTCCGGGCCAACATCAGCTGGAGGGCATAGTCCTCCTTCTCACGGAGGAGCAGAGTGTGCTCCCCATCCTGGGCCACAAGGGGCTCCTGGCCACACTGGCCACAGGGCAGAGACTCATCCCCAGTGAGTTCTTGTTCCAGCTGCCGTAGGCGGCCCTGCTGCTCCATTAGAGATCTCTCCAGGTCCAGGATCTGGGCAGCTTGCTGGTCCTGAAGGTGCCTCATGCCAGACTCCCGAAGCTCAAACCTGTTTATTAAGGTCTGCTTCTCAGACTCAGCCTTTTCTCTCAGCTCGAGGAGCATGGAGGTTAATCTCTCTTCAGCTTCTCTCTTTAGGTCCTTATGTGAAAGTTCCCACTCTGCTTCCTTTTTTTTGAACTCTTGTTTCATTAGCTGGATCTTTTCCTCAGCTTTATTTAGTTTTTCCAGGTAATCTTCAACTAGACTACGTTTTACCTACAAATTGACATGGTTTCATATAAGGGGGAAGAGATTAGAGAGAAAGATTATTGAATGCAATGACTCTAGGGTATCTTTGAAGATGGGGATTTCTACAACATATTTCAGAACATGACAATGGGAATGCTTCTTGTGTTGATGGAAATGAAAAGCCCCTAAAATAAACAAATTTCAAACTGTATGCTAACAAAACAAAACAAAACAAAACAAAACAAAACAAAAACCCATATGCTTTCCTCCCTCACAAAAACTAATGCCTAGAACCAGACACATGACTGGAAGAAATATAGGCCTGGCGGCCTCCTTTGCTATGACCAAGAGTGGCAATGTAACTCAGATATGCCCTGGGTCTTCTGCAAGGAAAGACCATATCCAAAAATAGCAGCAGGATCAGAATCCCAAATGAGACAAGTTTAAGTCTCCTGACCTATAATAACTAAACTAGTAACTCTCGAGCTCCCGCTGAACAGAAAGATGAATGAGAAAGCTGGGGATAGGAAAATACCCTAAATTTCAAGAAGAAAGAAAGTACAGAATAAACTCTGAACATCATCAATAAGAAGCAAACCAAAGTCAAAAAATGGATGTGAGAGTGGCTACAATTTTTTATACAACTAAAGTCTAGGATCCTGCTTCTAATGAGTGAATAACTTTGATCAGACCAGCTATCCCAGGTATGATACCTGTAAACTCTGAGTAGAACATCAGCCCTACAGAGCATGCTAACACTGGAGAAGGCTTTGCTATTCCAAAAGATTAGAAGTGGCAATGAATCATTTCTCTCTTCTGACTGTCCCCTACCAACAGAAATCCTATAACCTTGCTTGTGTGAACCAGAACTGCAAAATGAGGGGAGAAGGCCCTTAAAACTGAGTCAGATTCTGCCAAAAACTTGGGCTGGCACCTGATAAAATGCACACACAGGCCAGGTCCAAAAGCAGGCTGGCTAAACCTAAAAGAACTGAACACACCCATCCCAAACAGAGATGGGGTATGGAGTATGATTTATTAAGTTGACTACCTACTAAAACAAAACATCAATGCACTACAGAAGACTTAACAGAATCCAGTCTCACAAAATATCCCCTACAATGTTCAGATGGAAAAGAAAACTAGTAGAGATGCAAATAAAGTGAAAAGGCATGGCCCATGCTAAAGAGAAAAGCAATCAATGGAAACCCAAGATGGCATAGATAATAAAATCTCCAGAAAACCAACAATTTTAAATCCTGACCAAACAAACAAAAAATTGTCACCTAGACAATTTAATGCATAAAGGATAATAAGAATAAAGATAAAGAGCTGGAGAGATGGCTGAGTGGTTGAGATCACTGGCTCCTCTTACGTAAGAGGACCCAGGTTCCGTTCCCAGCACCCACATGGTACCTAACAACCATCTGTAAGTCCAGTTCCAGGGGATCCGATGCCCTCTTCTGACCTCTGTGGGCACTGCACAACAAAGGTGCACTTACATACATACAGGCAATACTCATATACATAAGATAAAAAATAATGATAAAAATATTTTTAAAAAGAATACAGATGGCCAGGTGTGGTGCTACATGCCTTTAATCCCAGCACTTGGAGGCAGAGGCAGGCAGATCTCTGTGAGTTCGAGGCCAGCCTGGTCTACATAGTGAGTTCCAGGTCAGTTGGGGGTATAGGAGACACTGTTTCAAAAAATAAAAAAAAAAAAAAAAACAAAGATGAAACAAAGACTTTAAATAAAACTTGTTCAAAAAACTTGCACAACAAAAATACTAAAGAAAATCTTAAAGCTAAAGAGAAATGATCACAAACAAACTTCAGGAGGCAATGAAGGGACCCAGAAATGTTAAGTCCAAGATTATTATTCCCCATTATTTTTTTCACTTTTTAATTTAGGTTTAGATTTTGTTGTTCTTGTTGTGTTTCTATTTTTTCATTGAGACAGGGTATCATCATGTAAACCAGGTGAAAGATGGCCTTGAACTCCCCCTGTTCTTCCTGCCTTAGCCTCCAGAGCACTGGGATACTGGGATTAAAGGTATACACTACCATACCTGGCTCCCTTAATCTTTTTTCAAATATGACTTTTAAGAGGAAACCCTACAATACTATATTGTTGAGCTTATAAGATATGTGGATGTTAACACGTAGGAAAGACACAGTTAAAAGGCAAGAAAAAAAAGACAGAGGAACAAAAACCAACAAAAAGAAAGAGGGTCACACAGAAAATAAATTGGCAGACCTAAATCCAATCACAAAAAATTGCATCGAGTACTTATAGACTCAGTACTATAATTAAAAGGCAGAGATTATCAAAATAAATTAATATCTAAATATAAGCTATCTGCACAAAATGCACTTTACTTTCACTAGCCTAAAAGAAAGTAGATTAAAAAGAAAATACTAAGAAAATGCACATGAAGCCAAATACAAAAACATGGCTATAATTCTAGTATTTGGGAATTTAGCAAGACCATTATTTCAAAAAATAAAAAAATTAAAAATGCATATCAAGGTTGGCATGACTAAATTAATAAAAACAGAAAGTTGATTTTTACTTTTTTTTTTTTTTTTGGTTTTTTTGAGACAGGGTCTCCCTGTAGCCCCAGTTGGCCTGTAACTTGTTGCTGGCCTTGAACTCACAGAGAGAGATCCACCTGCCTCTGCCCCCCAAATGCTGGGATTAAAGGCGTGTGCCACCACACCCAGCGAGAAAGTTGATTTTAACACAAAGAATATCAGGAGATATTTCATAAAAAATAACAGTAAATTTTCCAGAAAGAGATTACAATCATAAACATACTAAGTATATAACAAAATTATCACCAGAGAGGTCCATACTCTTTTCTTTTTATTTTTTTTAATCATTATGTATTTTCTACATGATTAGAAGAAGCATTTCATTACATAATTAACATATTCAGTAAAATACTCCAGAGCAAGAGTACATCTCTTTCACAAGTGGCTGTAAGTTTCGAGGTTCACACTTGAATTAATACAGTTATACAATAGTTAACTCAGTATAAGCCCTTTAAGAGATAAAACTGAATGAGTTTTTAATCTTTAAAAAAGATCTCCATTTCATTTTAGAATATATTGTTCCTTGCAGGAAGACTCATTGTTTTTGCTACTAACACTGAGATGTTGGTGCCTGCATCTCTAATCTGAAAGTATCTGATTATTACTAGTCATAATCGGTTGCACTTGGATCCTTGGCACTTGTGTATATCGATAAAGTCATTGGGTAGATTTCAATGGTAATGTTTATCACCTTTACTAATTAACATGACATAAATTTCCATGCTTCCTCCTCAAATATAATACATTTTTTTTAATTTGTTGATTTTTTCTTTGTGTGTGTGTGTGTGTGTATCACACAGAACATCCCAAACCATCTTACTCAACTATACACCCACTTCCCAGAAGGAACCCCCTCATAGCCTCCCTCCCCCACTAGAGCCCTTACACTCTGATATCCCTGCTACTGTCTGCTGTGTTGTCGGCACCCCAGCCATTCCCCACTACTTGTCCATCTGGTGAATCTAGTCAGCCTATCTAGAGGTCTTTGTTTTAGGAGGGTCAGCTGTTCCTTATCTAGTGGTAATCTGTTGTCAATAGTCCCTTGGATAAGATTGGGGTCTGCTGTTAAATTTCCCAGTTCTATGCTGGGTTACTATCTGGGAATCCCTTTGGCCACCCTGGCCAACAACTCAAAAGAAGGTATCTCCTGTCTGGCATTGTTGCTTGTTATGTAGCCTTTGGCTATGCATATGGACTCTTAAAAAATTATATTGGCCCCTTTAATCATTGGTAACGCTTTCCTTTTGGGCGTTTAAGGCCATACAGGTGGCCAAGATAAACCAACTTATTTTTACTCTTAAGGTCGTTTGAGGATCTGTTCCTCATGGGTCACATGGGCTTGGGAGGAGCCCTTGGCTCTTCTTTTACCAGTTCTGCCTATGTGAAGATAAGTCAAAGGTCCTGCTAGACCATGGTTGGCTTTGCTTGGAAGCATGGAGAAAATGGTTCCCCTGTGTTGACCCTCCTCTTTGTAGACCGACACTGGTTCAAGTCCATCTGGTGGGGTCTCCTCAGGCTCCTTGATCAAGAGGACAGGTGACCCACCACAATTACAGGACATTTTGAGAGATGCTCATAGTCCCCCGGAACTA